>NC_083787.1:10669667-11022449 GCF_015708825.2 Lethenteron reissneri | reverse complement strand
TTCCTCCTACAACATCAGTGGAGCGTCACATTAAATGCGCACTACAATGACAATAATTTAAAGTGATTGAAACATGTTTTATTTTCAAAATGGAAATATGTTTTGGGGGGGGGGGCAGAGCTTTGTGACGTCATATTTTGAGGGGGTCTGACTTTTGTGACGCCGTGTGACGAGAGGGGGGGGGTACATAATCGCCCAAAATCGCGTGACGTCATTTATGGACGGCCCCTAAGTCAAGATTAGTAATGTAATTACCAGCCAAACGTCGTACTCAAATTCTTAATGTGGTGGATTCACTCTTCAAACACACCGGTGGGCTGAAGAAGTAACTAATTGGCGTTTTGTTAACGTGACACATTTTTTACTGATTGGCCGTGTCGGGTGGTGGAGGGTTACGACACAATTATAATAACGCGATCTCACCCAAAAACCGATATGAATGACGTAACAGACATTGCAGTGGTGACGTCATTGGCTCCACCCTATGTGGGCGGAGCCAACCCTATATGGGCGGAGCCTATGGCTCGTCCTTATCGCGTCACCAAATGCCACGTGACCCCCAGGCACAGCTGCTGGACGACGGCAGTTGGTCCGAGATGCTGTCACCATGGCAACGCAAACAAGGACCACCTTGCCCAGAAAAGCTCCTTCCGACTAAAATCCTTGTTGAAACTCTCAATCTGTGATATTAAACTATGAACCTCCTTACCTACGTATCAAGCGTTCAATTTTAAAGTGAAACTTAAAAAAAAATCGTTATATATTTTTTTCTCGATATGATCACGGTATTTAATTCGTATAACTCCGATGCCGCTGAAAGGCAACAGGTGGCGCCACTCACCTCTACTGTTGACGAATTCGAAGTCTCCAGCGTCGCTTGCAACTGCTGCGCTCTCTTGAAGAACCTCATAGTTCCTGTTGGGGGCGCAAGAGATAGAAGCAGCCGCTCAGCTCGCTCGCTCTGTCGGAGTGACGTCAAAGCCGGAGGTGACGTCATTGGCCCCGTCTACTGTGGGCGGAGCCAGATCACGTGAACCCCGCCCCCCCCCCAGGCACCCAATGGGGGCAGAGGAAGCTCCCTGCGACTTGAGACTCGGAGCCTCCTCGCCACGTGTCGAGAGTTCAATGTCGCAGTGAAATTCACTCACGAGGCGACTGTCTCTGATCTTGGTGTGCTCCTTTGACTGTCGGTGTTTTGCCGTCTTGCCCAAGCTTGGATATGATGTTGACAAATCTACAGGGAGGTATGTGCTGCACAGTTTGTTTTTGCACTACATATTTATTTGTGACTTGATTACATTTCATCACTATGGGAACCTCATTTGCCAGTAAAAATATGATAATTGTTTTTTTACCCTTCTATCTGGCAACAAAACTGACACCTTTTTACAAGGAGTCATGTTTGCATGGACCGCAATACCTGCAGTCATAATACGAAAGACATAACTCTGATAATGTGCACTGTCCTTGAAGTTGATTGGTCCACACCCGAGACAGCTTTCCTTAGAGCCTAGTCTCACTCGCTAATGCCCCCCCGCGCGCGTTCACATTTCTCGTCGAAACCATACGAGGCTACGATTAGTTAATGATTTATTATCCGCTACCTACGAATTGCTGTTAAATCAGTGTGGATCGACAAGGCTGGCCTACGCTAACGCCCGAGGGTCTATTCCCGGTTTACATAATTCGATACGCTCTAAGCGGGTTTGGATACTCTTTCACCTCTTTACTCACGGTTGGATGTGCTCGGCGTTCCGTTGGTCTCCTCTCCGCTCACCTCGACACATCGCACGGATGTTCAGGTGGTCGAGCTGGTAGCCGTCTCGAGCGCTGACTTTTTGCAGTAAGAGCACGTTTACCTCTCTGCGTCCCCTTTTTATCCCCCATCTACATCAAAGAATGCCAACCCGAGCGCCTTCTCTGCCAATCAGGTCGTCACGCTCGTTCAGCCCCATTCCCGATTGCTCTAACAATGAGCCCGTCCACACCCGCGGCGCCTTTTGTTATGCCAATCAGCAGTGGCTTCCGTAACAAAGGCTCGCTGTGGGCGGCTTCGCGCCGGCGGTTCCCGAGCACATCGTCCCCGCTAATCAGCCGCATTCCAAGGTTTCCCTAACAATGGGTTTGTTGGCTTGACTGCGGCGCTGGTGGCGGTCCATGGCGCCTTTGTTCTGCCAATCAGCCGCCACCCCCCCCTTCCCGGCTTCTCCCTTCTTTCGTGGCTGTGGGCCCCTGTCTGCCTTGTCGATATGTGTGTGTGGGGGGGTGCGTTTCAACCTCGTCGTGACCATGTAATTTCTCCTCGAGTCACGATGC
The DNA here is from genome assembly GCF_015708825.2 of Lethenteron reissneri. Classification (NCBI taxonomy): domain Eukaryota; kingdom Metazoa; phylum Chordata; class Hyperoartia; order Petromyzontiformes; family Petromyzontidae; genus Lethenteron; species Lethenteron reissneri. The sequence continues at coordinate 11,020,133 of NC_083787.1, read as the reverse complement.
CACGGTGTGCGTTAGCGTCGGAGGAGACCGTCTTATTCCCTGGCCGCAGGAAACCATGAAGATTATCCCTATACGAGGGCTTCCGGGTTAAAACCTGTCAGCCAGGGGATCTCTTCTCACGCTCTATGTGTGGGGGGAATGCATGAGTGTGTGTTTAGGTGGGGGGTGGTGAAGGGGAAGCAGCATCGGCCTCGCCGCTCGGGGCGGCGAGATCGTAGGGTGGGGGCACCCGCCGATCGGCTCCGTGGCGGTGGTATCACATAGCCCCCCGAGGTGCCAGTCCCCGTCCTGGGTTGACTGGAACACCTCGCCTGGGCCGCACCCACGAGGGAGCGCTACTTGGTCCGGGGGATCTGTCCGGACCTCGTGGCTGGTCTCGGGTTGGGTGGCTCTGTCCTCTGGGGTTCCTGCGGCGGTCTTCTCCTCCACTCGAACGGCTCTCCCCATCCCTCTGCACCTGCGGGCTGGGGCACAAACTCGGCAGCAGAAAGGCCGCCGTCCCCTGGCGGGGCTGGAACGCCTCTGGGCCGGGGGTTCAGCGGGGCCCATGTAGCGCGCGAGGCCCCCGAGCCCGGGTGGTGTGGGGGCCCCGTGGGTTCGCGGTACTCGGGCGGCGGGGTTCTCCCCCGCCGGGGCTGCCCTCCATGGTTTTAAGCGGCGGACGTTGACCACCGTTTCTCGGCCCCTCTCTCCACCCTGAATTAATACCGTCCAGGGGGAGATCTGCCGCACCACGGTCCAGGGTCCCCGCCAGTAGGTCGTTAGCTTCCCCACCAGTCCGGCCCCGACGCGATGGGTGTGTAGCCACACCTTTTCGCCTGTCGAGAAGAGGGGGGGCTCCACGCGGGGTCGGGTGCCCTGCTCCTGTCGCCGATGCGCGGCCTCCCCTTGCGGGTAGGCCCGGTCCCGGGCCCCTCGTAGGGTCTCCATCAGATGTTCCACAGGGCAGCTCTCTTCCTCCGTTTGGGGTGGGGGACCGCCGAACAGCAGGTCTGCGGGTAAAAGAGACTCACGACCAAACATCATTAGGAACGGGGTTTGTCCCGTCGATGTGTGTACAGTGGTGGCATAGGCGAACAGGGCGTAGGGGAGGTGTTCGTCCCAATGCTGTTGATTTGTGGCCGCCATACGTTTGAGCTTCCCCGCTAAGGTCTGATTCATGCGCTCCACCATACCGTTCGCTTGGGGGTGGTACGCTGTGGTTCGGTCCTTCTGGATTCCGAACTCTCGGCACAGCGCCTGGAACAGCTCGGCCTCGAACTTGCTACCCTGGTCGGTGAGGACTCGTTCCGGGATCCCATGCTTAAGTACGTAATGCTCCACGAAGGCCCGGGCCACTACAAGGGCCGTTTTATCGGGGATGGCTACCGCCACGGGGTAGCGGGTGAAGTATTCGACTGCTGCTACGAGGATTTCGCGGTTGCCCTGGTGCGATCGTGGAAACGACCCCTGGAGATCGATGCCGACCAACTGGTTCGTCCGACTGACGCGGAACGGCCTTAGGGGTACCTGGTATCGTGCCGGTTTTGGCCCGCATTGTTGACAAGCGCGTCAGCCTTGTACCCAGGCGGCCACGTCTTGTGCCAATTTGGGCCAGAGATACTGGCGACGCAGGGTCTCCCGAGTGCGCCGTTCCCCGTCATGGCCCCCGAGCGGGTGGTCGTGCACCAGCCGCAGCAGCTGGGGTCGCACCTGGGCGGGAACACAGATGCACCCCGGCTGGCCGGCCTCGGTTAACTCTCATACCGCCCCGTTCTGCATACACAACCGGGCATACAAACCGCTCCAGGGCCCTGGTAGGGTGCTCTTCCCCTCCCGCAGGGCCGCTTCCACCGTCGCCAGATCCGGATCTCGCTGCTGGGTCTGTCTCAGCTGCTCGTCGTTCAGGCCCGGGAAGGTGCAGCCGACGTCCTCCTGGATCTGCCGGGTCCCGAGTCATGGGTTCCGCGCTTGCCGGGCGGTCGACTGGATCCTCGGCTCCACCTGTGAGGGTCTCCGTGGCGCATACCGCATTCTCTCTCGCCGGGGGGGGGGGGGGGGTCAGGCTCAGCGGGTTCCCGGGAGTCCGTTGTCTGTCGGCAACGTCCCCCCGTGAAGTACGGGCAGGCCTCCTCCGCCCTCGTCTCGGCACACACCGCGGGTCGCCTCGATAAGGCGTTTGTGTGCGTCCGCCCGGCCCGGTACTCGATCTGCAAGTTGTATTCCTGCAGCTGCGCCAGCCACCTGGCCATCTGTCCCCACGGCTGCTTGAAGGTGAGGAGGAACTGCAGAGCATAATGTTCTGTGCGCACTCGACATTTCCGGCCGTACAAATATGGTCGGAACTGTTTACACGCGAAGATCACAGCGTACAATTCCTGACGGGTCACGCAGTAGTTCAGCTCGGCCCCGCTCAGGGTCCGGCTGGTGTACGCAATAACCCGTTCTGTCCCTTCCTGCACCTGCGACAACACCGCGCCCAGTCCGCTGCTGCAGGCGTCGGTGTCCAAAATAAAATCGGTGGTAAAATCGGGGAAAGCCAGGGTGGGGGCGTGGGTGAGGTGGTCTTTGAGAGTGGTGTAGGCCATCTGGCAGACCCCTGTCCACTGATAGGGGTTCTTAGGGGAAGTGAGTTGGGTGAGGGGGCGTGCAATCTCGCTGAATCCCTTTACATATCGACGATAATAGGTGGCGAGCCCCAAAAATGATCTGATCTCCACCAGGTTCCTTGGCCGTGGCCAATTCACTATGGCGCGTACCTTGTCCGGATCGGTGCGCACCCCTGCCTCGCTGACGCGATGCCCGAGGTACCCCACCTCGCGCTGTGCGATGTAACACTTACGCGGCTTGAGCCTGAGATGAGCCGCTGGCAGTCGCTGGAACACCTCCCGTAACCTGGACCAGTGCTCAGACAGAGATCTACTGAACACTATCACATTATCCAGGTAAATCAGGCATTGTTCCCATTGCAAGCCCCGCATCACCAACTCCATCAGCCGCTGGAACGTCGCGGGCGCGCTGGTGAGTCCGAACGGGAGTACTCGAAACTCGAATAGTCCCATTGGGGTGGTGAATGTGGTTTTCGGCCGATCCTCCTCCGCCATCTCCACCTGCCAGTACCCGGACGCAAGATCGAGGGTGGAAAAATATCGCGCTCCGGCGAGGCTGTCAAAAGTGTCGTCGATGCGGGGTATGGGGAAGGCGTCGCCGAGGGTGACTGCGTTCAATTTACGGTAATCGACGCAGAACCGGGTTGACCCATCCTTTTTCGTTACTAGTGTAATAAAGGACTCTGCAGGCGATGTAAGTCTCCGTCCTTTATTTGGGTTCTTGTTCTCCGCACCCCGCTGGCCTCCTCCTCGGACCAGCGTCATCTCTCACGCACCCCGCGCACTCCCTGCTCGCCCCTCCGCTAGCCCCGTGCACCCCGCATGCTTCGCTAGCCACTCCGCTAGCCCCGTGCACCCCGCACGCTCCGCTAGCCACTCCGCCAGCTCCGTGTGCCCCGCACACTCCGCTAGCCACCCCGCTAGCCCCGTGTGCCCCGCACACTCTTCTCTCGCTCCGCACACCCTGGCCGACGGTGCGCCAAGCCCTCATCAGCCACGTGGCTGATGGCGTGGTGGCCACCCAACGTGGTCCCACCTCTTCACTCCATCGACTGGCCTCGATCCCTTCCGGGCTCCCCTCTCTAACCCCTCTCTCACGTGACCCTGACTCCTCCCTTCCAGATCGTCAGATCCGCTCTTCTCTTACTGCCCTGCTGGCTCCACCTCCAATACCCCGGGTCGTGTGATTGGGCTAGAATCCAGCAGCAACCTCATTCACGCTCGCATTACACTAGTACCACCGGGGCCAACCAGGGGCTCGCCGAGGGCTGAATTATGTTATCCCGGAGCATGTCCCCAACCGCCTCTTTAATCTGGGTGCGTTCGGGTGCGCTCACTCGGTACGCAGGGAGTTTTATGGGTCGGGCGGCACCGGTGTCGATTTGGTGCTTAACGAGATCTATCCGACCCACGTCCGAGTCGTGTTCACTGAACACGTCGGCGTACTCCCGCAGTAACCCGCGTAGCTGATCGGACTCCCCCCTCGGTAAATCCGGCCAAGGTACGTGCAATGCGTCAATAGGCCGCTGTCGGTAGCCTAAAAGAGGCCTAGAAATAGGGTTTCGTTCCACCAAGTGGGGCACTACCTACTTTTTATATTTAACATCATAAATATATAGAGATTCCTTAGGAAAAAGTTCTCCGCACACAACCTTGCAAAAATTATGCTAAAGGTGCCCATTTTGAAAAAAAGGGAAACCATAGGGAATTTCGCACTTTCAAACCTGTTTATCATATAAACCCAAAAATGCAGAATTACCACTTGAAGTACAAAATTAACCAGTTTGAAATGTGTGATATACCTGAAGTTGCTATCTATGCACAGTAAACATGATAAGATTATCAAGAAAACTTCTACTGTAGCATTAACATCCCAATTGCTTCTCATTATGTTGTTCCAATTCAAAGGTAATATTTGAGGTAAAATCTGAATAACAAATAGAATTAAGCCAAAATATAATATATAAAAAAACACTTTTTAAAATAACACATTTAATGGTGAATTGTCAATTCGCATACACGAGCAGTAACTGCACTACATGTGTAGTATCTTGAAGGAGACGGAGACTTCTTCAGAGGCCACAAGCTTTTTATTCAATAACAGCTAGACATTCTGACGCACTGGGGAATAGCCTAACCACACAACCTAGGGAGATACAGCCTCCGATCTATTCTAACTACTCTCCTTCCCTTACCCTACGGCTCCTTAGCCTAGGGAAGCTTAACGCCCCACCCGCAGCCCACTCAGTCCCGGCTCGGCGGCATCCTCAGGGCTTGGGGTCCAGGATCTCCGGCGGCACCTTCCTTCAGCTTCAGATGAGATGGACTGACTCCCGCTCTCCGGGAGCCGTCTTATATATCCCCTCTCTGAGGGGCGGGGGTGTCTCGGGGCCCCGGCTCTCGCCAGCCCCCTCCCCTCAGAGCGGTTCCAACCGCCTCTCTGCCCGACCGGTCTGGACCAGTCCAAACCGGTACGTACCCCTCCCCTAGGTTGTGTAACCTGTGTCAACCTTGACCACCACATCACCCCCCCCCCCTATACAGCACGCAGCCGTCCCGGCTGCATCACTATTCACAACCCCAACCTTAATCGCAAACCAGGAACTCGGAACGCGACGGTAACAATGCGTGAGCCTCAACACAACAATAACAATCCAACACAAGAACAACAAGAACAAACCCCAATAATTTACCCCAACCCCCCTGTACATAAGAACACTGCGGACACACCACACCCAAGAACAGGGTGAACCGAACACCCACGCCCCGAGAGGAGGCAGTGTATATGCGTCAGGTCTCAAGAGAACCTGAGACCCTTCGAACGAGTCCGTGTTCCCTGCGGAGGGTCAGGAGGGGCCAGACGATGGGCGTCCGGCACGTCCCGAGGGGCCGGGGACAAAGCCCGTGAGCCGTCTTCCTGCAGGCCAGGTGGTCGGGCAGCTCCCCGCTCCTCCGGTGGCCACCCTTGGTGGACTCACACCTGCAGCATCCGAAAGAGTGGCAGGGGGTTGCGGAACAACAACGGGATCAGGAGACCCCTCCTCCAGCCTGCCGGACACATCACGCGGCCTGCCCCTGCGAGATGAAGATGTATGAGTGCGCGGTGCGACATAGGGTTTCAGGCACGAGGGGTGAACGTACCAAGAGCGCCGTCCGCACGCGACCCTAACACACTGGTCCCAAACGACCCGAACAATGTCGACCGGGCCCCGCCAGGGCCTGAGCAATTTGGATGACGTCGACAGCAGCACCTGCGGGCAGTGCAGCCACGCCTTATCCCCTACTGCCCATTTGTGCACCGCAACCCGGCGATCATACAGACGCTCATTCGCCCGTTGCCTTGCCCCGGAATTTTCCTGCGCGGCTACCCTCGCCTCGACCAACTTTCGAATATTGAACTGAACGTGTTCGGACAGTTTCGAGCGCGACGCCGCAGTCTTGACCCGCAATTGCACCTCCAGGTATCCGCAGGTCCCAATCCAATTGTGTGTCATTTACCTAATGGCACAACATTGAGGTAATGGTACGGTGTAGACGCTCGACCATACCATCAGTCTGCGGGTGGTAGGGGGAAGTTCGGACCTTCTGCGTACCCAAAAGGTCACAAACCTTCCGCAGAAGATTGGACGAAAAGTTCTTTCCCTGGTCGGTCAGCAGCCGTTCCGGGGCGCCCTTATCCAGGATGTAGCCCTGGAGAAATGCCTCCGCAACGGCTGCTGCCGACTGGTTGGGGAGGGGCCAGGCCATAGGCCAACGGGTGAAATACTCAACCCCAACCAGCTGGTACTTGTTACCCTGAGCGGTGACAGGGAAAGGACCCAGAATGTCAAGTGCCACCAACTCGTTAACCCGGGACACCTGAATTGACTGAAGGGGCGGGCAAGCCGCCCTACCCAGGTGTTTCCGGCGCGCACACTGCGTACAACTATTCAACAGGTTGGCGACATCGCGCGCCATTCTAGGCCAAAAAAAATTCAATTGCAGGGTAGCGAGCGTTTTGTGAATGCCCAAATGCAGGATGCGTTCGTGCGCCGCCCACACGGCTCTGCCCCGCAGAGCGGTGGGGACGACGATTTTGTAACGCCGTGAGCTGGCGTCCCATGACATGAGACCTTCCCGCAACATGACAGTACCAACACCCTCCTGGCAATTTCCCCCTCGCTCCACACGACGGCGTAACCTAAGGAGGGAACTGTCCTCCATCTGAAACCGTCCCCATTCATCCAGGGGCAGATCGAGGAGCGAGTCGCGAGCGACCGACTCCTGCGAGTCCCCCACGGGGATAGGTTCCACGTCGACCTCCCCTGTCGCCGCCGCCATGGGAGAAGCCGGTGCAGTCCCCGTGCCCGATTTGCATCTCCCCGAGCCCATAAAACACGCACACCCATCACCCGGAGGAAGGCGCGACAAGCCATCCGCGTTTGAATGTTGCGTACCCTTCCGGTACGTCACCGTGAACGTGTAGTCCTGTAGGACCTTGAGCCATCGTGACAGCTGGCCGGATGGCTGGTCTATTTTTAGCGCATACTGCAGCGCCGCATGATCGGAACGAACCGTAAAATGCCTGCAGTACAGGTACGAACGATATTGTTGAACAAATATGACAATAGCGAGCAGTTCACGGCGAGTGACGCAATAACGTTGTTCCGCCGGAGATAGGACTCTACTGCCGTAGGCAACGACCCGTTCGACCCCGTTGACAACCTGTGAAAGCACCGCGCCGATGCCGGTATTGCTGGCATCGGTGTCCAGGATGACGCAAAGCCTATAAAGCTGCGGACTTCCCCTACAGACGTGGGCATGGCCCACGTTCTAACACAGTCAATTTTAGCGGGGTCGGTGGCTATACCCGTAGAACTGACAACGTGCCCGAGGTACCGCACCGATTCCCGCAACAGGAAACACTTCTGGGGTTTGAATTTAAGGTTAGCGGACCGCACCCTAAGAAACACAGCCCTCAGTCTGTCCAGATGTTCATCAAACGTACGGCTGAAAATAATTACGTCGTCCAAATAGATAAGACAGGAGTCCCACTGCAAGCCAGCGAGGACCAGCTCCATCAACCTCTGGAACGTCGCTGGAGCTGAGTACAATCCCATGCGTAACCGATTAAATTGATAAAGGCCCTGTGGTGTACGGAACGCGGTCTTAGGTTTGGATGCCTCATCAAAGGGCAGTTGCCAAAACCCGGATAAAAGGTCCAAGGTGGAAAAGTACCGCGCCCCTGCCAAGGCATCGAGCGACTCGTCCATGCGAGGAAGCGGATACGCGTCCACCAGCGAAACCTTGTTGAGTTTTCGAAAATCCATACAAAATCTCAAACTGCCATCATGCTTTTTAACGAGCACAATCGGCGCATCCCATGGGCTGTTGGAGGGAGCCACAATGTCCGCGGCAAGCATGTCGTTCACCGTCAACCGGACATGTTCTTTCTCTGCCGGACTCAATCGGAACGGATTTTGCCGAATGGGAGCGGAATCTTCCGTATCAATGTGGTGTTTCAATAGATTAGTGCACCCAACATCAAATTTGTGCTTGCTAAAAACATCAGGGAATTCACGAAGTAACATGCGCAGTTTTAATCGCTGGGACTCGGAAAGATTTTCAGCCCCTGAACAGAGAGAATCTATCCAACCCTCATCGACACCCGACTGCGTCCCGGACCCCGGCGCATCACTGACATGAGCCGCAACGGAGTCAGTGTGGAGCGGCAACGACGCATGTGCAATTACAGCCCCTTGGTGCACGACCTTCATCCGCAACCCTGCATTCAACACCTGAATGAAGGGCTGCCCCTCCGTAGGCACCAGCGTTTGTGCCCCCACCAGCTCCAACCCTCGTACGGCCGTATTAGAGGGAGCCAGTAAAACCCCCGACGTAGTGTCTGCCCCCAGTGGTTTCCGTAACTGAAGCGGAATTAGCATTTGCGCACCCAGCGGAATTCGCACGGTTTGAGACGCCATAGCCGGAACAGTTGCGCAAGCCGTGCGCAGCCGGGTTAGTGAGGGCAGGAATGCCATCCGGCGACCCGAAGGGAGCTCAATGCAGCCTTTGTCGATTAAAATTTTGATGGGCATTCTTCCCCAGCAAACAGGGAACGGCAAGGGCTTCGGAGACCAAATTGGGACCCGTTAATTTAATGTCGCCAATGGAAATTTGCGCGGATATTTGCCCATTAATCCCCAAGGAACCCCCATTCGCCGCAAAGCAAGAGACGGAGACCGGTGCGAGCGCCTGACATCTCTTGGGCAGCACGTTGTATATGAGGTCCGAAATTATAGTAGCCGAAGCACCCGTATCGACCAACAATCGAAATTCAACCCCCTCAATGACCCCGATAATAACCGACGAGCCCATAGCCGCGGCAACGACCCTGTGGGCCAACTCCGACCACTGAACCCTGTGGAGCGGCCCCCGAACGTCAACCCCCTCCCGGCTCAGACCGCTTGACGCAACGCAACTGAGCGGCGCGCGAATCCGCGGTGTATGAGATGCGGGCAGGGATCGTGTGCGTGAGGTGTCGCGACATGCCTGGGGTTCTTGTGGAGCGGCAGGCGGACGGGTGGACGATGGCGGTCGACCCGGAGCACGGCGTCGGGGTGCTGGGCAGCCCGATGCCAGGTGACCCTGCTGGCCACAGTTGTAACACGTCACGCGGGCCCACGCCCGCGGGGATCCGTGTCTCCGCCGGGGTTCACATTGGCGAGGCCGGTCGGCCCCCCTCCTAATGGCGGCCCGCTGCGACGCGAAGGCCTGGTTATCCAGGACCTCGTCTTCCCTTGCAGTGACCCGCGTGGCACATGCCGCCACCTGCCCATCCCGCTGGAGGAGCAACTCCGTGTGCAGATAATGGGCAGCGCCCAGCGAGGAAAGGTTTGCTTCGTCTTTAACGTGGACGGCGATTCTCAGCTCTCGAGCCAGCAGCAGCAACTTCTCGAGTACGATGGAGTCCAGGCCCACATCGTCCATTCGAGGGAGGCCGCTTGAGCCAACGCCATCAGCGCGCTCTGATAGGCAAGGGGTGTCACGTCCGCTTCCCTCCGACTTGCGAAACGATGTCTTGTTTCTGATGGAGGCCCATACACCAAGGCCATCCGATCGAGGGCCTCCTGCAAAGTGGAGCGAGCCTTCTGTGGAATAAGGAGGAACGTAGCCAGAGCCACGTCGTCCAAGGCGGAAGGCAAGGCTCGGAGAGCGATGTCTGCAGACCACCCCGCAGTCTCGGCGTTGGCCACGAAACGTCGTGAAAAAGCAGCCCAGTCCCACCCCTTTGCCGCGAAAACTTGCAGAGATGGTAAGTGCTGTTGCAGTGCCGGGATGTAGTCTCCCCCTGAAGCCAGCAGTGTCCCGAGTTTTGCATTCGAAGCGTCGTCCGGTGACAGAATGTCCGCCTGAAGCGGCGGTCGCCTTTCTGAAGACGCCGCTGCTCCTGGTAGAAGACCTCCGATGCCGGAAGTGATGCGCGCCTCCTGGGCCCCGTGACTTCCTGGTCGGTTGACTTTATTTCCCCCAGAAGCGGCGAAACCCCCGGCGGAAGTGACGTCATCTCCGGCGGCAGCATTCCCGGCGGAAGTGATGTCCCCCTCCCGGAGGTGACGTCAAAATTTTGCACGGGAATCCTGCGTTTTTCGGTGGGAACGGCTCCCATCCTCCGGCCTGGTCCTCCAGTCGCCGCTCCCGCTCCCCCCAGCGTGAGCTCGTCGAGGATGGAGGCAGCGGCATGGAGGAGATCAGCCAGCCGGGCGTGGGCCGATTGGATCGCCCATCCCGACGATGGCGGACTCCTGGAGGGGCCCGGAGAACCCGAGCCCGCCGCCGCGGACCCGTCCCCCGGAAATGGCGATCCCTCCTCCGGCTCAATGTCGCCCTCAACGTCTTTGTCCTGGCCCCTGGTGAGCGCCTTTTGTCTGGTTTCCATATCGGCGAGATTCTTTGGCCGCTTCTGACACCAGTTGTAGTATCTTGAAGGAGACGGAGACTTCTTTAGAGCCTCCGATCTATCTCCGATCTATTCTAACTACTCTCCTTCCCTTACCCTACGGCTCCTTAGCCTAGGGAAGCTTAACGCCCCACCCGCAGCCCACTCAGTCCCGGCTCGGCGGCATCCTCGGGGCTTGGGGTCCAGGATCTCCGGCGGCACCTTCCTTCAGCTTCAGATGAGATGGACTGACTCCCGCTCTCCGGGAGTCGTCTTATATCCCTCTCTAAGGGGCGGGAGTGTCTCGGGGCCCCGGCTCTTGCCAGCCCCCTCCCCTCAGAGCGGTTCCAACCGCCTCCCCTATGTTGTGTTACCTGTGTCAACCTTGACCACCACACATGTACATATTCACAGGAATGATTATTGTAAACAAGATTTAATTTTGATAGATTTATACTAAATATATATGTCCTATATTAATTTTATTATCATATACACATCACTAAATATCAAGATCACTGTCCTCACTATCAGATTCACATGAAACAATATCCTCAGTTAATCTCACATTGTCACAATGAACACATTTACATAGGTCAGTGCAGGCCAGGTCAGCCTTGTGGCATGAGCACCTTCTACCTGTACAAGTACCAGACTTACACCCACAGTGGAGTGACCCCAAAATCTGTTGAGGAGATGGATCTTTAGTCATCCATGATATGATGAGATCATCATCCTTGACAATCCATCCAAAGCCGTCTGGACTGGGAGCATTTATAAAAGGATCCAATGCTCTCCTGTGGATTGCAGCTTGGTAGTTAGCACCAGAGGTGGGACAAAGTCATTGTTATGCAAGTCCAAGTCGAGTCTGAAGTCATCAAATTCATGACTCGAGTCTGACTCGAGTCCAAGTCACATGACTCGAGTCCACACCTCTGAGGTGGGACAAAGTCATTGTTATGCAAGTCCAAGTCGAGTCTGAAGTCATCAAATTCATGACTCGAGTCTGACTCGAGTCCAAGTCACATGACTCGAGTCCACACCTCTGGTTAGCACGCTTGAAGTGTTCTGTAAGTGCATCTTTTGTTGGAGGTAATGCCTGTTCGGAAGAGGCCTGGACACAGAACCTATTGTATCTGGCCAAATTAACTTTTCTCCATACAGTTCACACACAAAACGTTCTATGGTCACAAATGTGGTGCTGTCCATTTCAAATTGCCTCCCAAGAGCAACAAATGCACTGATGTACTCTGCATTTCCAGACACTATATTTAGTGGTTTCTCTTCTCCTTTCCCATAAAAGGAACTAGTTGAGTCACAGCCAGTTAATGTGTGTAGTCCTATCAGTGCCTCTATTAGTGAAGGACCCAAAGCAGAACCAATAGCCTGGAGATCTGACATTCTTTGCCTGTCTTTTGTTCCTGTCAGAAAGTACATCTTTGCTGAGGGAAGCTTAGCAATTATTGAAAGTGAAATGATAGCAACATCAGTGTCAGGACTCTGGATGATTATCTTATTATAAAGTTCACTCCAGGCATGTTTTGCATGAAGTAGGAGCCTCGTGTCAGCTTCTTCATGGTCACAAGTCAAAGATTCTACCTCTTTGACAAACATAATGCCATCTTTAAGAGTGAGTTGATGACATACATTTTTGTGTGCTACAAAGATAGCTATGTCTTTTCCAGCTGCTTGTAAAGGCACAGTTCTCCATGTCTCAAAGAGGAAGTCTGTCAAGGCTTCTTTATTTTCATCACTGGCTAGAAACTTGGTCCACTGACTTGGAGTCTTCTGCTTGATGCTGTATATTTGCAGTAATTGTTGTCCAGCAACAGCACGTCTTGATCGTGAAGCATTTTTGATGCTCACTGTCGGGTCGCGATCAATGACAAAATCGACCCTTGGACAACTGAACTTTCTACCCATCGTAATCATAAGTTGAAGAAGATCATCAGCAAGCTCACCGAATGTGTCTGGTATATTCTTGAGACTCCTGATCAATGCCATGCCATCTATCAATAGGGCACCATTATCACCAACAGTCTTGTTCACATGACAGTCCTTGTTCTTTGATTCTAAACAAGCTAGAAGAGCAGCCTTATTTGTTTTGGCTAATGAACCATTAGTGCTTGCTAGCAGGGATGAAATATTGCCAAGTGAATATGTCAGAATTTCTTTCAAGTTTACAGACCGGCATTGACTTATCACTAACAGTCGTGCCAAGAGTCTCCTGTCATTTTTTAGAATGACTTGATTTCCATCTTTTGTCTTGGATGATTTCTTCATTTGATCCCCAAACGTAGTGAGCTTCAAGGACTTTATTGGAGAGAAGAAGTCTGTTTTTGATGACTGGACTCGATCTTGGATGAAAATTTTCAGAGCTGTTTCATCTTTATCACAAGCACTTTGTATGTCATCTCTGACAGTCTTTGTAGCAACAACACCAGAGCTAATACATATGTAATGCGAGCAAGGACAGGGTGGGTGCTGCCTCCGTGCCACTCACACGGGCCGGAGTATTGGGGAGACGGAGCCTGGTCGACGGGGTGAGTGGGAGGAGCCACTGCTCACCTCGGCTCCAATGGGGGTCGGGGTGAGTAGGGGCGGAGATAGGGGCAGTTCGGGAAGGAGGAGTCAGGGTCACGTGAGAAGAAGGATATAGGGCGAGAGCCGGAAGAGATCTGGGAATCGGGAGAGAGTGGAAATAGGGGAGAGCCACGCTGGGTGGTGGCGGGAGAAGTGGCGCCATTTGCCACGTGGTCGGAGTCACGGCACCGTCGGCCAGCGGTGTACGTGGAGTAGCAGTAGCTAGCGGAGTGTGTGGAGCTAGCGGGGAGTGAGGAGATAGAAGAGTGTGCGGGGCACACAGAGCAGCAGTGTGGCTGCAGAGTGTGCGGGGCACACGGAGCAACAGTGTGGCTGCAGAGTGTGCGGGGCACACGGAGCAGCGGTGTGGCTGCGGGGTGTGTGGAGCACGCGACATGTGCGCGGGGCGCACGACAGAAGAGGCGCGGGTTCAAAACGAGGACATCGCGGGGTGCGAGACAAGAACCCAAATAAAGGACAAATGGAGACCTACATCGCCTAAAGAGTCCTTTATTACACATACAAGATCTTCACGAGGCAGGAAGGGATTGATCATAGACTCAACCGCTGAAACCAAAGATATAACAGCAGCATTGTCTTTTGCAATTCTTGTTGCATCCAACTCTTTATGACCTCTCTCTTCATGTTGCATTCCAGCCATCATTTCACACTGCCTTGTGATTGCAGAACCTTCAGGATGAGACAGTATCCATCGCTGGACGGCACCTCTGTTCAATGTTATCCTAGTTATGCCGCCTTTGGTCTTTGAATCACGGTTGCAGGTTTGTTCTATTGCTTGGTCACAAGCTATGGATGAGAACCTGTTAGCATCCTTACGCTGTACTGTCCAGTTTCCTTTTGCAGTAACTTCTTCATAGCAGTGTGGATGAGTCTTTGGAAGATTGATCATCTCGACCCAATATGCTGATAGGTACCTTGCATAATTTTGGCGGTCATATGCAAAATACCATGCCAGCATACGTCTCACTGTTGCTAAGTGAAGGCTCCAGTCAGAGTCTCTGGTTGCTCTAATGAAACTCAGTAACAGTTGAACCATTTCAATGTATGAGCTCCAAAGTCCAAAGGTGGGATTAACAGAGTTCATCTCATGTACATATCTATCATAGCAGGACAGCATATTTGATAATATGTCAGACACTGAGTTAGATGAAATTCCTGCCTCAGACTTATACTCTCGTACTAGATCTTCTATGGCTGATATGTAACGAGTGTGCTGTTGCTCAGGAAGGGACTGAAGAAATTACCTCAACCGCAAGATAAGCATTGCCTCAAATAGGAGTTTGTGTGCACGAATGCTACGGTTGTAGTGATGTCCACTAATGACTCAATTTATTGAACCAACAGCTACCACATTTGATTCAATCAGCATATCCTGTAGTCCTGCTTCTTTGAAACGTTTGCCTATCATTGCCATAAAGGACATGGCTGTGTGGAACTCACCTAGTCTTGGGATGATACGCTGCATCAGATTTTGGTCTTTTCACCTTATTTGCTGCGCTTTAGCGTATATAGCCTGGTCATACACAGTGACAATACTCTCCAACTCTAGTCGATCAGCAATTTCCACACTTCTAGTGAGTATGGTGTTTACAGTGGTCATTTCTGTAGGGGAAGCCTCTATAACTGGTAGATAGTAGAGAGCAGATTTTGGCAGTGAGCTAGTCTGAATAGAACAATTAAACCCAGTGCATCCTGGAAGAGAAGTGTCTGCTACTGCATGACAGCTATATTTTAGCAGCACATAGATTGTATCAGTTTTTTGTGCCAGCTCCATAGATGGGACAGTATTATACTCCAGCAGAGGAACATTTAGCTCTTGAGGGCCCTGTCTCTTGGTATGAATGTATAGGTCCAGAACACTCTTTTGTGGTTGCAGTGTCCTCACACCTTTTATGATGAACACAGTCCTCCTATGGTTTTCGCTTTTCATTTTACTCTGAACCATTATACCATTGGTGTGGTGGATAGTACCTCGTCCAGACATGATCTCCTCCCCAAAGTCAATGTTATCCCACACCAAAACGTTTGGATGCTGCTTTGACATACACTTTGGTATATCTGTTCCGGTAGCCAGCTGATATTCGGCTAAGGCTGTCTCAAAACCAATGGTACTTGATGTTGATATGCAGTGTCCAAGTCTGCTCAGAATATCTAACAATTGGGAAGAGCCGGTTAAGTGCCTAACGGTCAGTCCTAATGCAAGGGATTTAGGTGTAGGCTTTTTACCACTTGATGCCAGGTATACTATGTCTTGGCAGATGGACAGTAATCTCCTGTTGGTATCCTCAGGCAACTGTACTTTCTTATCAAACATAGGTTCATCTGATGCTCCAGTACACCAGGCAATCAGATTGTACAGCTCCACAGGTACCATGGTATCTGCTGCATAAATATTCAGATCTGTTGACAGTGGTGGCCATGGAATTGTCATACCAGAAGTACCTCGCATAGCTTGTTGCACTAGGATGCCAGCAGAGAACAAAGTATGCTTTCTGTCTGAACTGTAGACCTCATGTGTTGTGTAAGGTGCAGTGTCACGAGAGAGTTCACCGATATCTTCTGCACTGTCACTATCTTTTTCAGTCTCAGTACTTGAGGTCGACATTGGCTCCATAAAGTCTGTAGCTGACTGTCCTTCACAAAACACCATCTCGCTGAGATTCCGTCTCACAGGTTTATGGAAGAGTATTTGTGGATAATCTCGCTGTAGGAAACGCTTCAGCAGATCGGACCTGTAAAATAGAGATACCGTTTTAGTGACTTAATTGTGGGTGAATAAAATATTTTTCAATTTCACATTTAACCAGGAGCACGAGATACGAGGTATAAGAGTTTTTGTCATAGAAGAAAACAATACAACAATTCATAATTTCACAGAAAACAAATCACTGTTCTAACTTGGGTTTTTATAGCCAACATTTATGTGGGAACACAAACTTCACAATTGTATAATTATTACCTGTGTAGTAAGTTGCAGGAGGCTCGGACGACGTCGTTGGAGGCACACGTATTTATTAACACCAACGTATTTACAGAGCCGGGGATACACAACACTTGAAGGGGTATCGGCCCCTTCACCCGTCTAACAGGGAGGCCCCACGTCTACCCCGGCTAGCCTGCTCCCAGGTCCTCCACTACAGAACTAAGGGAGGCTATCTATCCCAGCCCTGGTCAAGCTGGGATTCCCGGCACCCTGAGTCTCCAGACCGGCTCTTATAAGAACATCAGTCTGGGCTCTCGGGGCCACGCCACCGGCTTTCCCTGGTCGGTCCTGACAAGGACAGCGAGCCAGGGGAGTTCCGGGGCCTACTCTAGCTGGTCTTCACTCTTCGCTGGTTAAAGCTAACACTCGACCTCGAGCCCTCCGGCTCAC
The DNA here is from genome assembly GCF_015708825.2 of Lethenteron reissneri. Classification (NCBI taxonomy): domain Eukaryota; kingdom Metazoa; phylum Chordata; class Hyperoartia; order Petromyzontiformes; family Petromyzontidae; genus Lethenteron; species Lethenteron reissneri. The sequence continues at coordinate 11,003,650 of NC_083787.1, read as the reverse complement.
CACCTTTTATAGCAATCGCCCCCCCCCTCCCGGGGGGGGCCGTGGCGGATGCAGGTGCGGACGTCGGTGTGAGCACCTTTTCTGTGTACGGCCATAACCCCGCCCCTTGTGTTTGTTACCCATTCGCGCCAATACACCTTTACAATTACACCTCTACAGCTGTATGATCTAACGTCATATCCTTCTTCTTTTATAGCCTTACAAAACAACTGCACACGCCTCGTCATCTGGAGAATTTCTTGCTTCTCGATTAGGCAATCCTCAATCACTGTTTTGCAGAATGCTTTGTAGCCTCTCTGATACTGCAGGACATTTGAGTAACGTGCTCTGAAATAGGAAAACAGAAAGTCATAATGAGTCACCTGCAAAGCAACTATTCTCTGATAGGCAAATGAAAACATGTACAATATGTCAGGATGAATGAGTTTGTGTGTTTTAGAGTGTGAGTGCGGGTAAACAGATGCAAATTAGTCCATGAATACAATCCGTGTGGCGTGTTTACATGTGTAGTTGGTTCCAGGAGACTTGGACGACGTAGTTGGAGGCACACTTATTTATTAAACACAAAGTACATAACAGGCCGAGATGTACAACACTCGAAGGGGTATCGGCCCCTTCACCCGTCTAACAGGGAGATCAACAACCTATGTCACAGCTAGCCTACTCCTAGGTCCTCCACTACAGGGCTAGGGGAGGCTAGCTAACCCAGCTCTGGTTAAGCTGGGATTACGGCACCCTGAGTCCCCAGACCGGCTCTTGCAAGAGCATCGGCTCTGGGCTCTTGGGGCCACGCCACTGGCTTGCCCTGGTCGGTCCTGAGAAGGACAGCGATCCAGGGGAGTCCCAGGGCCTATATAGCAGGTCTTCTTGCTTCGCTGGTTAAGGCTGAACACTGAACCCCGAGCCCTCTGGCTCACCGCCTTATATAGCAACTCCCCCATTGAGGGGTGGGGCCGTGGGGGATCCCAGCGCCGTGTTAGCCCCCCAGGCTAAACGGTGCGGACGTGGATGTAAGCACCTCTCGGCATACGGGCATAATCACGCCCAGTGTGTTTGCCCTCCGTAACACCTCTACACATGCATGAGTCTGATGTATGTTAACCTCTTAACCCCCACCTGAACCGAGCACATTTTCTCCAGTTTGGCCACCCAAAACATAAAAGCTTAAAAAAAAGCATCAAAATAACGACGAAAAACAGGATGAAAACTGCAGCAAAAAAGTGACAAAAACAAGGCGAAAACATGACAAAAAAGCAATGAAAATAAGCAATGAAAAAGCAACAAAAAAACGACAAACATGACAAAAAGCCACAAAAAAGTGACACAAAAACGTGACGAAAACGCAACAAAAATGTGACAAAAACGCGGCAACAATGTGACAACAAAGTAACAATCACTTTAGTAGGTCATAGCTTGCAAATGAGGCATTACGCTGAGAGTGCCTTGGTTTCTATGTTTTTTGAGGCATTACACTGTTGCTCTCCAGTGAGAAGATTTTAGATTTGGGTAAAGCCAAAATGGAAAAAATGCACTCGGTTCAGGCAGGGGGTAAGAGATTAATTAACATGCATTGTCACGACCAAACAAACAAGTAATTAATTAAATTTGAATATCAGATGTCACTGAAATTTAATTTGAAATAGTCTTGGTCCTTTTATATGTATAGAAAAATGTGAAGGGCACCAAGAGCATTAGATAGGACATGTATATTTAAAGCCCTACCTTCTATAGAGAAATAATTTGAATTATGGAATTACATTACATTCACACGCAATATGTAAATGTAATTGGAGTGACCCTACAGATTTGTGAACAAACATTTTTTTTGTACCTACCTATCTGTTTTTCAGTTTTGCTGAGAAATCTTGTGTAATCTCGATAGCAGGATTTGTGGTATCGGACCTCGATTGCAAAACAGTCTTTCCCACGAATGTGTGTCAGAATGCTCTCATCTGATTTCATTTGAGCTGCCTCACGAAGAAGTCCTATATTAAAGATATGAAGAATAAATTATAAACCCAGTTGGCAATATATTAGCTTGCATAACATTCAATTCAAGTGAGTAAACATACCTGCATTTTCTGTCTCGGACTGCACCAACTTGTCAAGCTGGCGCTTTCTGTTGATTGTAATAAACCGATCAAACATTTTGCAAATTATGCACAATTTAGGCAGAACAGAACATGCTGGCTTGTTGATGGCTTTGAAGAAGTGGTTGTTGTGGTAGGGGTAACCTTCATCAAGCTGTACTTGGAACGCAGCGTCTTTGGCGAAACTGTTTCAGAGCTTTCAACCGGCGTTACAAGTCTTTTCAACCGTTCAGTCTTATCTTGACGCTTTAGTGCACAAGTCAAGCGTTTTTTGTCTATAAAACGCCGATAGCAGGCCGGGTGAAACCCGTAGTTTGTTGGGACATCAGAGACCGGTTTGTCCAGGAGAGCAACATGTTTATTAGCAATAGCTAGCTCCGTAGTGTCCGACGTTTTGAGCCATTCCTTCGCACATTGCTTGATTTTTTTCCATCGGACTTCAGTAAAGGGCTGCAGACCTTTCCCACCATCTTTTCCGACATGAAGAATACACTTTACGGGTGTTAATCGAGCTTGATCGCCGCTATCAGATGAAGCTGCGCTGCTTACGTCCTCCTCCATGTTTACATGTGCGTAGTGATATTGGCTTGATCTTGGCTCTGACCTACTTACATTTTCGATGCTGATTGGTTGAAACTCTAACTCGACAGTTTTATATTTCTCAATATGCAGTCAATATAGTGTGCCAATAAATTACACTTTTCTCATTAACTGCAGGATAATGCGTGGAGAACTTTTTGCTTGGATACCTTTTATTAACGTTGAACATATTGAGCAAAAGAAAAAGTAGTGCCCCGTTTGTCGGAACGAAACTGTCTTGAGCAATGCGACCTCAATAAAACTAGGACAGGTGGACATTTTAATTAGCACAAGGGGACAAACAGGGGTTGGAGTCATGTTCTTCGTATGGCCGACATTGATGTAGAGCAAAAACTATATTGCATTGAGGTAGTTGAGCCAGATAATTACATAAGGAGTAGAGGAGTGGTGCATCGCTGTGATGATGCCTCCTTCGAATTTGAATCGGAAATTGAATTATCATATGTTCCATAGTCTGTTCAGGCTTTGAGTTAGGGATAGGGCTACAGATTCGCTGCAGAAATATTTTTCAGAGCGTCAGTGTTTAGCACTACATGTAGAGCATATTAGGCAAACATGACAATTTGAGCATCATCCTAATTTTATATATGTATATGGGATATCATTATGAAGGTAATTATTGCTTCATAAATTAATTCGATCTAAATCTCATGGTTGAAATACTTTGTCCAAGGTGAAGTAACTGTTCGATTATGGGAATGAGTATCCACGTTTGCCTGAGATCGTGGAACCGCTCTCCAGCGCCGCCGCTCACATCAGGGGACGCAGGAACGACGATGGTTCCTGGTTCCACTGTGGCCAACTAGTTTATTCATGGACATCTCCTCCTCCTGACCATCCTAAATTGCCACAACCATCCCCACCTCCACAACCTTGTGCTTGTCGCCCCCTACGCAAGCTGTGCAAACCCCTTGGAGGGCTGGCATTTCCGAAGGAACACAGAACTCTGCCTCACATGTGGTTTCTAGAAGCTCCGCAACAGCCACACTGTGGACTTAGCCCTTAGCATGGGAAATGTGAGCCGTTCGCGTGTCCCAGACATTCAAAAGCATTGAGACGAGGAGATACTATTAAATACAAACCTTTATTATGTAAACGCAACGCCCTGTAAGGAAGAAGGGGAGGTGCTGGTGGGGGTGGGTGGTGATAATCTATATATATAAAAGGGAAATTTGTGAATACGTGTGTCTGTTCGAAATATTCTTAGGTTTTTTTTTCGGTAAAGTCACGTAACTTTACCAAAAAAACCTAAGAATATGAATCATTGCAGTCACGAAAGCTTCAAATCTGTTAGAAATGTTTAACATACTTCCCAATATGCAAAACTTGAAATTTGGCACGTGGGTAGTGTGGGGGCCGTTGGCCCCCGGGGTCTCCCCCGCCTCCATCTCCGGGCTTGTTTGCGTTACTGCACCGCCCTGCCCTTCACCGAGAAAAGAGAACTCTCCCCGGGGTCCCCGCCAGCATCTCCGGGCTCATTTGCATTACCGCACCGCCCTGCGCAGCACTCACACGCTGCGAGCGCACGTACACCCAGCACCGCGCGCGTTCACACTTCTCGTCGAAACCGCACGAGGCTACGATTACTTGTTAATGATTTATTATCCGCTACCTGTGATTTGCTGTTAAATCAGTGTGGATCGACAAGGCTGACCTACGCTAACGCCCAAGGGTCTATTCCCGGTTTACCTAATTCGATACGCTCTAAGCGGATTTGGATACTCTTTCACATCTTTACTCACGGTTGGATGCGCTCGGCGTTCCGTTGGTCTCCTCGCCGCTCACCTCGACGCGTCGCACGGACGTTCGGGTGGCCGAGCTGGTAGCCATCTCGAGCGCTGACTTTTTGGAGTAAGAGCACGTTTACCTCTCTGCGTCCCCTTTTTATCCCCCATCTACATCAAAGAATGCCGACCCGAGCGCCTTCTCGGCCAATCAGGTCGTCACGCTCGTTCAGCCCCATTCCCGATTGCTCTAACAATGAGCCCGTCCACGCCCGCGGCGCCTTTTGTTATGCCAATCAGCCGCGGCTTCCGTAACAAAGGTTCGGTGTGGGCGGCTTCGTGCCGGCGGTTCCCGAGCACAACGTACCCGCTAATCAGCTGGCTTGACTGGGGCGCTGGCGGCGGTCCATGGCGCCTTTGTTCTGCTAATCAGCCGCCCCCCACCTCCCCCCTGGCTTCTCCCTTCTTTCGTGGCTGCGCGCACCTGTCTGCCTTGTCGATATGTGTGTGTGGGGGGTGCGTTTCAACCGTGGTGGCGGGACAGCCCCGTCGTGATCATGTAATTTCCACTCGAGTCACGACGCCGCGGTGTGCGTTAGCGTCGGAGGAGACCGTCTAATTCCCTGGCCGCAGGAAACCGTGAAGATTATCCCTATACCAGGGCTTCCGGGTTAAAACCTGTCAGCCAGGGGATCTCTTCTCGCGCTCTATGTGTGGGGGGAATGCGTGAGTGTGTGTTTAGGTGGGAGGTGGTGAGGGGGAAGCAGCGTCGCCCTCGCCGCTCGGGGCGGCGAGATCGTAGGAGGGGGCACCCGCCGATCGACTCCGTAGTGGTGGCATCACAGTAGCTTCCCGACTGTACACAATGAAAAAATATTAAAATAGACTTTTGTATTTTTTTTGGGGGGGGGGTGGGCGCAATAATGGATATATTTTGCACGGCAAGTCAGCGGTGACGTCACATCTGTGATGTCACCCACATGCGAAAGCGTTACACAGTGTGACTGCTGACGTCATGCATCCACGCCCCCCAACCCTCCGCGTAGGCCAGTGTATTAATCCAAGACAAGAATCCAAGTCTCGGGCGATGCTGGGTAGTAAAGCTTGTACTGGTAGGAACCTCCTTGTTACACCAGCCCACAAGGGATTATTGTGTCCGTCCGTCCAAAAATGGTAGGGGTGGGGCTGGGTGGAGAGGGGAGGGTGGGGAGGGGCTGGGTGGGACTGGGTGGAGGGTGGGCCAAATTTACGGAATACACCACGCCGCCGTTGACCCTGGCCATTGACCGAGCAACCCAACGTTCTTACCAGCTCCCTCCACAGGAATATGTTTATTAAACCGCAACGCCCTGTTAGGAAGAAGGGGAGGTGCTGGTGGGGGTGGGTTGTGATAATACCTTGGAAATCTAAAAATATTTTAGTTTGTATGCTGACAACTAATATTTCGAAAATTGGTCAGTCTTAATATATTTATTATTGTGTCTAAGTTCTTGTCTGCGTGTGAGTCCATGTGCGTGTCTGCCACCATGTGTGTGTGTCTCAGTCGATGTGTGTGCCAGTCGATGTGTGTGTGTTAAATCTCGATTTGAAGTTTTAGTGACTGCAGGGATCTTTGGTTATTTCGGTAAAGTCACGTAGGTATAAAATAAAATAAATAAAATCATGACGTTTCGGGCGCAAGACAAGCGTCCGTCATCAGGTGGGACAACCACAGCAAGAAACAATTGCTGAAGTGGGCAAAAGGGCTGTCGTGACAAGAGGCTATATAGGTAAGAGAGTGGGGAGGAGCCAGGGAGGAGAGATAGAGAGGGGGGTGTGGGGTAGGGGAAGTGGAGCGCTGCTAGAGGGATTAGGAGCAAGGAAAAAAATGCCAGGGTTGGGAGGGGAAGTGGGCGGGGCTCGGAGTGGGAGGATTAGAAAATTGGAGATGCGGATATGAAGGCAGGCCAAAAGCAGTTATGGTTTTACCTGGTTAATAACATCCTTCCAATGATTGCTCAATCTGTATCCATCTTCCTGGTTGAAGTTATGTCTATGTTTATATATCTGGATGGCTTCATGAACAAACCTTTGATAGTTGCCCGAAGGTTTGCAGAGCACCTTGGTCTCGGAAAAAACAATATCATGAGAGCCCACAGCGTTATAGCAATGGTCAGCCACGGCGGAGGTATTAGTTGGTGTTTCAGATTTGCCTTGTGCTCGCGAACATGGTCCGAGACATGACGTTTCGTTTCCCCATCACCACAGGTACAACTTATGATAATTGGTTCTTTACCCTTCTATCTGGCAACAAAACTGACACCTTTTTGCAAGGAGTCATGTTTGCATAGACCGCAATACCTGCAGTCATAATACAAACAAAAGAACATAACTCTGATAATGTGCACTGTCCCTGAAGTTGATTGGTCCACACCCGAGACAGCTTTCCTTCGAGCCTAGTCTCATATGGGTTGGACCAGATGACGCCAAAAGGCGTCATCAGATAGGAATCACACAGATAGAAGGGTAAAGAACCAATTATCATATTTTTATTGGCAAATGAGGTCCCCATAGGTACAACTTAGTTTGTAGACTCCAGGATATTGCATGTCAGGAATGGCATCCTTCACAGATGGGATTAGATCACGAATTTTGTTTACTGTCCTGAATCGGACCTAGATCTTGTGTTTTTTTAAGATTTTGGAAATGGTTTTGGTAACGCCTGCTATGTATGGTAACGTGATGGTTTTGATCGGCGTCTCAGGGGGTTGTTTCTCCATGGTTGGAGAAACAGCTTTGCAGATAATGCGGTCCGAATATCCATTCATCTTAAGGACCTGGTGTACGTGTTCCAGTTCACTGGCTAGGTGGTGTTGGTCAGAAATGCAGTGGGCCCTATGGTGTAGTGTTTTGATGAGGGAATTCTTCTGTGCCAGATGGTGGTGGAAATCAGGTTTCAGATAGGAATCACACAGATTTCACTCGTCGGGACAAGGGGGCTCTCTAGTCGGGGGCAACGATCGATTGGTCAATGCAGGGGTGGCCAAACTCGCGCACGCAATGGTGACAGCTGGCATGCAGAGTGGCACGTCGGTTATCGTCGGGCGTGTACAAGGGGTGGACGTTCGGGTTCTGGTTGACACGGGCGCCTCGGCTACTATCATATCGGAGGTTGTTTTCGAAACGTTGCCTTTTGCAAATCGTCGTGCGGCGCCGGTGGTTGACGTGTGCGTGGCGGCGTACGGGAGAAGTATGGGTGTTGTAGGTCAAATAGATGCTCACATTTCATTGGGGGAGATTGAGATACCAGGGCCAGTATTAATTTAGAAAACATTAGCGGTTCCCTGCCTTTTGGGCACGGATTTCTTTTAGTAGGATGCCCCTACTGATTTTCACCGAACAGGTTTGTGTTCAGATGCCGTCAGGGCGGCGGTTTTTTTTTGTATTCCCCACATAGACGCGAAATACAGGGGTTGTCGGTCCAGGCTCTGGTTAAGGAAATTTTGGAGAGTCCGCCCAGTACTCAAGATTTGGTCTCGCTGCGTTACCGTAGACGGTTGGACCTGTCTGACCTGGAGGCAGGTGTCCTCCTTATCCCGTCTAAGGCGGTATCCCGGGGGCTTACATTGGTGGGTGCGTTGACGCTGTGGGGAGGCGGTCAGGAGCTGTTCTTACAAGTCCTTAATGTTGGGGTGGAGCCGGTGGTGGTTCAGGCGGGAACGGTGTTAGCCCATGCGACGTTGACGCAGGCAACAGTACAGGCCTTACCTGCACGGTAGGGAATTCGTGGTCCACACGGACCACGCGGCTCTTCAATACTCCTTGCGTGTGGATCGACCTTCGGGCCAACTGTCACGTTGGTTGGAGATATTACAGGAATTTTAATTTTAGGTGATTTAACGAAAAGGGTTGCGGCATAGTAATGCAGACACATTATCCCGAATGCCGACGGGGGAGGGCTGTGCTTGTTCAACGGGCGCAGGACGATGTAAGCCACGGGGCGCAAAGCCATCCGGGGTAGTGACGTCAGTGGAGAGCGCAGCACCCATTGGTAACTTTGCGCCGGTAGATGGAACGCTGGGCCTCACGCTTGCCGAATGGGGTCGGTTGCAAACGGATGACGCGTCCTTGTTGCGACTCCGGGGGCGTGCGGAGCAGAAACGAACGAACCCTAGCTCGGCGAAGTCCTCAAAGATTGTGCTGAGGGACGGGTTGCTTATGAGATGGAATGAGGGGTTTCAACACTACGGCCTGGTGGTTCTTACGGTTTTACGGGGTGCGTTGACTCGAGAGGTACACGAAACCAAATTATTACATCTCGGCGTTCGGAAGCCGTTATTGACGTTGCAAAGGGGGGGTGTTGTAATGACAGTGCGGGGCGATAGCGGACGGTGGGGCTCCCCGGGACCATAGTTACTAATGGAAGGGTTACCGGGACCATGGTTGCTAATGAGTTCATGAGCATTCACGCGACGAGAGCCAATGGTAGGGAAGGACGAGTTAATAAGCATTCCTTAGATGGGAACCAATTGGATTAAGGCATAGGGTGTGGTCGGGCCCGGTGAGGATAAGTAGCAGTGTGAGTGAAGGTTCAGGGCACTGCTTGGTGTGGGGGAACTACGCCGTCGTGATCTGGGACCAGGCCGTCTTCATCGTCCGCGAGTTGTCTTACAAGAAGAGGTTATGTTATCCCAGAATCGTGTCGTGTGAAACACCCATGTGTATATAGTCACTCGCAGTTGCACATTGAGTTATTGGTTGATATTTATTTGATAATAAACAAACAGAAGAGAGACGCCGTCTCTGCGAGCAATATTACATGTGTCAGTCGATATGTGTGTACGTCGATGTGTATGTGTGTGTGATGAGTCCATATGTGTGCGAGTCGATGTGTGTGTGTACGTTTACGTGTGTGTGTGGGGAGCGGTAGTGTAGTGGTTAGCGCGCTGCGCTGTGAACCCGGCGACCCGAGTTCGATTCCCGCTCATGGCCAACACCGGTGACGGTTATCAGAACCGGTCCTTGGCCTCCCCTAGGTCGACTCAGCCTAAAATGAGTACCTGGTGCGGTGTGTAAACATCGCCACTAGGGAGACAAAGGCGGCCAGGCGTGGTGTTGGCCACCCAACCCCTCGTGTGCCGTGCCTGCCTTCATAGGTGCTCGCTAACAGCACTTGCCCCTACAGTCTGTTAAGGCTACACGGGGGATATTTGTCTATTTGTGTGGGGAGCGGTAGTGTAGCAGTTAGCTCGCTGCGCTATGAATCTGGCGACCCGGGTTCGATTCCCGCTCACGGCCAACACCAGTGACGATTATCTGAACCAGTCCTGGGCCTCCCCTAGGTCGACTCAGCCTGAAATGAGTACCTGGTGCGGTGCATAAACATCGCCACTGGGGAGACAAAGGCGGTCGGGCGTGGTGCTGGCCACCCACCCCCTCGTGTGCCGTTCCGGCCTTTATAGGTGCTCGCTAACAGCACTTACCCCTACAGTCTGTTAAGGCTATACGGGGGATCTTTGTCTTTGTGTGTATCTAAAGTCGATGTCTGTGTGTGTGAGTCCATATGTGTATGTGTGTGTAGGGCAGTGTGTGTGTGTGAGTCGATGTGTGTGTGTCAGTCTGTGTGTGTGTCAGTCGATGTGTGTGCGGGGGTCCATGTGTGTGTGTCTTAGTCGATATGTGTGTGTATAAGTCCGTATAAAATTGTGTGTGTAAGTCCATGTGTGTGTGTGAGTCGGTGTGTGTGTGTGTAAGTCCATATGTGTGTGTAAGTCCATGTGTGTTTAGGTCCATGCATGTGTGTGAGTCGATGTATATTTGTAAGTCGATATGTGTGTTTGTCAGTCGATATGTGTGTGTGTTAGTCAATGTGAGAGGCGCGGAGGGTGTTGGAGGCCTTGGGGGGCAGGTCTTGGGAGGCTTCTTGAACGCCGGGCTCCAGTGAGCAGATTGAGATGTCCTCTTCCTCAACCGTAGGAAGCTGTGGACAAACCGACCCATTATACACTACACACAACTAAGTACATATACGAGCTCAACTGGGATTACACACAACAATCAGCACCCCCTACTGGCAGACAAATGCCAATTTCACGCCAGGTGCTGAGTCACCTTGTGCCCACAGGGACATCTGTCATTGAGGGTTCCCTTTCAAACGTGTTGAGATGAGATGTGATGTAAAGCACTCTGAGATGCCCCGGTGTACAGAAAGGTGCTAAATCATTCTTATCGTTATCATTGTTTACAGCAATAATGGAATTGTGTCTATAGATAGATAATCTGTATTTGTAAATGAGGACCATGACGACTTAACGAGATGGTTAGACCAGCTCATTATCATCATACACTGAATCGTGTGTATGAATATATTATTTACGTTTAACGCAAATTATATACTTGTGTGTGTGCGACGCACGAGTGCTGTGTGCTCACCTCCACCTCGCTCTGCAGACGCTGCTGCTCTGAGTGTGTGCTCTGGCTGTTGTCGCGGTAGGGCGCCAACTCGGCGTGCAGCTCCACCACCACACGTTCATACCACTGAATCTCTGCCTGCAGAGATTCCAGCTGCCAATTCCTGTCAATGAGCTGTGTGGGCCATGGGCAAACGGCGGCAAAGAAACAGAAAAGCATTTTAACGATTGCGTGCGGTTATTGTATAACATACAGATGCAACAACAGACACATCGAATCGGAATCTTTATTTATAATTGAGCAATGTAATGAGCTATGAAGCTCTTTTACACAGATGTCCATACACCACCTATGACCAAATTACCAGAATGCACCCAATCACCTCAGATCTTGGAAGAAAAGCATGGCTGAACTTCCATAGTGCTTGGATGGACTACCACCATCCATACAACCCAAGAGAACACCTATAAAAGCCCACATATATGAATTAACCCAAAAGCTGCATTAAAATCTCAGATTAAAATGGCTTTCCAACCAAAAACAGGGAGGGAGATGCATGTAGCAGAGGGAAGCAGATGGTCTCGTAGTAGTAGGTACTTCTACTAGAGGTGGGATGGTGGATCGTAACGTGGTACAGTTCCAAAACAGAGGATGCTCAGTAACCCAGTGCGCATCCATACTGTACAATCAGTATGAAAAAGAAGTGTATACAGGCAGTCATCAACTTACGGATATCCGACTGACGAACCTGTTTCCATGAAATGTATTAATTTTCGGTTACCATTGACTTAAAATGCAAACTCGCATTTGCAAACTGAACCGTGGAACTATTTTGTTCATTGCAGCGATCCTCCATGAGATGTCATGAGTCAGCCTCGTGCTGGAAGTGAAAGTGGGTGTGCACACACACGTGTGTGTATGTGAAATTGAGTGCGTGGGGAGCGGCACTTTAGCAGTTTGCGCGCTGCGCTACGAACCCAGCGACCCGAGTTAAATTCTCACTCATGGCCAACACTAGTGACAATTTTCTGAATCGTTCCTAGGCCTCCCCTAGGTCGATTCAGCCTCAAATGAGCACCTAGACGGTGTGTAAACATCACCACTTGGGATACACAGGCAGATGGGTATGGTGCTGGTCACACATCCCCTCGCATGCTGTGCCGGCCTTCATAGGTGCTCGCTAACAGCACTTGCCCCAATAGTCTATTAAGGCTATACAGGGGATCTTTGTGACGCCAAATGCTGTGCGCTCACCTTCGCCTCGCTCTGCTGGTGCACCACTTGCAGATCCTGGAGCTGTACGTGCAAGCTCTGCAAGTTTTCGTGGGATGGCGCCAGCGCAGCATGCAGCTCCGCCACCATGCGCTGGTAGCCCAGAATCCCCGCCTGCAGGGATCCCGTCTGATTGTTGTTCTCAATGAGCTGTGTGGGCCACGGCCATAAAGCAGCAGAGGGATACGGCAAAGCATTTTAATGACTGCGTGCAGTTACTATAGAACATTCAGATACAACGAAGACATACAGAACCAGTATCTTTATTTTAAATATAGGAATCTGAACAGCTATGAAACTCTTTTTCACATATGTCCATACATCATACCACCCATGACCAAATGACCCAAAATACACCCAATATTATATTTTAGAAGAAAAGCACGGTTTAACTTTGATGGTGCTTGGATGGGCGACCACCATCCATACAACCCAAAATAACACCTATAAAAGCCCATATATATGAATCAATTAACCCAAAAGGTGCATTAAAAGGTAAAATTAAGGGATGGGATCGAGATGCACGTAGCAACAGGGAGATTGTCTAGTAGTAGTAGGTACTTCTACTAGAGGTGGGATGATGGATTGTAACGTGGTACAGTCCCTAAACGGAGGATGTTCAGTAACCCAGCGCGCATCTATACATCAGTGTGAAAAATAAGTGTATATAGGCAGTCCTCGGCTTACGAACACCGGACTTACGAACATTCGTACTTAAGAACCTGCTTCCATGAAATATATATATTTTTTAACATTGACTTTAAACGCGAACTCACGTGCACACAAATAGAGGTGTGGGACTGCAGCTTAAGCCTCTGGTTACCTGGTGCTGCAGCCCGTCGATCTGGCCGCGCATGAAATTCATCTCAGCATCCGCGTGATGAATTGTGTACTGCAGCCGCACCACTTCCTGTGCCGTCGTGGCCTCCTCTGCCCTGGAGACTCCCAGCTCGGCCTTGATGAACTCCATCTTGCCCCTGTACAACACCACAAGGAGGCAGCACGGCGTCAAGCACGGGCACTCCCACGCTCACTAACTCGCTCGCTCACTCGCACTGAGAATCCAACACCGAACCATGGAAGATCTCACACTGCACTATCCTATATATCTAATCTAATTGTATATTTATAGAGCGACTTAATTCAAAGCGTTTGACATATTTAAAAAAAGTGACAGAATTTAATCATTTAGATGGTAGGGGCATACAAGGGTTAAAGAATGAGAGACCGCGACATAGGGTACTTCGGGATCACGAATGGGTAGGGGAGGTAAAGGAAAGAGCGGGGCAAGGGGAGTGAAGAGGAAGAGAATGAGCATTCGAGAAGCGGTAAGCTGAAGGCCACGGTGCATATGTGCAGATCACCAAATCTCAGTAAAAGCAATTGCATGGCCATGGTACGACTGGTGCTACAAGAAGAGCAGCCTGGGAACTTTTTCAAACGTGGATTGTATTACAAATTGTTCCTTGATTTTCTACTTTCCCATATGTCCATCACTCAACCTCAGTTACCCTGTGTTCTGCTCTTCGGAAGCACACGCTCGCACATGCGTGATCTGAACACCTTGGACGTTGCACGTATTTGTCCTTCTCGTGCCATGACTCCTTGATGTGACTCTACCGCCATTCCACCACCGCTCACCTCTGCCACCTCGCTACGGACCGCCATTCCATCACTCCCACACCCACCGAGCACCCTCCTAAACACGCCCCCCATGCCCCCAATCTCACCGTCGCTGCCACCGGTGCCTGCGCTACGCACCTGGTGTTGTCGAGCTCTTCCTGGGCACGGCGCTTCTCATTCTGCAGCATCCGCTCGCTCTCCACCTTGTGCTCGCCTAGCCGTGCCTGCATCGCCACCAGATCTGCCTGAGACAGCTCCGCACGCTCATGCTGTTGCTTCAGAGAATTGGCTGCCGAAAGGGACACAAAACCACGGCGATGAAGACAGTATAGCCACCAGCGGCAGCAGGTGGAGAAAGAGCAGCAAGCATCAGGAGGAAGAGTAACAGCAGCGGGAGTAGTAGCAGAGACTCGGGGCTAAGAGGGATTAGGTACCTCAGACTTATTCACCAGCTTGCATTCAAACAGGGTCCAAAATAATAATACATGCACAGGAAGGACTTAGCGAGAGAGCATTTAGTAAACCCAGTGCAGTCCTACTATGTTAGGCAATGGAAGTGGTCCACGTGTGAAATGTTTCTAGGACTTAGACTCGTTCAAACTCGTGAAAATAAGTTATTGGTGCATAGTGGTCTACAAAAATGAGTGTTCAATGGGTCCGTGGATTTAGAAAGATTGGGAGCACAGGCCCCGACCCACCGGTCTCCTCGAAGCAAGTGTTGGTCTCCTGCAGCCGTTGCTGCAACTCCAGCGCTTCATCCCGCAGGGTGTCCACCTCAGTTTGCTGCACCTCTTGGTTGGCATAGAGGTCACGCATGGTCACACTCAGCTCCGCGGCCTCGGCGCCCAGCCGCTCGGCTTCAGTGCCACGCTCTCGTGCCACTTCCTGTGCCACCACCAGGTCGGCCTCAGAGCGCCGCAGCAGCTCGTCACGCTCCTTCAGCTCCTGCGGGCGGAGGACAGGCAGTATCTATATTACACATAATTACATGTAATTTGAATACATTCATAATTCTTTTCATCGCTCACCCAATATATTGAGAAAATTAAGTGGGCTTGGGCAGGATACATTGCTCAAGGGGATGACGGATGGTCAGCCTGGGAATGGAGCGATGGAATCTGATTGTGTGCAGGTACTAAGTGGATTGTTATCATTGCAAGATTGTGAGAGGTGGTGGTGGCTTAAGGGAGACCTTCATCCAGCAATGAATATGCCTTGGCCAATTATGAAAAGAGCTCTAAGTGATTATGTGGCTTATCAAGTATTTTCCAGGACACCAATCAATGGCCCCGAATGACAAGGGAGCTAGAGTGTGGGTAGGGGGAGGGTAGGGGGGTGGCTGTTGCGAGAGTGGAGGGGGGTGTGGGGTAGGGGAAGTGGAGCGCTGCTAGAGGGATTAGGAGCAAGGAAAAAAATGCCAGGGTTGGGAGGGGAAGTGGGCGGGGCTCGGAGTGGGAGGATTAGAAAATTGGAGATGCGGATATGAAGGCAGGCCAAAAGCAGTTATGGTTTTACCTGGTTAATAACATCCTTCCAATGATTGCTCAATCTGTATCCATCTTCCTGGTTGAAGTTATGTCTATGTTTATATATCTGGATGGCTTCATGAACAAACCTTTGATAGTTGCCCGAAGGTTTGCAGAGCACCTTGGTCTCGGAAAAAACAATATCATGAGAGCCCACAGCGTTATAGCAATGGTCAGCCACGGCGGAGGTATTAGTTGGTGTTTCAGATTTGCCTTGTGCTCGCGAACATGGTCCGAGACATGACGTTTCGTTTCCCCATCACCACAGGTACAACTTAGTTTGTAGACTCCAGGATATTGCATGTCAGGAATGGCATCCTTCACAGATGGGATTAGATCACGAATTTTGTTTACTGTCCTGAATCGGACCTAGATCTTGTGTTTTTTTAAGATTTTGGAAATGGTTTTGGTAACGCCTGCTATGTATGGTAACGTGATGGTTTTGATCGGCGTCTCAGGGGGTTGTTTCTCCATGGTTGGAGAAACAGCTTTGCAGATAATGCGGTCCGAATATCCATTCATCTTAAGGACCTGGTGTACGTGTTCCAGTTCACTGGCTAGGCGGTGTTGGTCAGAAATGCAGTGGGCCCTATGGTGTAGTGTTTTGATGAGGGAATTCTTCTGTGCCAGATGGTGGTGGAAATCAGGTTTCAGATAGGAATCACACAGATTTCACTCGTCGGGACAAGGGGGCTCTCTAGTCGGGGGCAACGATCGATTGGTCAATGCAGGGGTGGCCAAACTCGCGCACGCAATGGTGACAGCTGGCATGCAGAGTGGCACGTCGGTTATCGTCGGGCGTGTACAAGGGGTGGACGTTCGGGTTCTGGTTGACACGGGCGCCTCGGCTACTATCATATCGGAGGTTGTTTTCGAAACGTTGCCTTTTGCAAATCGTCGTGCGGCGCCGGTGGTTGACGTGTGCGTGGCGGCGTACGGGAGAAGTATGGGTGTTGTAGGTCAAATAGATGCTCACATTTCATTGGGGGAGATTGAGATACCAGGGCCAGTATTAATTTAGAAAACATTAGCGGTTCCCTGCCTTTTGGGCACGGATTTCTTTTAGTAGGATGCCCCTACTGATTTTCACCGAACAGGTTTGTGTTCAGATGCCGTCAGGGCGGCGGTTTTTTTTGTATTCCCCACATAGACGCGAAATACAGGGGTTGTCGGTCCAGGCTCTGGTTAAGGAAATTTTGGAGAGTCCGCCCAGTACTCAAGATTTGGTCTCGCTGCGTTACCGTAGACGGTTGGACCTGTCTGACCTGGAGGCAGGTGTCCTCCTTATCCCGTCTAAGGCGGTATCCCGGGGGCTTACATTGGTGGGTGCGTTGACGCTGTGGGGAGGCGGTCAGGAGCTGTTCTTACAAGTCCTTAATGTTGGGGTGGAGCCGGTGGTGGTTCAGGCGGGAACGGTGTTAGCCCATGCGACGTTGACGCAGGCAACAGTACAGGCCTTACCTGCACGGTAGGGAATTCGTGGTCCACACGGACCACGCGGCCCTTCAATACTCCTTGCGTGTGGATCGACCTTCGGGCCAACTGTCACGTTGGTTGGAGATATTACAGGAATTTTTATTTTAGGTGATTTAACGAAAAGGGTTGCGGCATAGTAATGCAGACACATTATCCCGAATGCCGACGGGGGAGGGCTGTGCTTGTTCAACGGGCGCAGGACGATGTAAGCCACGGGGCGCAAAGCCATCCGGGGTAGTGACGTCAGTGGAGAGCGCAGCACCCATTGGTAACTTTGCGCCGGTAGATGGAACGCTGGGCCTCACGCTTGCCGAATGGGGTCGGTTGCAAACGGATGACGCGTCCTTGTTGCGACTCCGGGGGCGTGCGGAGCAGAAACGAACGAACCCTAGCTCGGCGAAGTCCTCAAAGATTGTGCTGAGGGACGGGTTGCTTATGAGATGGAATGAGGGGTTTCAACACTACGGCCTGGTGGTTCTTACGGTTTTACGGGGTGCGTTGACTCGAGAGGTACACGAAACCAAATTATTACATCTCGGCGTTCGGAAGCCGTTATTGACGTTGCAAAGGGGGGGTGTTGTAATGACAGTGCGGGGCGATAGCGGACGGTGGGGCTCCCCGGGACCATAGTTACTAATGGAAGGGTTACCGGGACCATGGTTGCTAATGAGTTCATGAGCATTCACGCGACGAGAGCCAATGGTAGGGAAGGACGAGTTAATAAGCATTCCTTAGATGGGAACCAATTGGATTAAGGCATAGGGTGTGGTCGGGCCCGGTGAGGATAAGTAGCAGTGTGAGTGAAGGTTCAGGGCACTGCTTGGTGTGGGGGAACTACGCCGTCGTGATCTGGGACCAGGCCGTCTTCATCGTCCGCGAGTTGTCTTACAAGAAGAGGTTATGTTATCCCAGAATCGTGTCGTGTGAAACACCCATGTGTATATAGTCACTCGCAGTTGCACATTGAGTTATTGGTTGATATTTATTTGATAATAAACAAACAGAAGAGAGACGCCGTCTCTGCGAGCAATATTACATGTGTCAGTCGATATGTGTGTACGTCGATGTGTATGTGTGTGTGATGAGTCCATATGTGTGCGAGTCGATGTGTGTGTGTACGTTTACGTGTGTGTGAGTGTGTGGGGAGCGGTAGTGTAGTGGTTAGCGCGCTGCGCTGTGAACCCGGCGACCCGAGTTCGATTCCCGCTCATGGCCAACACCGGTGACGGTTATCAGAACCGGTCCTTGGCCTCCCCTAGGTCGACTCAGCCTAAAATGAGTACCTGGTGCGGTGTGTAAACATCGCCACTAGGGAGACAAAGGCGGCCAGGCGTGGTGTTGGCCACCCAACCCCTCGTGTGCCGTGCCTGCCTTCATAGGTGCTCGCTAACAGCACTTGCCCCTACAGTCTGTTAAGGCTACACGGGGGATATTTGTCTATTTGTGTGGGGAGCGGTAGTGTAGCAGTTAGCTCGCTGCGCTATGAATCTGGCGACCCGGGTTCGATTCCCGCTCACGGCCAACACCAGTGACGATTATCTGAACCAGTCCTGGGCCTCCCCTAGGTCGACTCAGCCTGAAATGAGTACCTGGTGCGGTGCATAAACATCGCCACTGGGGAGACAAAGGCGGTCGGGCGTGGTGCTGGCCACCCACCCCCTCGTGTGCCGTTCCGGCCTTTATAGGTGCTCGCTAACAGCACTTACCCCTACAGTCTGTTAAGGCTATACGGGGGATCTTTGTCTTTGTGTGTATCTAAAGTCGATGTCTGTGTGTGTGAGTCCATATGTGTATGTGTGTGTAGGGCAGTGTGTGTGTGTGAGTCGATGTGTGTGTGTCAGTCTGTGTGTGTGTCAGTCGATGTGTGTGCGGGGGTCCATGTGTGTGTGTAGTCCACGTGTGTGTGTCTTAGTCGATATGTGTGTGTATAAGTCCGTATAAAATTGTGTGTGTAAGTCCATGTGTGTGTGTGAGTCGGTGTGTGTGTGTGTAAGTCCATATGTGTGTGTAAGTCCATGTGTGTTTAGGTCCATGCATGTGTGTGAGTCGATGTATATTTGTAAGTCGATATGTGTGTTTGTCAGTCGATATGTGTGTGTGTTAGTCAATGTGAGAGGCGCGGAGGGTGTTGGAGGCCTTGGGGGGCAGGTCTTGGGAGGCTTCTTGAACGCCGGGCTCCAGTGAGCAGATTGAGATGTCCTCTTCCTCAACCGTAGGAAGCTGTGGACAAACCGACCCATTATACACTACACACAACTAAGTACATATACGAGCTCAACTGGGATTACACACAACAATCAGCACCCCCTACTGGCAGACAAATGCCAATTTCACGCCAGGTGCTGAGTCACCTTGTGCCCACAGGGACATCTGTCATTGAGGGTTCCCTTTCAAACACTCTGAGATGAGATGTGATGTAAAGCACTCTGAGATGCCCCGGTGTACAGAAAGGTGCTAAATCATTCTTATCGTTATCATTGTTTACAGCAATAATGGAATTGTGTCTATAGATAGATAATCTGTATTTGTAAATGAGGACCATGACGACTTAACGAGATGGTTAGACCAGCTCATTATCATCATACACTGAATCGTGTGTATGAATATATTATTTACGTTTAACGCAAATTATATACTTGTGTGTGTGCGACGCACGAGTGCTGTGTGCTCACCTCCACCTCGCTCTGCAGACGCTGCTGCTCTGAGTGTGTGCTCTGGCTGTTGTCGCGGTAGGGCGCCAACTCGGCGTGCAGCTCCACCACCACACGTTCATACCACTGAATCTCTGCCTGCAGAGATTCCAGCTGCCAATTCCTGTCAATGAGCTGTGTGGGCCATGGGCAAACGGCGGCAAAGAAACAGAAAAGCATTTTAACGATTGCGTGCGGTTATTGTATAACATACAGATGCAACAACAGACACATCGAATCGGAATCTTTATTTATAATTGAGCAATGTAATGAGCTATGAAGCTCTTTTACACAGATGTCCATACACCACCTATGACCAAATTACCAGAATGCACCCAATCACCTCAGATCTTGGAAGAAAAGCATGGCTGAACTTCCATAGTGCTTGGATGGACTACCACCATCCATACAACCCAAGAGAACACCTATAAAAGCCCACATATATGAATTAACCCAAAAGCTGCATTAAAATCTCAGATTAAAATGGCTTTCCAACCAAAAACAGGGAGGGAGATGCATGTAGCAGAGGGAAGCAGATGGTCTCGTAGTAGTAGGTACTTCTACTAGAGGTGGGATGGTGGATCGTAACGTGGTACAGTTCCAAAACAGAGGATGCTCAGTAACCCAGTGCGCATCCATACTGTACAATCAGTATGAAAAAGAAGTGTATACAGGCAGTCATCAACTTACGGATATCCGACTGACGAACCTGTTTCCATGAAATGTATTAATTTTCGGTTACCATTGACTTAAAATGCAAACTCGCATTTGCAAACTGAACCGTGGAACTATTTTGTTCATTGCAGCGATCCTCCATGAGATGTCATGAGTCAGCCTCGTGCTGGAAGTGAAAGTGGGTGTGCACACACACGTGTGTGTATGTGAAATTGAGTGCGTGGGGAGCGGCACTTTAGCAGTTTGCGCGCTGCGCTACGAACCCAGCGACCCGAGTTAAATTCTCACTCATGGCCAACACTAGTGACAATTTTCTGAATCGTTCCTAGGCCTCCCCTAGGTCGATTCAGCCTCAAATGAGCACCTAGACGGTGTGTAAACATCACCACTTGGGATACACAGGCAGATGGGTATGGTGCTGGTCACACATCCCCTCGCATGCTGTGCCGGCCTTCATAGGTGCTCGCTAACAGCACTTGCCCCAATAGTCTATTAAGGCTATACAGGGGATCTTTGTGACGCCAAATGCTGTGCGCTCACCTTCGCCTCGCTCTGCTGGTGCACCACTTGCAGATCCTGGAGCTGTACGTGCAAGCTCTGCAAGTTTTCGTGGGATGGCGCCAGCGCAGCATGCAGCTCCGCCACCATGCGCTGGTAGCCCAGAATCCCCGCCTGCAGGGATCCCGTCTGATTGTTGTTCTCAATGAGCTGTGTGGGCCACGGCCATAAAGCAGCAGAGGGATACGGCAAAGCATTTTAATGACTGCGTGCAGTTACTATAGAACATTCAGATACAACGAAGACATACAGAACCAGTATCTTTATTTTAAATATAGGAATCTGAACAGCTATGAAACTCTTTTTCACATATGTCCATACATCATACCACCCATGACCAAATGACCCAAAATACACCCAATATTATATTTTAGAAGAAAAGCACGGTTTAACTTTGATGGTGCTTGGATGGGCGACCACCATCCATACAACCCAAAATAACACCTATAAAAGCCCATATATATGAATCAATTAACCCAAAAGGTGCATTAAAAGGTAAAATTAAGGGATGGGATCGAGATGCACGTAGCAACAGGGAGATTGTCTAGTAGTAGTAGGTACTTCTACTAGAGGTGGGATGATGGATTGTAACGTGGTACAGTCCCTAAACGGAGGATGTTCAGTAACCCAGCGCGCATCTATACATCAGTGTGAAAAATAAGTGTATATAGGCAGTCCTCGGCTTACGAACACCGGACTTACGAACATTCGTACTTAAGAACCTGCTTCCATGAAATATATATATTTTTTAACATTGACTTTAAACGCGAACTCACGTGCACACAAATAGAGGTGTGGGACTGCAGCTTAAGCCTCTGGTTACCTGGTGCTGCAGCCCGTCGATCTGGCCGCGCATGAAATTCATCTCAGCATCCGCGTGATGAATTGTGTACTGCAGCCGCACCACTTCCTGTGCCGTCGTGGCCTCCTCTGCCCTGGAGACTCCCAGCTCGGCCTTGATGAACTCCATCTTGCCCCTGTACAACACCACAAGGAGGCAGCACGGCGTCAAGCACGGGCACTCCCACGCTCACTAACTCGCTCGCTCACTCGCACTGAGAATCCAACACCGAACCATGGAAGATCTCACACTGCACTATCCTATATATCTAATCTAATTGTATATTTATAGAGCGACTTAATTCAAAGCGTTTGACATATTTAAAAAAAGTGACAGAATTTAATCATTTAGATGGTAGGGGCATACAAGGGTTAAAGAATGAGAGACCGCGACATAGGGTACTTCGGGATCACGAATGGGTAGGGGAGGTAAAGGAAAGAGCGGGGCAAGGGGAGTGAAGAGGAAGAGAATGAGCATTCGAGAAGCGGTAAGCTGAAGGCCACGGTGCATATGTGCAGATCACCAAATCTCAGTAAAAGCAATTGCATGGCCATGGTACGACTGGTGCTACAAGAAGAGCAGCCTGGGAACTTTTTCAAACGTGGATTGTATTACAAATTGTTCCTTGATTTTCTACTTTCCCATATGTCCATCACTCAACCTCAGTTACCCTGTGTTCTGCTCTTCGGAAGCACACGCTCGCACATGCGTGATCTGAACACCTTGGACGTTGCACGTATTTGTCCTTCTCGTGCCATGACTCCTTGATGTGACTCTACCGCCATTCCACCACCGCTCACCTCTGCCACCTCGCTACGGACCGCCATTCCATCACTCCCACACCCACCGAGCACCCTCCTAAACACGCCCCCCATGCCCCCAATCTCACCGTCGCTGCCACCGGTGCCTGCGCTACGCACCTGGTGTTGTCGAGCTCTTCCTGGGCACGGCGCTTCTCATTCTGCAGCATCCGCTCGCTCTCCACCTTGTGCTCGCCTAGCCGTGCCTGCATCGCCACCAGATCTGCCTGAGACAGCTCCGCACGCTCATGCTGTTGCTTCAGAGAATTGGCTGCCGAAAGGGACACAAAACCACGGCGATGAAGACAGTATAGCCACCAGCGGCAGCAGGTGGAGAAAGAGCAGCAAGCATCAGGAGGAAGAGTAACAGCAGCGGGAGTAGTAGCAGCAGACTCGGGGCTAGAGGGATTAGGTACCTCAGACTTATTCACCAGCTTGCATTCAAACAGGGTCCAAAATAATAATACATGCACAGGAAGGACTTAGCGAGAGAGCATTTAGTAAACCCAGTGCAGTCCTACTATGTTAGGCAATGGAAGTGGTCCACGTGTGAAATGTTTCTAGGACTTAGACTCGTTCAAACTCGTGAAAATAAGTTATTGGTGCATAGTGGTCTACAAAAATGAGTGTTCAATGGGTCCGTGGATTTAGAAAGATTGGGAGCACAGGCCCCGACCCACCGGTCTCCTCGAAGCAAGTGTTGGTCTCCTGCAGCCGTTGCTGCAACTCCAGCGCTTCATCCCGCAGGGTGTCCACCTCAGTTTGCTGCACCTCTTGGTTGGCATAGAGGTCACGCATGGTCACACTCAGCTCCGCGGCCTCGGCGCCCAGCCGCTCGGCTTCAGTGCCACGCTCTCGTGCCACTTCCTGTGCCACCACCAGGTCGGCCTCAGAGCGCCGCAGCAGCTCGTCACGCTCCTTCAGCTCCTGCGGGCGGAGGACAGGCAGTATCTATATTACACATGATTACATGTAATTTGAATACATTCATAATTCTTTTCATCGCTCACCCAATATATTGAGAAAATTAAGTGGGCTTGGGCAGGATACATTGCTCAAGGGGATGACGGATGGTCAGCCTGGGAATGGAGCGATGGAATCTGATTGTGTGCAGGTACTAAGTGAATTGTTATCATTGCAAGATTGTGAGAGGTGGTGGTGGCTTAAGGGAGACCTTCATCCAGCAATGAATGAGCCTTGGCCAATTATGAAAAGAGCTCTAAGTGATTATGTGGCTTATCAAGTATTTTCCAGGACACCAATCAATGGCCCCGAATGACAAGGGAGCTAGAGTGTGGGTAGGGGGAGGGTAGGGGGGTGGCTGTTGCGAGAGTGGAGGCCTCACCTTCTGCAGGACCGCGATGTGCACGACGTGAGCGTCGTACTCTGAGTCGGCGTGCGTGTGCGATGCACGATATTCGGCCAGCTCCATGCGTGCCAGATTCAGAGTCTCCTCGTGCTCATGTCTCAGCTGCTCCTGAAGCCGCTCAGTCCTAAGCGTGAACTCTGCCAGCTCCGATGACGCGGCTTTGGCGTCGTGCACGGAACGCTCCTCGGCCTCCTGCTCACCCCGCCGCGCTGCCTCCAACTCCGCCTGCAGGCTGTCGATGGCCTGCGAGTGCGCCCGTAGCTGCTCACGGACAGATGGGCACAGTGGCACAGGCACGTGTATGCATAGGTGGGCAACCCCTCATCACAGACACGTGCAGCGTGCAGATGAGGACAGGTAGAGACATACTGATACACGCAGTATGTAGTTGTACAGAGAAATAGAGACAGAGACACAGGCAGGAGACACACGAAAAGAAATAGAGAAATGACAAACATACAGAGACATGTACACGCAATGACACAAGCAAGTCACATGTAAAAAATTGGACACATGTACGGAAAGTCACAGTGCATATGGAGAGACATGTACATAGCCACAGGCATTACATGTACAGGGAGACAACGTACGCATGCAGAGACACAGAGATCGAGTACAGAGACGCACATGTGCCCATATAGGTGGCACTCACGCAGATGGGTACGCACACATGCAATGGATGCTTTTCAAAATGAAAAGAGAAGAAGTTTTGATTATATTGTGAACAATACGACCACGGGTTAAACACCCATGGTCGTAATGAACATACCACAATCACGTTTAAAGAGAATATAAAATATTTCGAATACTAAAAGAAATGCCGAAAATATAACCATGATATATCAACCATTGGTAAGCATGCATACAACATGGAAACGCTCTTCATCATTAGATTATGAAGAAATTCCGAGCACCCAAATGATCGTCTTCAAATGGAGTCAATATTCAGAACAACTCAATGCCATGTCGGTCATGGGGATGTGTTTTACTATACTTCCCCATGCTGGTCAGCCCCATACAGGTGTATTAATCAGTAAAATATACTACATGCACATTCTGTGGGGAGATGCTATGATACAAAAATTGTGTTTGATCTGCTTTTTTTCATTTTCAACAGTATTAGGATTCAAATTTAGCCAAATTAAGTACAGAACCAAAATATTATTCGTTGGGTTTATTTGTGCACTCATTGGCGGCCAGGCTGAGACCACCAACTCATTACGCTTGGGAACCCGGTTAAATCACTGCGGTTGGGTGGCTGTAATCTGGATTTGATCCTGGCATCTCAGCAGTGCTGGCACAGCATCTCTGACCCCTGGGGCACCCAGCCACCTCCCAGAATGCACTTATTTAATGGCCCATTTCCTTGACGTTTAGATCGCACTCTGAATAAAAACTCAACACATTCATCAAAAACGAAATGGTGACGTTTCAGGCAATGGCCCTTTTTTAGAGCAGATAACTCAAAGCAATATTCATTGCAGTCTTATTGACGAATATGTTGAGGTTTTGTTATCCCTGCTTGTGCACCACGCAGCTTCACAACGAAAACACGTTTAATTTTAGCCGCGCTCCGGGCAACAAGGGGACGGGGAGGGGTTGGCGGCGGCCACGGTACCTCCTCAGCACGGTGGATCTCTAGTTGGTGCAGCATCTCGTGGAGGCTCTTATCCTTCTGGCTCAGTGCACGACGCAGGGTGTTGAAATGCGCTCGTGCCCTGCCCAGGTTGGCCCGCAGGTTCGACACCTCCTGAGACAGCTGGTGCATTTCGTTCTCCGGCATTGGCAACTGCGACTGGAGCAAGGGCACATGGCATGGGCACGTTAGCTCCTCCCTGTAAATCCTGCCTTCATTAGCATCGTGACGGACGCCATTTGACTTCGGATGGTGGAGACAACACCATGGCACATGGCAAGTGAAGTACCTCATATACAGGTAGACACATATAGGACAGATACGCTGACACCCACACACCCACGCAAGACAACACTATTCCCCACACAGCCTAAACACCGTGGTAGAACGCGCAGCAGCGTTGGTCTCAGAGAAACGCACCCACCGCCATCTCTGTTTACATTCGCTCAGCCAGTGAGAGTGACGAACGCTCTGGGGCAACCAGCAACTAACCCCCACGATTCAATTATGACGCTGTATGGTCACGAGTATAATTTTGTCAATGTTGTTACAATATTTGTTATTCAGTTTAATCACAGTACGCTTTGAGCCACGCAGCGCTCGCCAGTTTTTAAAAGACACCCTGGTCCGCCGACGTGTTTGCTCTTTCTTGGTCTCTCTTTGCCCCCAAATGTCTGGAAAGAGGCCTGCAAATGTGTTAGTGCTGGAAATGAGACCAACAGGTCAAGGAAAAGTATCACTTAGAATGGTAACATGCAAGTGATAAGGTCGTTCGAGTGGGTGAGCATCAGGCGAGTACATTACATAATACTTATTGATAATACAAAGATATATTTGTTTTGATATAATGTTTACTATCTGTTTTATTACTGTAATTAAATTGCGCTGATACTGACACCCCAATGAAGCCCTCGTTTATTGTGCATAAGAGACAACGCTGTAGGGAAGGCATCCCCATATGTACAATGGTATAACCCTTCAAGCGCTGATTCGATGAATGCCTTTATTATGATGAATGTTCACTTCTCCACCTACGCATCTTGAGCGCTAAGCGAGGACTGCCTGTATTAATTCCATACAGATTTCTAGCGGTGGCCTCCACTCCAGCCTAGCTTTGTCTCCCCTCTCTTGCCAAGTACAACTCTGCCATCAAAACATTCTGTGAAATGAATATGTGATTGTTATAATTGTACTCTCCATTTTGCTTCGTTCTACTGCACAGTTTCAAGTAATTTTTTAGTTATAATTACTTTTAAAATTTTATAATCCTAAGAGAATTTCAATGTAATATTCTGAACATCTGCAGTTTTAGTTGGACGTTGAATATTTTCAAGTGAATTTTATGCTAAATTTCAGCTTTCCAACACCTTTTTAATACATACTTTCTCCTACAATATCAAAGTGTAGCGCCACATTAAATGCGCACTACAATGACGATAGTTTAAAGTGATTTGAAGCATGTTTTATTTTCAAAATGGAAATATGGGGGCAGAGCTTTGTGACGTCATATTTGAGGGGGTCTGACTTTTGGTGACGCCGTGTGACGAGGGGGGGGGTTAAAAATCGCCCAAAATTGCGTGACGTCATTTATGGACGGCCCCTAAGTCAAGATTAGTAATGTAATTACCAGCGAAACGTCGTACTCAAATTCTAAATGTTGTGGATTCACTCTTCAAACACACCGGTGGGCTGAAGAAGTAACTAATTGGCGTTTTGTTAACGTGACACATTTTTTACTGATTGGCCGTGTCGGGTGGTGGAGGGTTGCGACACATTTATAATAACGCGATCTCACCCAAAAACCGATATGAATGACGTAACAGACATCACCTGATGATGATTGCTTGTGTTGCAATCGAAACGTCGTATGCTAGTATTTAATTTAATTTATTATTTTATCTTTATACGTGACTTAACCGAAAGAACCAAAGACATCACAGTGGTGACGTCATTGGCTCCACGCTATGTGGGCGGAGCCAACCCTATATGGGCGGAGTCTACGGCTCGTCCTTATCGCGTCATCCAAATGCCACGTGACCCCCAGGCACAGCTGCTGGACAACGGCAGTTGGTCCGAGATGCTGTCACCATGGCAACGCAAACAAGGCCCACCTTGCCCAGAGAAAGCTCCTTCCGACTAAAATCCTTGATGAAACCCTCAATCTGTGATATTAAAC
The DNA here is from genome assembly GCF_015708825.2 of Lethenteron reissneri. Classification (NCBI taxonomy): domain Eukaryota; kingdom Metazoa; phylum Chordata; class Hyperoartia; order Petromyzontiformes; family Petromyzontidae; genus Lethenteron; species Lethenteron reissneri. The sequence continues at coordinate 10,976,204 of NC_083787.1, read as the reverse complement.
TATGAACCTCCTTACCTACGTATCAAGCGTTCAATTTTAAAGTTAAACTTAAATAACAAAAAAAAATCGATTTTTTTTCTCTCGATGTGATCACGGTATTTATTTCGTATAACTCCGATGCCGCTGAAAGGCAACAGGTGGCGCCACTCACCTCCACTGTTGACGAATTCGAAGTCTCCAGCGTCGCTTGCAACTGCTGCGCTCTCTTGAAGAACCTCATAGTTCCTGTTGGGGGCGCAAGAGAGAAGCAGCCGCTCAGCTCGCTCGCCCTGTCGGAGTGACGTCAAAGCCGGAGGTGACGTCATTGGCCCCGCCTACTGTGGGCGGAGCCAGAGCACGTGAACCCCCCCCCCCCCCGGCACGCGCGGTTACCTGCCCTCTATGTAGCAGAAACGAATAATTGACGATAATTCACGATGTATTGAGTACTTTATTCATTGTTTTGTCACAAATCAAACATCGAGCATAGCAACAAATATCGTGCAACACTCGCACGCGACTTGGTCCTGAGAAGGGCACCTCCCTTACCGACCTCACCTCGCCCTCCTCACCCCTCACCTCGCTCCTGACACGGCCACGAACACGCCCATGGCAACTTCACTAGGGCACGACACACCGACTTATAACACATTCCTGCAGAGAGAGCTGGTAGTAACGTTGGGTTGCTCGGTCAATGGCCAGGGTCAACGGCGGCGTGGTGTATTCCGCAAATATGCCCGAATGTGAGGGTGGGCACAAGCCGGCGTGAGTAGGTTAAACGTTGAGTTTTATAAGGGCACCACGGGGTGACCAGCCCCTCCCCACCCAGCCCCCACCCTCCCCACCTAGCCCCACCCTCCCAGTCCCTCCCCACCCTCCCCTCTCCACCCAGCCCCACCCCTCCCATTTTTGGATGCACGACGGACGGACACAATAATCCCCTGTGGGCTGGTGTAACCAGGAGGTTCCTACCAGCATCACCCTCATTTATACCTCCACGTTTAACGGCCTCGTTCTAATCGTTCTATCGTGACGGCCAAGACGCTGGACGTCTGTGAGAAAGAGCTGCATAGCTCATCGGATTCCTCCAGTGTACAAATAAATATTCCGGTTCTGATCGCTTTACAGCGCCGGAGTGGCGTTCATAACTCGCGTCCCCGTACCACGACTACGGCGCCCTCTATTGGACCCCGTGTGTCATCAACATTGTTGCCTGTGATGATACAGGTTGTCCTCTACTTACGATGGAGATGCGTTACGACGACCCACATCGTAAGTCAAAAATATCGTAAGTCGAAGATGGCCTTGCCTACCCAGGAGTCTTAAAAAATGGTGATAATTTTGCAAAACAGAGCAATTTACAGTGGCGTACTGTAAAAACTATATACTGTATGTATTTATTAATTACAATACTGTATTGCACAGTAAAAAACAAGGTAAATTATGAGCCTACCTATATGAACTGCAATTTAATAGGAAGTTTTTTTCAGGAAACAATCCTATCTGCATCACACAAGGCGGGAGATGCATACATCTCGGCAGCGCCCCAACGTACAGCATCGTACCTCGTACGCTGCTGCGTTTGTCTGCCGCGCGAAATTCAAAATATTTAACAATTTTGTCGTATCGCCATCGTAAGATTGAAATATCGTAAGTCGGACCATCGTAACTCGGGGACTATCTGTATTACTCAACACAACGTTGTGTGTGATTACACTCAACACAACATTGTGTGTAATCAACAGTGTTTTAATTATACTGTACTCATTAAAACGTGTGTGATCAACATTGTTGTGTGTAATTACACAACATTCTGATTACACTCAACACAACTTTGTTGCGTGTGATTACTCAACACAACGTTGTTGTGATTGCATTCAACACAACGTTGTGTGTAATCAACATTGTTGTAATTACGCTCAATAAAACGTGGTGTAATCAACATTGTTGCGTGTAATTACACTCAATACAACATTGTTGTGTGGAATCAACATTGTTGTATAATTACTCAACGCAATGTTGTTGTGCGTAATCACTCACACATGTTGAGTGATTACACACTCGACATGTGTATCTGTCACAGTAGTGCGTTCGCCGTTTGTCGCGGAGGTTTGCGGTTCTAATCCAGCGGCCGCCCTGTTTAATGCTACAAGCGTGTTCACCGCAAAGACACCACGTGCCGTCTGCTTCCGAGCGGATGTTGAAGGTCCCAGCATAATGGACCAGATTTTAATAAAATTGCCCGCAAATTACTCAGTTGGAATATACTGTGCATAGCAATCATCGCTGGGAAATCCTGGCAGGACTCTCCTGAAAAGTCATGAGACTCAGTGTGGCTATCCTGGGTAAAACTGACCACCCACGCCCCTCATATAACTTGCTGGCCTAAAAAAGTGCTCTAACAGCACTTGCTTGCCCCACAAACTGTTAAACGCCATGTGGAGGGACTGCGTCTTCGTTCGAGTCTGTTACTGTGTAACCTGGTACAAAATAATGGCGCCACGGTGGTGAAATGTTAACTCCCTCACCTAGTTTGCAGGAGGTCGTGGGTTCGATCCGGACCGTGACACCTGAATATTTGGAGTTTGCATGTCTCTCTCCCTCCCCGTGGTTGCGAGGATTGTTCTCCAGGTTATCTGGTTTTTCCCTCTACATTTAGAAACATGCGTTTAGAGTATTTTTCTGCAATACATTTCTACAAGATAAGCCACTCCGTTGAACTATCATTTGTGGCCAGATTGCTTCTAAAAAGAGTTATATAAGTAATTTACCTGGTGAAATAAAAAGTTATAGTTTGAATAATTACCACGGGAATGCTTTACCCACACGCCCTTGAGGCAACGTGCAGAACGCGGCATGCAGTGGAGTCAGCCGGGTGGTGCAGGGAGGAGCTGCTACCACAGAGAGACGGGTGAAGCGTGCCGATTGCAGGGTGCTGGTAAATGGGGTGCACTGTGCAGGAAGCGAGCTAGGTCTACGAAGCAGAGGGCTGGGTTGCAGGCTGTATTGTGCAAGGTGCAGTGAGATTGGATACGTTGTGAAGAAAGCATCATGCAGGATGCTTTGTGCACTGCGCAGGATGTAGGGTGCATCATGTGGAGAGCAGGGTAGAGACGGTAGATTGTATCGCGCAGGGTGTAGGCTGCGTTGTGCAGGGCGCTAGAGGCGCGAGATGCCCCCTCCATCCACCACCATCGTCTGCCCCGTGATGTAGCCGGCATCCCGGGAGCACAGGAACGAGACGAGGGACGCCACCTCCTCGGGGGAGCCAGCCCTGCAAAGTCAAACCCAACGCCATCTCCACTGCTGGACAGTCACGCAGCTAATCGAGTGTGCAGGCCATGCAACTGCACAGGAGCGCACAGAGGCCCATGCAGGCACCGGGCCACGAGGCCAGGAGGTAGCAGGGCAAGTTGGGACAGCGGGCTCCATTATCACACCTTGCAACCAGGGCCCAAGCCAACCACGCTTTACCACCAAGTCCCAGATGCACGCAGACACTCATAGACTAGTGTCGTGCTTGGTCATGTATAGCTATTGAGTGTGCAGGACGTGCAACTGCCTCGGTGCTTGCACCACAGGGCTCATGACAACCACGCCACTGCCCCCCAAGGCAGTGGGTGGGAATTCCAATTTACCATTATGGGTAATAAGAATAAGGTCGTCAGGCCTCGGTTTAGGGATGAGAGTTGTGTAGATCTCAGCCGGACGTTAAGACTCACCTGGGAATGGCGGTAACTTTTCTGAACATCTCCATCATCTTCTCATCCTTTACCAGCTGCACGCACCGCACACACCAAAATGTGACTACACACCACGTCCGCACTGGCCACACCACCACAGCCACCTTCGCCACACTGTGATCACATCATGTTACAACACTATATCACAAAGACAAAGATCCCCCATGGAACCTACATGGATTGTTGGAGCAAGTGGTGTTAGCGAGTCTGCACCTCCCCGGTCAAGCTTGCACGTCCCTGGGCGAGTCTACACATTCCCAGGCAAGTCTGCACCTCCCGTGTAAGTTCTGGGAGTCACTCACGCCGGCGCTGAAGCCGGTCTCGATGAGCCCGGGCGCCACGTTGTTCACGCGGATGTTCATGGCGGCAAGCGACCGCGACAGGGCTTTGGTGAGGCCCAGCAGAGCCGTCTTGCTCACGCAGTAGGGGCCTATGTCCTGCACGCGGCACCACCGAGCGAGCCCCCTGTTAGCGAGCACCGATTAAAAGTCGGCACCGCAACCCTCAAAGGGATGGCCAGTGAGCGCGGTGGGGATGGTGATCGTGGTGAGCATGGTACGGTAAGCATTGTGGGAGTGGGTGAGCGTGGTAAGGTCCGTGCTCGTGGTGAGGGTGGGTAAGCTTGGTCAAGGTGGTGAAGGAGATGATTGTGGTGAGGGTGGTGAGCACGAAGGTGCATACCTCCAGTTTTACAAGAATTGGGGGGTAGCAGCCCCCTACTTCCATGTTTCGATGTTATGCTGCCGATGCTAAATCACTTGGCAAACCTTTAGAGTTGGCAGCGTCTTAATTACCACCACCATCGTTTATCATTGTCATCCTCTAATGTCCAACCACTGCTGAAAGGGAGCAAGGAATCGATCGAGAGGGTCCTTACCCCCCTGCCAGGGGAATGCAGCTTGGGACCCCCGAGTAGGTCATGCGATGTTAACGACCTTGCCTGGAATGCAGGAGGTCGTGGGTTCGCTCCCAACCCTGACACCTGTGTTATGTTTGGAGTTGGCATGTTTTAAATCTGCATGGTCACGCGGATTTTTCTCCGGGTCCTCCAGTTTTTTCCCTCCACATTTAGAATCAACGTGTGTTTAGAATATTCGGCCGCGATACATTTCCACGTGATAAGCCACTTAATTGAGCTATCTTTGGTGGCTAGATAGGTTCTGAAAAAGCCGTATAGCTCAATGGGCCTTACCTGGTAAAATAACAATTGTTCATGGTTTTTATTTTAACCTGGCCTTGAGCCCTGAAGCCTTGACCCCCTTACCTCGTTTGGGAAGTAAGCGGTGACAGACGAGATGAATACAACCGCACCTTCCCTAAACCACACGACCGGGGGGGGGAGGTGGTGGGGGGGAGGTGGTGGGGGGGGGGGGAGGTGGGGAGGTGCTGATATGAGAGACCCCCCTGGTTAATCTGCCAGCTATACGCAGCAGGTGCCAGGTGTATGCCGCGAGTGGTTGGCGGTGCCCGCTCCGTGTGCGTCATCTCACGCCATGCCACACGGAATCCATCCTTAAACACCGATGCGTGCTTTTGCCGACATCTTCGATTTGTCACGTGATGACGCATTTGCTTTTGCACTGATTTCTATTTGCTTCATTTGCTATGATTTCACTTTATTTGTTTTACTGTTGTCATTTTGGTGATGCATGTCAGTCCACTCTTGCAAACGAGACTCAGTTTGTTCCCTTGAGTTCTCACCACGTGAAGCCAGGGGTCGGCAACATGCGGTTCCGGAGCCGCATGCAGCTCTTTGAGGACTGCAGTGTGGCTCTTGACATTCTAAAACAATGTTTCTTGTTATTTTGCTTGCTGACCCTTGACCATGGAAGTCCAGTTTACCATGGGCGGAGGTTATCAACCTTTGGCTCCGGAGCTTCATGTGGCTCATTAACAACTGTTTCGTGACGTTATTTATTAAGGGCCACCATCTCGTATGCACATACATTGCAGTTCTTGAAATATTTTGTTTTTTACCGAATTCGAAAAAAATGGCCCTTGTCTTTTTTGGTTGCCGAATCCTAGGTTAAGCAAATCAACTTGATCCGACTGTATTCCCTCCCTCGCTCCCCCCCAATCCCCCTCATTTCTCCCCCACCTCCTCTTTCCCACGCCCGTCACTCACCCTCGCTCCTTCATGTGAGGAGCGGCCTCCTTCACCAAGAGGAACGGGGCTTTTAAATTCACATCCAGCACCTGTGCGGTCACATATAAAATAACAAATTATCACGTCAGCCAATTAATGAATACATACATTTACTAATTAAATTAACCAATAAAATAGCCCAGCAATTAACCAATTAACCCACCAACCCGTCAGAATATTTCAGTATGACAATATTTATTCATACAGATGTCCAATAACTGCACCTAAGAGGAAGCATGGGATTGTGAAAATCACTGCCGACTGACTATGAATAGTAGAAATAATAATGAAAATAAGAATAGGCAATAAAACATGATTAGATACCATTTGCATGAAATCAAGTCTGCATTAACCACACGTACTTGTGGCAAAACATGCAAACAAACATACTCAGATAATAATGCACACATTGTCTTTGAAACTGATTGGCCTACACCAGAGACCACCTTCTTCATGGGCTTGCAGTGTTCGCCTTTTAGCGTTCTCGGGTCGAACTCTGGAGCCTCTCACCTTATCCCAGATCTCCGCGGTGGCGTTGAGGAGGGGTCCGACGTACGGGTTCACTGCCGCGTTGAGCACGAGGATGTCCAGCCCTCCCAGCTTGCTCACAGTCTGCAAGGGCGCACACATTTATGATGGCATTTACACGGTTGCATAGCCAGGACAAAGTACATCTTTCACAACTATTCTGTGGATAAGTTGCAACCGAATTGCGCAACTCACGGAGTGGCGTGTGCGTTTCGGCAAAAGATGTGAATGACTGATTATTGCCGATTAATTATTGTCATTATGACTGATGTCTACTGATGAATAACCGATGATAATCATTACGGATCATTTTAGATGTAGGTATGGTAGTTGATTGGATTTATATATGTAGCCAATTGTGCTAATCGGAGGTGATTACGATAGGTAAGTGATGATTGTGATGATGGTGATGACGAATGATTGGCGATATATTAATTTGCTTCGCGAACTTGTACATAACACTTGTTTTGCTTATTTTATATTGAGCAATACTTTTGTAGCCTCCTTTATCGGCCCGGGTCAAACATTTTCTGCAATCCATTTTAATTGGTTGTTAGCATTTTTACATGTGAAACGAATCAGAATATTATGCACATTGTGAGGTGTAGTCCCCGTGCAAAACAATAACCAACCAAACGTGACGTATAGCTTTCAAACTATTTATGAAATATTGTTTCTGTTGCAGCAGTACAAGTTTAATGAGTTCCATTGGTGAACCAGGGCCTCACTGCACCCCGGGTTCCCAGATACCCTCATGATCTCTGTGTACCACACACTCACTGATCCTAAATCAGCTCAAAGCTCCCGTTAATCACGTGAATTATGTGTGGCTACCCCCACTCTGAATGCCTCCCCTCTCCCTGACGCCCTCCATGCAGCTCACTTCTGCTTGCTCATCCCTTCCCTCTTTTCCCTCTTCCCTCCCCTCTCATCATCACCACACTCTCATCTCCGACATCTCGGCACGTTCATTCCTTCTCCCCCTCCTACTCCCTCTCCTACTCCCCTTCCTGCACCGGTGCTGTTCTTTCGCTCTCCCTGCTGCTCATCTTGAGCCGTGCCCTCTTCTTTGTCTGCCTTGAGGACTTCTGTCCCGGCATCCCTTACATTTCCCACTGATCTTTCCTGCCTGTCTGCTGCCCTTTTTGCGCAATCGACTCCACTCCCTACGCCATGGTATGGGGCCACAGGTACAAAGTTTCATTGAATGTGTGTTTGTAATATTTTTTAAATTTCAACCTTGAAGTTTGAGTTTGCGATGAAGATGCGCGTCAGCGGTGGGCATGGTAACTGCTGCTGGAACCTCCCGTCGCGGCAGGCAGGGGTCACGCTCATGGTGCAAAGTTCAGGGTCATGGCCCCACCTCTTTGATGAGCCTTGTGCGCTGAGCGGCATCCCCCACGTGGCACACGATGCCCGTGGCGTTCAGGCCCTCGGCGTTGAGTTCCTCGGCAGCGTGGGCCACGTGTTCCTCGGTACGACTGCTCACGACCACGTGGGCGCCATGCTGGGCCAACCTGCGCGCTATGGCCAGCCCGATCCTGGACGCGACACACATCATATGTTCGTGCAGTTAACCCATATATTTCACTGATTACAGTGATCGTATTCGTTCGCTCATTGATTCATTCACCAGAGGGTTGGGAGGTCCTGAAATCTGATCCTGTTTTTGTCTCTTAAGAAAAAAAATAAATATCGATACAAAATATATGTTAAAAACAAGTTTTTCAATGTTCACACTTTTATTTGTACACAAAAATAGAGAATAAATTCTATTTCACTCGATATTTATCGCAATGTTACTCGGATGGTTTGGATGTCGGGATTATCGGTGTAAAGCACTATACTATTCTAGATCACAAGTTACACGTGTGGATAATTTTCCTTTATCAACGTACCCTATATCGCTATAATTAGATCAATCGTTTCATGGAAACTTTGTGCCAAAATTATTACCGGAGCAAGCGTTGCAACCTCCAAGATGAACAGTGATGCGTGGAGGAGCAACACTCACAGCAACGAGGGCAGCACCGTGCGGTTGGGGAGCTCAGTTGGTGCCAGTCATCTCAATCAACCCGTAACACCTGGGTCTGTCTCGGGACCTCTTTCCAGCAGCGAGCCTTCCACAATTCACGTAGCCTCAAAGTGCACCTAGCCTGGCACGTCGCCACCACTTGTTGTCTGTGGTATGAATTCAACCCCGTTTACACAAAGTTGACCTTGCAAACTTTGTCTACGATAACCCCTCCCGCGTCACTCAGCCTGACCCCCGTAGAACCACCCTGAGCAGTATTGATATTAAAGCCCCTTTGACCGCTTAGGTCATGGGCAGGGTTTGGCAACCAAAACAACAAGAGCCTTTTTTTCGAATTCGGTAAAAAAAACTCAATATTTCAAGCGCCGCAATGCATTTGAATACAAGACGGTCCTTAATGAGTGACATCACGAAGCAGTCCTTAAAGAGTTGCATGCGACTCAGGATCCGAGCCTCAGGTTACAGACCCCTGATCATGGAGGTTTGTTGACCACACATCACCACCCTGGTCAGTGCGAGTTGGTGGAGTGCAGCGGAACCCAAGACCAACTCGTCACTGATCTTGGTCGTGGCCAGGAATGGAACCCAGGGGGGCCAGGTTTGTAACGCAGCAGTGCGCGAACCACTTCATCACCATTCCTGGCCCGATCCCTCGGAACGCACTGGATCACATCACCGCTCAGAAGTTGGGCAGCTGTTGAGCCTGGATCGTGCTTTGCCGATGGGTGATCACTCAGCACGCAGTGGGTGTTTTGTAGGCGTTCCGTGTGTCCTCATCCAGCAGTGGACGAACCGGGCAGTTCATGCGCATTCGCCCATCCCCACTCCTCCTTTACCCCTCCTCTCAATAAAGGAATTGTTTCCCCCATTATCATCACTGCTCTAAGATTTCACTGGAACGCAATTGATATTTAGATCTCACTCCTGTGTTTTCGAGTTGTAATAACATCTTTGGGTTTTTCTGTAAAGTCGCGTAGGTAAAACAATCAATAAAATAAATAAATAATCAAGGGCAAATAATGCCCTCTATGGGGAGAAATTTCTGTTCGAGATTTTAACAGACAACGAGACAAAAAGTCAGTTGCATTTATTTTATTTTATTGATTGTTTTACCGACGTGACTTTACCGAAAAAAACAAAGAGTAATCCTTGCAGTCACGAAAGCTTCAAATCTAGAATTGTAATAACATGTCCTACTGCTCGTTGTTCGGCACAATTCCCGACGGGAGCTTCTCCAGTAACTAAAATAAGTTCACTTCTCGTCTTGTCTAATTACTACTCGCACTGGCTGGCCATTGTGCGTTTTGTCCATCTCGTGAAGTTCAGTCCAGTTCCGAAATATCTTCCAGCACGCGGAGGGGCGAAACGTCGGACATGATGCCAGAATAACACGCGGTGATACAACCCTAAATAAACAAATCGATCGGAGAACTTGTACAGAACTGCGTGAACCGATGCATCAGCTGTGCTATCACTCGATGCATCCGCACTCGACCTTGCCTAGTACAGGCAGTCCCCGAGATAAAACGTCGGACTTGCAATCACACGCACTTACGAATGTTCATTCGCCTTAAAATTTAATGTTTAACCATCCGAACGTTCAGTCATACTTACTTGTTCGAGTCCCAGCATCCAACGACTGAACCGTTGGACTCAAAGTACGTGAAAGTAAAGCTAATTTAGTTTTCATTATTTTCATGTTACCTTAAAAAAATGTTTTATTCACTTTACTGCATTAGGTTCTCACCTGGAGGCAGGGACCGCATCCACCACCACCGACACCACCAACACCCCCCCAACCGCTCGGCACTCACCCGTACGTGGAGCCCGTGACCACGGCTATTTTGCCGGCGAGCGGCTGATGTCTGGCAGGGCCACCATCTGCAGCAGCAGCAGCAGCCATCTGAACCCAGCCACGTCGCGAGGGCGCAATTGGCAGAGGCGCACGTGGGTTATAGTTGAGTCAGATGAGGCTGAGAGAGGGCGAGGGTTGTAGAGCGAGGGCTGGGATGAGGGTGGTGGATCGGAGGAGAAAGTGGGGTTATGACTGCATTGTGTGGGTGGTGGGGGGAGGTGGGTAAACGAGGAAGGTCGAAGGTCAGTGGGAGATGGGCAAGGCGGGCGGGTGGGAGTGTAGGGGGCGGGTTGAATGGCTGTACGGGTGAGTGAAGTGATGGTTCGATTGGTTGTGCATGGGGAGGAGTGGGGTTGGTAGAGTGATGTGGTACAGGAGGATATGGAGCTGAGCAGGGCTTGCCAATGACTGGTACCAGCGGTGTCAAGAAGGGCCTCTGTGGAGGAGGAGGCTCGTGAAGGACGATGCTGCTACTGGGCAGGTGGAGGCAGTCGCCCTCCAATAACGGAGGGCAGAGGAGCGACGCTCACAACAACGAGCGAAGCGAATAAAACGCAGCAAGTTGGCACAGGTGGTGCATCTCGGTCAACCCGTAACACCTGGGACTTTCTTCGTGACCTGCCAGCGGGTTAAAGTGCACCTAGCCTGGCACAAGCGCCGTGGTGACGTCACCGCCACTTAGTGGTGAATGACGACTGTTGCTGTAGGGGATGGTACGGGGAAGGTGGTGGGGGCAACCCATAAACAGCGGTGGCTATATAATGTAGGCATTGTCCTTGAATCTGATTGGTTTCCACCACAGACAACCCCTTTTATTATCGCTTTATCTCACCAGTGCTGGTGGACCAAAGGGCGAATAGTCCCAAGGACGATGCAAACGCCAAAACATTCACAGCACGGTTTTTACCCTTTTAACTGGTACAAAACTGACACCTTTATTCAAGGCATCATGTTTGCAATGACCACAACACAAGTAGTCAAAAAAGCAAACAAAAAGAAGCAACTCTGATAAGGATGATAATATGCACTGTCCTTGAAGTTGATTGGCCCACACCCGAGACGGCTTTCTTTAGAGCCTAGTCCCCATTGGTGTAGGGCCAGATGACACCAGAAGGCGTACAACTCAAACACAGTGCAATATCAGAGTATTGAGAGCTCGGGGTAAGCATTTACACTATGAGATCTCTTTTACCAGTGGCAAAATATAATAGTAGGTTTTTGTTTTTTTGTACCAGTTAAAAGGGTAAAAACCTACTATTTTATTTTGCCACTGGTAAAAGAGATCTCATAGTGTAAATGCTTACCCCGAGCTCTCAATACTCTGATATTGCACTGTGTTTGAGTTGTACGCCTTCTGGTGTCATCTGGCCCTACACCAATGGGGACTAGGCTCTAAAGAAAGCCGTCTCGGGTGTGGGCCAATCAACTTCAAGGACAGTGCATATTATCATCCTTATCAGAGTTGCTTCTTTTTGTTTGCTTTTTTGACTACTTGTGTTGTGGTCATTGCAAACATGATGCCTTGAATAAAGGTGTCAGTTTTGTACCAGTTAAAAGGGTAAAAACCTACTATTATTCACAGCACGGGTTAAGACGTTATAACTACGGGGACCCTTTTTTAGTATCAAGTTGATGAAAAAACGTTTTTAAAATGCTTTAACGCCTCTTACAAGGCATTAAACCTGCATTGACCACACATCACCTGTGGTAAAGCATGCAGGCAGCTGCTGTAGAGATTGAAACGATCTCATTTGGACTCAGTGGTCTGAGGCTGCCTTGCATTATCCACGCAGTGCGATGTTGTCATCTTATTCAGAGCACTATGGGAGAACCATCCAATTTGTACGGTACTACGGTGTGCAGTAATACCCCGGTTAAAGTTGTGGATGCGTCCCTGAAATGTGCGACGACGAACGTCGGGACGACGAACGTCGGAACGACGTAAATACAAAGCGACGTACGGGGTAGTCGGTGGTGGAGGCGAAGACCGCTGCGACAGATGCCAGAAAGGACGGACGATGCTGTCGGCGACGTTAAGTGTGGGAGTCGAGTCGATGCAAATCAGACAGCGGTATAAATAACGTGGCCATGGAGTCAACATTGGGGGGGACTAAATCTTCCAGGGGGTCTGGGGGTCCCCCCCCCCAGAAAAAAAATCTAAATTTGAAAACTAATTTCCTGCCTAAAATATTCACTAACACATGGGATGGACTTTCTATTAATGTTTTACAATAATGACTAATAGTGTATTGTTATTACATTGCTCAGTTTTTTCTCTTTTTTACCTTTGTTTAACCACAATCATATAAACTGAAATCTATTTTATAGCAATATATTGAGAGGGACATCTTCTTGATTCTTTCGGTAAAGTCACGTAGAAGGAAAATAATAAAATAATAAAAAGTATTTTTAAAAACATTTTGAGGATATTTGAATATTGGGGGGGATGTGTCCCACTCAATATCTATTATAATTACGGCCTTGACGTGGCGACGTATTTGCGAAACAACGTAAAAGGAGGAGTCGTACACCGGGGTCTCGCAGTATCTAAATCAGCACGAGACGTAAATCAAGCGACTTCTGTGTGGCCTTTTCTCGTGAAGAATCTGAATATTTATTTATACTGGAGTAATCCGATGAGCTATTAAGCTCTTTTTCCCAGATGTCTAGTAGAGAGTGGGGACAAGTGAACCAGTGTTAAGTTTTGATTTAAATCTTTCGTAACTGCAGGGATTCATATTCTTGGTTCTTTCGGTAAAGTCACATAGAAGGGAAATAATAAAATAATACAAATATGAAACAATTTAAATTATCACGACGTTTCCACTGCAACATAAGCAATCATCATCAGGTGTGAAATCCACAGCAAGAAAATTTGAAAACCGCCACTTTTTTCAAATTGGGAAGTTGGCAAAAATATTTTCCCCCCAGAACAATCACGAGGATGATGAGACGATAGCTGCTACAATCGGCTGATAAACCTTTCCCACTTCTCGAGATAATCACGATACAACTCCAGTCAGCTGGGTCCCACCCAGAGGTCCACACTCGGGTGAACAGACGATGCAAGGTGATGCTAACTGGGCGTGAGAGCACACAATCGATCGTCATCGTAAGGCGCGTGGCCTGGGAGTGTTGCAAACTCTGTTTGAATGAACTTGAAGCACGGAATTCGTTTCTTAAGTTTGCCTCATTATTAACCTGCGTATGCCCTCTATAATGAACGTGTTCCTTTTTGTGTCTAAGGATTCGTTCGCTCTTGGAGGGAGGCGCCAGGAGGAGGAACTTTCCCTCTGATTAGCACGGTTGGCTATGTACGGTGCGAAATAAGTCCAACATACATAGGAACCACATACGGACGGGAAGGCAGCAGCGGCCACGCGGTGAGCCGGCGCTACCAACAATTGCCCAAGCTCTGCGGCCTTCTATAAAGGTGTTATACTGTTAGGAACCTCCTGGTTACACCAGCCCACAGGGGATTATTGTGTCCGTCCGTCGTGCAGGGAGGGGCTGGGTGGGGAGGGGAGGGTGGGGCTGGGTGGGAAGGGTGGAAAGGGGCTGGGTGGGGAGGGTGGGGAGGGGCTGGGTGGGGAGGGAGGGTGGGGAAGGGCTGGGTGGGGGGTGGGAGGGGTGAGGCTGGGTGGGGAGGGGCTGGTCACCCCGTGGTGCCCTTATAAAACTCAACGTTTAACCTACCCACGCCGACTTGTGCCCGCCCTCACAGTCGGGCATATTTGCGGAATACACCACGCCGCCGTTGACCCTGGCCATTGACCGAGCAACCCAACGTTCCTACCAGCTCCCTCTGCAGGAATGTGTTCGGCTAATCGATTGTTTACCTTGTGGGAGGAAACCCGATCACCCGCAGAAAACCCAACGCATGCGAGGGGGCAACACTCTATGCCAGTGGTTCTCAACATTTTCCTGGCTCTTGTACCGCAGGTTACATTTAGTTTCAACCCAGTACCCCCTTGCCTGACCCAACATGGTTTTGAGAAATAAATGTACGAAGAATGAACATCAATAGTTTAATTATTGTCCGTTTTGTGAGATATCCTAACTAGCGAGCTTAGTAGCTGCAAGCGAATTAATAAAAGCGTAACGGACGTTCTGCACGCAGGACGTAATTTGTTCACCCTCGCAACGTTCCTTTTGGAAACCAGATAGTTTACGATCAATGAGTTTAGAAAGGTCTTTTATATCTACACTATTTGTTTTTTTTCCGTAAAGTCACGTAGGTAAAAAATCAAATCAAATAAATGAAAACTAAATTAAATCACGACGTTTCGGGCGCAACACAAGTGTCCTTCTTGTGTTGTGCCTGAAACGTCGTGATTTAATTTGGATTTCATTTAATTCAATTTTTATCTAAGTGACTTTAACGAAAAAACCAAAGAGTATGAATCCTTGCAGTCACGAAAGCTTCAAATTTCGTCTTTTATATCATCCTCGGTTACCATATGGCATTAATTTGTATCGTCGTTATTTTATATTGGCAGATTCATACGTGATTACTCACCAGTGACTCATGTATGATATTATTTCACACAATTCACCGCACGTACCCCAAGGGGTACTCCCGGTCGAGAACCAACTTCCTCGACCCCATACACACGGTGCAGGTGGAGCCCACCTTTTGCTGTACTGCCGTCTCCTGGCGAGCCAAGGTATGTGCACGTCCTCGTTGCCCACGGGAAGGGAGTTTCACGACATTTGTGTGGTGATCCACAGACCCTCGCTGACGCCTCCACTGCTGAATTGCAAGCCACGTGCACAGCCACCACCGCCCGGCGTGCATCTCCCCACGCTGATTTGCGCAAACTTTTAAGTTTTTGTGACATTTGGTTGTTAATGTGGCCCTGCTGATCCATGTGCCATTACAGCGAGATGCTAAAGTCAAAGGTGCAGGCCTGCAATTGCGCTTACGCCACTGCTGGCGGAAGGGAGTGGCCTCTATTTGGGTATTTTGCCAAATCTTCCACACCGAGCAGACGTGCGAGAAGAATGTCGGAGTACCCACCACACTTCACCCCACCACACACGACCTGCATTTTTGGCCGTGGTGTACCCATTTATATCGCTGGATGGAGACTTGATGACTTTAAGAAACTTGCCAATTATTTCACCTGTCACCCCAAGAGATGAAATCGTACCTGTAACGTCAGGATTCCAAGACATTCGTTTATCAATGTAACCCTTTGGGCATTCGTTATTCAATGTTGGCCTACGGGCGTTCTGATTTCCCATGTAACCCGATGGAGATTCATTTCCCCATGTTAGTCTCTGGGCATTCGTTTCTCGTCATCCCTTTTAGTCGGTCCACACTTTTTGCAACGATGATGACGGTGTTATTAATTTACCAAAGAAATCCTCAAAAAGTCTTACTGTTGGGGCAAGCGCTGTTAGGGAGCGCCTATTGAAGCTGGTATGGGTGCACAACTGGGTGGTGTAATACCACGCCTGGCCGCCTTGTATCCCCAGTGCTTTTGTTTACACACCTCACGAAGTACTCTATACACACAGTCGACCTCGACGGGAACCAAATTATGGTGGCTGGGTTCATAGCGCAGCACACGAACACCACTACGCCATCGCTTACAACTTACCACACGCACGCAAAAAAGACAGATTCCCCCGTAGAGCCTTAAGACTGTTGGGGCAAATGCTGTTAGATGGCACCTATGACGGTCGACAGCTCACGAGGGGGTAGGTCGCCAGCACCACGCCCGGCCACCTTTGTCTCCCAGTGGCGATGTTTCCACACTGCACCAGGTACTCATGAGGCAGAGTAGACCTAGGGGAGGCCCAGGACTGGTTCAGATAATCATCACTGGTGTTGGCTGCGAGTGTACTAACTGCTACACCACCGCTCCCCACCACGCACACAAATGGTTCGGTCACGGCCGTCTTTTATTCAATCTTTAGTTGCCTAAAAATGTCCAACATCACCGATTACAAACCAATTCATCAGCAGCATTAACTGCAGCAAACATGAGGCTTCTGAAATGAGATTGATGCCCGTGTGGAGAAACCAACAAAGCCTGTGTGGGGTGATTGTTCAATTACATTGTGAGTCCTGATCCAGTGGTGTCAAATTTCACCATTGCTATGGACGAGTAACAGTTCGTCCATAGGACGAACACTGATGATGGTCCTACAAAGCGGAACTCATTTTTATTGACCTGCAGATACTTTTAACGATGATGGGCCAAGTGAGATCCCAAAATAGATCTTCTAACACAGAGGTTTCGTTTTATCCGTCTGCAAATTGTAAATGATCGATTCTCATAAACAAGATGGAATTCTGATTTAAAGCTTTCGTGACTGCAGAGATTCATATTCTTGGTTCTTTCGAAAGAACTAAGTATATAAGATGGAATTTGTGCATCGTAAGCACACGGATACATTTTAAATCAAATGAGTCCTTACTCCTTTTGAGCACATTGGCCAGGCAGGAGCAACTGGGTTTGGTCAAAATCTGCACGAGATTTTTTTCAAGCCACATTAAATAAAAACCTGTGAAGTTTGCGACGTAAACCATGTCAATTAAATGCAGTGAATGTACCGGATAACCACTGATATGAATGCAACAGCTGTGACACACCACTCGGCCGCTCTGTGGGTGGCCCCATGTATGCATCAAAGTACCTGTTATGTTTTAATGATGGATTTTTAACACTCAACCACCCAAGAGAATCATTGTGAGCAACTCTCTCTCCGTCTGACCACATTGTGTATGCAGGCCACTGTGCTGTTGCATCGGGAGAGGGGATGAGCTTGGTGCATTATCGTTGCTGCTACAGGGCACGACATGATCAAGGCCGGATTGGGCCAAATGGAAATTGGGCATTTTCTCTGTGAAAGACACCAGGTTGAGCCATCGGATATTAAGTAGCACTTAAAAGCCGATGGGGATAACGCAAACCCATCGAACAGCTGAAATCTGGTAGCTTGGCTGTGTCAGGCTGTCTCCTGTGAGGTTTAAAGTTTCGTTTCGGAGACAAAAAGAAATGTAAAGTGACTTTCAGGAGCACCGCCATCGCACTCGAGTGATGTCCCGGCATCAGTAGCTGCTGTGCTTCGAGAAGTCGCCACAGCGACGTCACGAGAGTGCTCCGGTGGCGACGTCGAGGGTCAGAATCGAGATGACGGCCGCGCGCGCATTCGGTCTCGTCTTTCGGTTACAATTTCTGACAATTAAACCGTTGGCAATCGAGTTCAAGATTTCTCTTTTTGTTTACGAGTTTCACTTTTTTTACCATTTAAACCTCACGAACACGGCCACAAGCGGGGAGGGGGGGGCAATGCAAGTTGCGTGCAGAATGAATTGTCTCAAACTCTGGGAACCGGCAGCTTATAGGAAACAAATGCCAAGTTGTCGTTAGGTCTAGTCCAACCCTGGGCAGGGCAGGGCAGGATGGGGGGGTTTGGGGCAAGAGAGCGGGATACAGGGCACAGCTTTCAATATCGGTAGTGGTCAGGCTTGAAGGGCCCTTCACGTGGAATGCCGAGGTAGGAAGCCTGATCGTCCGAGAGCTTGGTGAGCTTCACGCCCAGCTGGTGCAGGTGAGCCTCCGCCACGGCTTCATCCAGCTGTTCCGGGGGGGGAAACGGGTCAGAGAGAGGAGATGGTGGTGGGGGGTGGGAGGTGGGAAATGATGGAATACAGAGGTCAGGGACGCACACACACACGACCACACAGGTACACATGGACACATCAACTAAAACACATTTAGACAGAGGAATATAGACACATGAACAGACGCACGCAGACACACATATGGACACATACAAACGGAAAGGCAAGCAGACACACAATCTGATGCCATGTATCACGAGCCGTGGGAGTCGATATTCGTAAACAAATCGATGCATTGTCACTCTTACAAGTGAGTAAATACACATGCAAACGAGTAAACAAGCACGAGCGAGTGAACAAATGAGTGACCGACCAGGTGAGCAACAAAAGGGAGCTAGCTACCTTCTTGGGCAGAAAGTAGACTCCGAGCGGATACTTGTCGGTGTGCTTCCACAGCTCGATCTGTGCCAGCACCTGGTTGGTGAAGGAGTTGCTCATCACAAAGCTCGGGTGGCCCATGGCGCAGCCCAGGTTCACAAGCCGCCCCTCTGCTAGCAGGATTACGTGACGCCCGTTCTTCAAGCGGTAGCGGTCAACCTGTGGGGTGGGGGGGGCAGAGACAGAAGGAAGTGGGGGGGGCAAAGAGGTCGTATTAGTTGGGAGGATACATTTTTGTGCCTTGTACAATATGTAAAGTGCAGCGGCGTGCCTCCATTTACCCCACCGAGCTATATAGCTCTTTTTTAGAAGTGACCTGGTGACAAAATGATAGCTCATTGAAGTGGCTTATGTGTAAATTCATTGCAGGCAAATACTCTGAGCGCATGTTCATTCTAAATGTGGAGGGAATACCCGGAGGACCAGGAGAGAAAAATCCACACGACCATGGTGAGACACGCAAACTCCAAATATACAGGCATCAAGGTTGGGATCTAATCCACGACCTTCTGTATACCAGGCAAGGTAGTTAACATCTCGCCACCATTAATCGCAGGTAGCGCGGTGCTTAGCTTACTACGCTGTGAACCCAGCCAGTAAAGTTTGATTACTGGCCACGGCTAACGTCAGTGGCGAGTGAGATCTGAACCAATCCTTGCCGCAACCCCCCCCACCCCCACTCTGACCCCTCACCCCCCCACCACTCCTTGACCAATCCAAGTAAGCAAAAGTGACAGAAGTGACTGAGTGGGGCGAAATTAGAAACAGTGTTGGGAGGTCAAAAATAGTCCCTGTCGCAAGCAATCTAGTAATGCGCTAAGACAGCGACAAATACATATCATGTGCGGGCCATTACCAAGTCGTAGGCATCACATGACTGCAGGATGTTCGAGTGGCGAGCCACCGCGTGGATTTTTCTGGGTCTAGTTTTTTCCCCCCACATTTATAATCAACGCGATAAGCCGCTTCGTTGCACTATTATTTGTGGCCAGGCGGCTTCTGAAAAAGAGCTAAAAAGCTCAGTGGGCCTTACCTGGTAAAATAAAAAATAGTTTAAATAGTTTAAAAGTCATTGGCCATATGAAACGAAGTCACGGGTCACGTCCGGCCCGCAGATCGCAGGTGGGCCCCCCCTACCTGTGGCTTGACGTTGATCTTCGCGGCCGCATGGTCGTTGAGCCACTTGACGTCCAGCTCGCAATCAAAGTGACCGATGTTGCACACAATGGAGTCCTCCTTCATCTGCTCAAAATGCCTGCAAGACACGGGAACAACAAGAACGCGAGCCCACACGGTCAGATCGAGCGCACGAACGAAGACAACGGCGGCCAATCACCGCTGACCGATGGCGATATCGCCACGCCGCCTGTGCCAGGCTAGGTGCACAAATTAAGCCACCGCGAGCCCCCACCTGCCCGTGATGATGTCCTTGCATCCGGTCGTCGTCACGAAGATGTTGGCCTCCTTGCAGGCCTCGTCCATCGTCGTCACCTCGTAGCCTGGGACGGAGAGAGACGGAGTGAGAACAAACATGGCGGTGTCGGTGATATTGGTGTCACCAATGCTGGTGTCAGTATTACTCCTTTCTCGGGGGCCAGATAGGTCACGTCGTCAAAGGCTGTGGCACAGTGATGGCATCGACATGGATGGCGGTGGTAACGGTGGCTGTCGCGATGGTGGCTGTCACTATCATGGTGTTAGTGATAATGGTTGCGGTCACAATGGAACTGGTCGCGATGATGGCAGAAGTGGCGGTAGTGACGGTCATGATGATGTTGGCGGTCGCGGCAATGACAATTCGTGACGGTGTCGGTAATGACGTTGGCAGCTGGGGTGGTGGTGGTGAGGGTGGTGATAGTGGCGGCGCACTCACCCTCCATGGCGGCCTGCAGCGCATTGATGGGGTCGATCTCGGTGATGATGACACGTGCCCCGAACGCACGCAGCGACTGCGCGGAGCCCTTGCCCACGTCGCCGTAGCCGGCCACCACTGCCACCTTTCCTGCGATCATCACGTCCGTGGCGCGCTTGATGCCGTCGATCAGCGACTCGCGGCACCCGTACAGGTTGTCGAACTTGCTCTGTTCCGTGCGACAGGGGAGGGGGAAGGGAGGAGGGGGCGAGTAGTGGAGGAAGGATCGTGGGCACAGGAAAAAACGGGAGATAAGAGGGATCAGGGCACAGACAAGAACAAGGAATGTCGCATATCATCATCATCATCATCACCCGCCATGATCATTCCACTGCCGGATGAAGTCTTGCCAGACCATCGTCATCTCTCACGATCCCGCGAAGTAACAGAGATTCTCGTGCCTGTACACGCAAGCCAATTGCATTGCTCCACCTCTGTGGAGGACGTACTTTTAGACGGCGCGTTCCCACCGACTCTGACGCGCCATCGTCTCATGCCCCACGGCAAGCTGCCTTTGTCGTCACACGGTGGTGATTTAAAGCCACTGTGCACAATTATCCATGGGTGTGGCGACCCAGAGCCGTGTTTTTTTTGGAGTTGTGGTTCATGACTTTGGAACAGTTCACAAAAAGTCTGCGCCAAGCCGTATGGACTCCGTAGCCAAAATCGATAGTTGTCCACAAATACAAATAAACATCTGCCCCTACTTAATCACGATCGATATTTTTAAACATTCTTTTGTCTTTTTTCCTCCCATTTTATCAGATTATGTAATGGGCACCGATTATGTAATGGGCATCGATTATGTAATGGGCATCGAGCCCTACCTACGTAGACTCGCACAGGACTGTAAACTTAATACACAAACATGCACGGAGACTTACAAAGAGAATCTTAGATTTACAATCAACTGCAGAATTACACACAGACTCCGACTTGCAGAGACCCATAGACTTGTGAAGAAACCCACAAATCTTGGTGGATTTACATGGACCAGCAGTGGAAATGGGGGGGGAGGGAGGTGGGTCGTTGGGGGTGGGGGGAGTCGGATGATCGGCTGGCAGTGGGGGAGATCCGTCATGGGTGGGGGTAGAGGGGTATGGGCGCTGGGGACGTTACCTTGGTGACGGAGTCGTTGACGTTGATGGCTGGGATCTTGAGCTCATTGTTCTTGAGCATCTTGTAGAGGTTGTGCACGCCCGTGGTCGTCTCCTCAGACACGCCGCGGATGCCTGCCAAGTCGCACGTAACGGGCAAGCGGACGAGTGAGCAGGGGAGTGGGCAGGCGAATGGGCAGGCGAGTGAATGGATGAGCTGACGAGTGGGCGGGTAAGCGGGTGAGAGGGTGGGTTGGTGGAAGGGTGAATGACTGGGTGAGCGGGAGAATGAGTCTGTGAGTGAGTGAGTGGACGGGTGAGTGGATGGATAAGTGGGCGAGTCAATGAGGGGTCAGAGACACCGAGACAGCACTGCTGAGGAGAAGGGCTAGAATCCAGGTTCCCGCTGCTCGTGATGAAACAGGCTCCAGTGAAGTTAATTGATTATTTCAGCTCAGACACCAATGGCCACACAGAAAACGATAGCATTATCTTTGGTTTTGCGCTTCATTTGACCGAATTCCAGCTCTGAGAATGACCGTCATGAGATTAATATGTTTCCCTCTAGTAGGGGAAGTGGGAAAGTGCTGCCCCTTAGTGTAGAGATCAGGTGACTGGCCATCAAGCCGATGTCATTTCAGACCGGGCACAAAAATAGCAACGTCATCAAAACATGCACATCATGTTGGGAATCCTGTTGTGTTTTTCTGCTGATGACACCAATCTGCGTGCGCACTCATTTGTTCCGGCTGTTGCATGGCCCTCTTGAGCTGGAGAGGATACTTGCATTCGGTGAAGAGGCGAGTTGGCAAAGTGGGTGAAGAGGCAAGTGAACAAAACACAAGAAATTAATAATGTGCAAATGAGCGAGCGAGGGAGTACGCGGGCGGACATGAAAGTGGGCAGATAAGTAATCGGATGGGCTAGCTAGTGGGCAAGTGAACAAGCGAGCTAATAACAGAGCACAAGAGCAAATTGCGCAAGTGAATGGATGAACACAGGAGAGAACAAACGAGTGACCAGGAAGGTGACCGAACGAGCAGATGAACACGAGTGTGGGCCAGCAACCCGAAGAAGGGTGATCGAGCGGGTGAGTGAGCGAGCGAGTGAGCAAACGACTTAACGAATACAAGAATGGGCGAGCATTTCATTTGGCGAGCAAGTGGGTGAGTGAGTGAGTGAGTGAATGAGCGGCGGGGCAGCAAGTGGGCGATACGGTTGGGTGGGCCATCCTGTTGGACGCGACGCACCTTTCAGCAGTTCGGGGTGCTTTGTGTGCACGAGGTTGGTGAGGTCCCCCCCGTCGTCCAGGATCATGTTGAGCGGCTTCCCGTCGGGGAAGACGAGCGTCTGCTCGATGCACCACACGTACTCCTCGTCCGTCTCGCCCTTCCACGCGAACACTGCGGCACACGCACGCCCCTCGTCAACGACAGGGGGAAACCCGAGGGGGGGGGGGCTCCATATAATGGACAACAGGTCAGGGCAGACGTCCGCGAGGGCGCGCGTGCAGGTTACGCCACGCTGACCGGCCTATGTGACGCCTGTGACTTCGTTCGCGGAAAGGGAAAACGACGACGGACAGCTGTCTGCGCAAGACCCGGTATAAATTTAACAAGTGGGCTTTCGTGACCAATATGTTACGATTCGCAAGTACATTTTTGGGTCCGAGTGCGCAATAAAAATGCCGATGTGTGTCGTACACCCTCCGCCACCTGACAGACAAATGAATAAAGTCAGGTGATCAAATGCACGAATTTTCATTGCGAGTTTGTTGACGCGACACCTTTATTTGGCTGTGTCGGGTAGAGGAGGGTATACGACATATGCGGCGATCCGACCAAAACATTAATTATGATTAATTTGTTTATATATTGGAATTTTTTTTTATGTTTTTGGATGAGGAATCTGATCTGCTGGGTGTTTCGTTAAATATTCTAGAAGGGCTACAAGAGCTGAGATTACTACAGCCAACCAAACAGACAAAATGTGCCCAAGAGTATGTCCACCATCGATATGGGGAGATGAAATCAGCAACTCCTCTAATGTTAAACAGACTTGTGCAAGCGCTACGAGCAAGCACCTATTAAAGCCAGCATGGGACACCAGGTGGTGTAGGAATCCAAGACCTTTAAATAATAAATATAATCATGTTTTCCTAACATTGGTCACTACAAAGGTCTACCCTGTAACCCTGACCCTAGTAAATCATAGATAGATCGCCAACATTCAGCTCTGTGCAATCAATCGGCAGCCAGCGCTGACACGGGGAGAGATCAAGAACCAATCTGATCGGCAAGGAGGAGAGATGCATAGTCATGGTGACACACACAGCCGCCACACTGTCCCGCCTGGACAAACACAGCCGACGGGCCACCCTTGACATCATGACCCCCTGACCACCTGTGGCCACCGTGCTATCACATGACGAGCTGATGTGTGTGCATGTTGGGCGGTTCGTGTTGGGCGGTGCGTGTCAACTGGGTGGTGCGAGTCTGTCCCGTGCAGTGTGTCCGTGCTGGGCGGTGCGTCCATTCCGTGCGGTGTGTCCGTGGTGGGTGGTGTGTGTGATGGGGGCGGCATGTCCATGCCAGATGTTGTTTCCATGCCGAGCGGTGTGTCTCTCCAGTGTGGCGTGTTCAATCGGGGTGGTGTGCGCGATCAGGGCGGTGTGTCCATGCCAGTTGATGTCTGATCCAGTGTGTCGGATCGGGGCAATGTGTGTGTGTGCGTGCGTCACACAAGTGACATTGCGCACACCAGGGATGCCGGCCTTGGCTATGGCAGCGGCGGCGTGGTCCTGCGTGGAGAAGATGTTGCAGCTCGACCACATCACCTGCAGGTGGGAGCATCAGGGAGGGTGACGGGGGGCGGAAAGGGGGGGATGAGCAGGTGATCAATCAGACGTGTGCACAAAGACAAGAGTACACACGTGAACAGAAGCGCTTGTATACAACAATGTGCGTGTTTGCGAGCACACTGATAAATGGTGCGATGGTGTACTGGTTCATGTGCTGTGCTACAAACCCAGACACCTGGGTTCGATTCCAGGCCACAGTTGACATCCAGTGTCAAGTGATATCTGAACCCGGTGTGTTGTGCAAACATCAGCGCTGTGGAGGCAAAGGTTGGGTGCCGTGGTAGCCACACCACGTTCTCGTGCGCCATGCCAACCATATCAGGACTCCAGCACTTGCCCCAACAGCCCGGGATACCTCAACCCACCAAGGTCTCCGTCGTTAATCCGCGTGTGTGTGCATGCGTGCCTGTCTGCACGAGCACCACCCACCTTGGCACCCAGCTCCACAAGCGTCTCGATTAGAACGGCCGTCTGCACCGTCATGTGGAGGCAGCCAGAGATGCGGGCGCCGGTCAGCGGCTTGGACTTGCCGTACATCTGGCGCATCTTCATGAGGCCCGGCATCTCATTCTCAGCGATGTCGAGGGCCTTGCGTCCCCACTCCGCCAAGGAAATGTCCGCTGTGAGGCGAGGGGATAGGCGGTGGACGGCGGGTCATTAAGTCTTGCGTGGCATTAGGGCAGGGGTTGGTAACCTTCGGCTCCGGAGCTGCATGTGGCTCTTTGGCTTCCTCCTTGGGGCTCTTTCGCTGACCCCTTGCGGGTAGCCGTTACAAAAACAGTATTCTTAAGCATAATTTAACGTAATAACTTATCAAATATGTCAGGCAGTGGTGTTGACGACAAAATAGTAGTCAAAATGTATTGTTAACGAAGAAGGGGAGGAAAAAACTAAAATGGATGCAGTTTATTCCATCACCTCTTTGTTAAGTCAGAATTATTTGCCATCTGCTGTATACGTGCTGTGTTTGTGTAGAATTAGCTCTGCGTGTGATGCGGCTCTTGAACTATTTTGGTCAAAGACAGAAGCCAAAAAAATTGCCTCTTCTTCTTTGAAAGGTTGCCGACCCCATGCACGAGAGCAACGCATTCAAAATGTTAATCAAGGTGCTGCCAAATTCATCAAGACGCCACCTACCTCCAGGCGTGTGGCGAGGACATAAATTATTTGGTGATGCTGCCGCATTGGCAGAAGAGCAAAAAACAACATTCATATTCATCAAAACGGACGCCTTAAAATATATATAACAGGTGACGCTTTTGGGCAATGGTCCTTGTGCTTCGGCTTCGAAGAAGGGTAACTGCCCAAAACGTCACCTATATAAAATAATATAGGGCCACGCAGTGTTGTTGACAAAGGTGTTGAGTGTTTAACTTGGAGTGCCGTCGCGATATCATTGTCAACTTACGAAGATGCCACCGGTAATCGTATCAAGATATCATCACCTACCTGTCAACCCCTTATAAACTTATGACAGACCAATTCAGACCTTATTGGTCACCCGGTGCCCTTATAAATCTCAAAGTTCATCCTACAAAGCCCCATCACAATGGAAAAACAAATATACATTTTTTTCCATATTAAAAGGTACCTGAAAACTCAATTTCCCTGTACAAGAATACAGGTAAACCGCATGGGTTGACAGGTATGTCATCAACTTATCACGCGTCAATGGATTTACTCAACAAATTAAACTTAACTCGGCAGTGTCACTTATCAACTCAAGAGGCCACGGATCCACGTTACTCATCAAATGAACATTTGATTCTGCGAGTTTATTCAGGAAAGTCTTTAGAGTCTTGTGTAAGTTTTACAGGAGGTTCCTGCCAAGTGTTAAAAATGGCGTTGTTTTACATAAAGACATCACTTATATTCGCGATGTCACGATGCAATGCATAGCTCACAAATCTGGCTGTCGTCTGATGATGCCGATTGCAATTACTGGCGAAACGTCGTACGTACTCAGATTGTAAATGTGGGAATACTCTCCAACACACCAGTGTGCTGTACTAGTCACGAATTGGCACGTTCTGTTTACGTGACAAACTTTACTAATTGGCCATGTCGGGTGGTGGCGGGGTTAACGACAATTACAGCTTTGCCAAGTACGCAGCAAGTTAAAAGTTTCGCCCGCGTGCGAGCGAAATTCACAAAGCGCCGCCCGGCACGCGCAGCCGAATCGCCGAAAGGGGTTGGTGGCTCACGAAGAGATCTGCGATTCCAGCCGGTGCGAGGCGAAGCGGGGAACCGGCCAGGCGCCCTCGTCTGTGTGTGGCCGTGGGGTTTTTTTTCTCAGCACCCCACTCAGATTCCAGCCCGCACATCGGAGCGAAAAAAATAAACCACTCGGCCACATTAGCATTTAACACAAATAAAGCGGCGAATTGGTCCAACGTCCCACAGTAGCAAGCAGCACCCTCACCGACAACTTTGTTCGCGAAACTCCGACCCGATGCCCTGCACAATATGTAACAATGCATAATAATAACAACAACACTGCGTAACCGGAACAGGAGATATATTATTGGTTCTTTCGGTAAAGTCACGTAGAAGGGAAATAATAAATATATAAAAATTCTCACGACGTTTCTACTGCAACACAAGCAATCATCAGATGTGAAATCCACAGCAAGACATTTAAAAAAATTAAAATGTTCTTGCTGTGGATTTCACACCTGATGATGATTGCTTGTGTTGCAGTCGAAACGTCGTGAGAATTTGTATTGGTTTATTTTTTATTATTTCCCTTCTACGTGACTTTACCCAAAGAACCAATATGAATCCCTGCAGTCACGAAAATTTTAAATCAAAATTTGGAACAGATGTTTTACTGACAGCTGCTGTCATCGCACTGCGCTGCCAGCGTCTCCAGGCACTTCACCTGAAGCCGTCACCGATGTCGCGTCAAATTGCCGCGACCGACCAGGTGTGGCCCTCCTCATCCAGCAGTGGATCGACCCGAAGCGCTGCGCGTGGCGTGGAGAGCGCGGCTCTGCCACAGGAGTTTACACCAAAACCCTGGCGCGCCGTCCCATCAATGGAGCGCAATTATTTGCAAATGTAAGCATAGCAACTGTGCACTTGAGGCATAACGTCACACACGCACAGCCCCCAATCATTCCTCAACCCTCACCGTGGGCTAATTTCACCATACTTCACCACGCCGGTCATTCATTGCATTATGACCGCGCAGAGTGAACGGCTGACGCTTCCGACTGACATCGGAACTCGAACGCCGAATCCGCTTCTCACGACGTACCAACTTTGTAGTTCGGCTTCTGAGACATTGTTGCTTGTTGCGTGTTGCAGTGTTGCCTGTTGCTTGTTGCCTGTTGCGTTGTTGCTGTCACTGCTGCCGGACTTAAGAGCCTGCCGCGTCTGTGCCGAGGTCTGAACTGAAAGGGGCGCGCGTTGTCGAGCTCAGCGCTTTTATACCCGCGGTGCGGCTTTAATTAATTATTTAGTGACGCGTCACTCGCGCGCCATTGGCTCAGAGGGCGCGATGTGATGAATATTCATGAGCAGGGCGTGTCCTGGCGGCTTATGAATATTCATTAGCAGGGCGTGTGCTACGGTCTTATGAATATTAATTAGATTATTTGAATACGCTGTGGCTCATTGGCTGGCAGTGGTCCCGGCGACCACGGCTATACGGGGGGTGAGTTCTCATGAATATTAATTAGGCGTGAAGGGGGGAAGCCGTGATGGGACATTTTTCTGTTTGTGGGCGTTAAACGAAACGCGTTTCACGTGTCTGTGTGCTGGACCAACGTCTCGTGGTCCACGTGCATCGCGGCTCTTGACACATTGAGGGTTTTTTTGGCTGAATTCTTTTTTTAAAATGTCTCTTTATTTAGTTTGCCGACCCCTGGCGTCGTCTGTGAATGCAGTAGAGTTACTTTAATGGATGTACCTGTGAAATCACGTTCCCGATGCGGTTCCTGATCGCGTCAATACGCAAACGTTGCTCAAGATGTGATGCAATCACAGCCAATTATCGATGCCCTTTATTCAAATGTGGAGCGGTGTGACGCGCGGTGGTGCACTGCGCTGACCATTCTTGACCTAAGTTCGATTCCCGGCCACGCGGCGAGCGTAAGTCATGTTGAGCCACTGAGCGGCGTGGTGAAGTATGGTCAAACAACGCCGTGGCCGTCACGGCGGAGTGGGGAGGCGTTATTTAGCAGCGGATTGACAAAGTGCTGTTAAGTAATGAGCAGTTTTGTGCCGTAGTTGTGTAACCCAGATGTGAGCACGCTGACCCGGAATCAATTAGCGATGATCAGAATAAGAATATTTGTACAGCCACTGTGCCAGTCCCACTGCTGGATGATGACCTCACAACTCCGTGCCGTGATACAGCGCCGTGCTGTATCAATGTGTCACGATGCATGACAAGTTGTGTTCACATCAGTGTCTCGCTCGCCACGTGTTCATCGTCATTAGCAGCCGAGCCAGTCGCGGAGATTCCACGTTACTATGACGGTAGCCTGGCCACAGGACAACATCGCTGGCCAGATCCGATATGGTCAAAATCTGGCCACAGATGTATTTGTAGAGGGCTCGTCATATGACCGCTGGTAAGTGCGATAGGATTGTGGTCTGTTGCATAAGATCCAGGGTGATCTGGTGGGAGCGGTGGTGGAGCAGATAGCGCGCTACGCTACGAACCTGGCGACTCGAGTTCGATTCTGAACCGGTCCTGGGCATCTCCTAGGCCGACTCGGCCTCGAATGAGTACCTGGTGCGATGTGTAAACATCGACATGAGGGAGACAAAGGCGGCCGGGCGTGGTGCTGACCACCAACCCCGGTCGCGTGCCGTCCCGGTCCTGCTGTTGTAACTTGCTGACCCGTCCACACTGGACGTCTGTGAAAAAGAGCTTCATGGCTCATCGGATTCCTCCAGCCGAAATATTCAGATTCGGAGATGCTCACTGACGGCACTTGCCCCTAACAGTGTCACGGCGAGAATGGGGGAAGTTTGTCTCCACGTGCGGTAACGATTTAAATGAGCTGTGCAACACTGTTACCACGTCACGTGTAGATTCTCGGATTTAGATCATTCACGTTCCTGATATAACGCGACGCATCGAATCGGTGCGCGTACAACTCCAGACGGACAAGAGCGGATAATACAAACATCGGAAGAGAACTTAATCCAGCTCCCTGGAGTAGCGCGTGCTGCGAAACGTCGGACATCGTGCTGAAAAACAACACGCGGTGCAGAGAAGCGAACGCTGAAACGTCGATACAGCAACACGCGCGCACACAAGAGACCCGTCCAAAGGACGGCCGGTGGCGTGATAAGGGCCGCGGCTATCAGGCTAACATCGGCGCAGGGACGGGGACAAGGGGGTAAATGTGGTGGACAGACACCCCCGGACTTTGCACCCAGTTCAGTGGGCAGCTGTGTAATGGTGGGCTGTCTACGGTATGCGTTAGAACTTCACCACCACATCACCCTGAACGGGATGACTTCTTCGGGATCTCGGAAGCTTAGGAGTGTTGAGTGAGGTTCGTACTTGGATCGGGTAGACTGTTGAGGAATACCGGGGGTTGTAAATGTGTAGGTTTCGGCTGCGGGGTGTACAAGAATGTGGCAGTATAGAATTGTATTTCCTGTGCACCAGCACCAACCACCTATGACTAAGGCTACACTATTTCCGGGAGTTTGTTACTCAATGGCTACTCTGTGCAAATATTCATACGGTGCCCTGGTCATGCAGCCTGATGATCAGAAAATATTTTTAACATGTAATTCTAGTCTGGCCCCATGGTATTAAGTGCAGTCTCCAGCTCTTATGCACTGTCATCTCTCTGGTCTACGCGTGTGCAAATAAGAACTGCATTGCCCAAAACGCCACCGATATATTGTGCCTTTTAAGGGATCGTTGTTGACGAATGTGTTATTTGTGCGAGTGCACCGCTTGCCAACGCAACGTCAGCCAATTAAAATTTCGGGGAGGCTCAACTGGACGCATTTTGAGCGGTCGTCCCCACCAATGTTCGCATAACCGCATCTATTCAATTACTAACCCTTTCCCTGTGGCCTTTGACACTACCTACTTGCTCACAGCCCCCACCTAATCCGCTGCCAGCCCCACCCACTATAAGGTAGAGCAGGGGTCCTCAAACTTTTTAAACAGGGGGCCAGTTCACTGTCCCTCAGACCGTTGGAGGGCCGGACTATAGTTAAAAAAAAAAACTATGAACAAATTCCGATGCACACTGCATATATCTTATTTTGAAGTGAAGAAACAAAACGGGAATAAATACAATATTTAAAATGAAGAACAAGTAAAGTTAAATCAACAAACTTGCCAGTATTTCAATGGGAACTATGGGCCTGCTTTTGGCTAATGAGATGGTCAATGTCCGGTTCCATATTTGTCACTGCTAGTCGTAACAAGTGATGCAAGTGTGCATCCATTAGTCTAGATCTGGTTGGCGGAAATGCGGAAATCATATATTCATTCCAATCAGTAACTCAAAGCCCTACGTGATGCTGGGCCTTGCATGTATCCTTTCCAATAGAACGCATTAACGTGTTGTTAAAAGCGCGCGGTCATAGGAGTAGTCTTTCCACCGTTTGCGGTTGACTTTAGCAAAAATGCGGGAAAATTTGAACCCTCCTTCCGCATTTTCCATGCGGAAATCGCAACCCTGCTTTCAGAGAGTCACAATTCTGCAGTTCAGCCAGTTCCATTTGGTAAATTGTATCCACATTTTCAATGTCAATAGAAAATGGGTTACGGAAAAGCTGTATGTCCTGTTCATGGAGATGAACCTCTTTAAATCCAAATTGGAACTCCTTTTGCAATGTTTCCAGTGAATCCACACGTTTTGTTTGGGAATGCAACCAATGGTTTTTCCACTAACAGATTTTGAGTTGTGGGGAGATGGCAGAAGTTTTCCTCCTTCACTTGTTTGATGAGGAGGCCTAATATTACTTCAAATGCTTTGACATGTGATTGCATATCACAGATGAGCTTCCCCTTTCCTTGAAGTTGCACATTGAAACTGTTGAGTAGCTCTGTTACATCTGTCAGAAAGGCAAGGTGCCATTTCCATTCTGCATCATTGAGCTCTGGTACTTCTTTGTTTTTTTTAAGCAGAAAAGCTGTAATCTGTGGAAGTCATAGAAACGTTTCAAAACTCTCCCTCGACTCAGCCAACGGACTTCTTTCTGTGTGATACAGAACATCTTCATAGTCAACATTTATCTCAGACAGAAATGCCTGAAATTGTCTGTGGTTTAGTGCATGAGCTCTAATGAAGTTAACACAAGATACTACAAATTTCATAACCGAGTCCCACTTCAGTGATTTACTACACAGCGCTTGTTGGTGGATGAGGCAGTGTATGGCTATTGGATGAGAATGGTTATGTTTGTCCATCTCTTGGTTAATGCGAGCAATTACTCCTTTCTTAGACCACACCATGCTAGGAGCACCATCAGTTGTCACACTGGCTAGTTTAGCCCAGTTCAGCTCCAAACCATTCACAGTTTGGCAAACCTTTTCATAGATATCCTCTCTTCTTGGTTCTTTCGATAAAGTCACGTAGAAGGGAAGTAATAAAATAATAAAAATAAAACATAATAAAATAATTCTCACGACGTTTCGGCCACAACGCAAGCAGCCGTCCTCAGGTGAAAGCCAGGTCTGTCGGGGAGACAGCGTCTGAATGAAAGAGCACACGAGCTTGGAGCATATATAAGCTGGGTTGGAAACGGGGGAAAGAGCGCCTTGACAAATAATTTGCATATCAAGAGGAATTTAGCATATTTATGGGACATGCAGGAATGTTATTAGTACTACATATGCAGCACGGGCATATGTAGTACTAATCACATTCCTGCATTTCCCATAAATATGCTAAATTCCTCTTGATATTGAAATTATTTTGTCAAGGCGCTCTTTCCCCCGCTTCCAACCCAGCTTATATATGCTCCAAGCTCGTGTGCTGTTTCATTCAGACGCTGTCTCCCCAACAGACCTGGTTTTCACCTGAGGACGGCTGCTTGCGTTGTGGCCGAAACGTCGTGAGAATTATTTTATTACTTCCCTTCTATGTGACTTTACCGAAAGAACCAAGAAGATGAATCCCTGCAGTCACGAAAGCTTTAAATCGAAAGATATCCTCTCCTGTAGTTGTTCCTTTGATACTTTGCAGTGCAGCAAGCTCTTCTGTGACTTCGAAAGTCATTCGTCGCACGAATAAAAATTTGAAGTTGTGCAGAATCACGAACATCATTGCTTTCGTCGAGTGCCAATGAAAAATAGGAAAGTTTTTTTGTGGAGTTTTGCAAATGCTGATGCAAATTGTCTCCCATTTCTTCAATCCTCCGTGTAATTGTAGGTCCTAAAAGACTCACTGTACTAAATAAATCGGCCTTCTCTGGACACATCTCTTTGGCAACAGAAAGAAGGCATTCTTTAACAAATTCTCCCTCCACGAATGGTATGCCAGTGCATGCTATTAGCTTGGCAACTTGAAAACTTGCTCGCAGTGATGAAATATTTAGCTGCTTCTGCTTCACAAAACTATTTCGCCGAGTTGTTAATGTATTTTTCAGTTTTAATATTTTATCTTTTCTCACTTCTCCGACCAAACAAGCATATTTATCTTTATGTTGAGTTTTATAGTGTTGACGTAAATTGTATTCTTTGAACACAGACACTATATTCTGGCATATCAGACACACAGCTCTTTCCTTGTACTGCATGAAAAAGTAATCATAAGTCCACTGTTCTTTGAATATCCTACACTCCGAGTCAATTTTTCTCTTTCTTGACATCATTGTTTCCTAGGGAGTCAAAATTGCTATTAGTAAAATACCAATATATATACAGCGCTACAAAAACAATATACCAGCAATAACTTTGCCCACACAGAGACATACAGACTGCACTGCCCATCAATGCAGTCTGATTGGGGGAAACTCCGCCCCCTCTCCCTCTCCCACCAATGACCGTCCTTCTCATGTAGAAAAAAAGTAACAGACAGGCAGCGGCGGCAAAAACACCCGGCGGGCCGGATAAATGTCCTCGGCGGGCCGCATGTGGCCCGCGGGCCGTAGTTTGAGGACCCCTGAGGTAGAGCAATGAGATCGGCTCGTCTTGAAAGACGTAGATTCATTGCTGCACCAAGTATTCTTTCGGACGGCTGATGTTAGATGCAGAGCAACAACGACAATTGCGCATTCAGTTTGGCAAGTCAGAAAACCGCATGAGGAGCAGCGGCGTATAGCTGCAATGTCTCCTTTGTATTTGTGGATCGGGCATTGCATCGCTATGTTGTATGGTCCGTTCTGGATGACCACAGTTGCACACTGGAAAGTTTTCAATTTTCCATTTGTGCCTCAGGTATCCGCATATGTCATGGTTTGTTTGGATGCGATTTAGGGTGGACCGTGATCTTCATAGAAGATCAAACCCAGGGATTTTCTGCGTTGGGTCTTTCACATGGTGCTTTTGAGTTATTTTGAACGCCATTCAGCTCTCCAGGCATCATGGCAGTTCAGATAGGCCTTCATCCAGGAGTGGATACACCATGGCTGACGATATATGCTTGTGCGAGTGCAGTCATTTTAAATTGAAAACCCATCGACAGGGCTGTGTCTTACACAATAAATTCACGGAAGACAATACATTTCATCCCAAGAATAAGAGTTTATTAATTTACAAAAGTCAGCTTTATAAAATAAATGCTTGGGAGTGTGTAGGTGGCATATGCCACGCTTTCAGACCAGTTTATGATGCTCGCACACAGAGACGAACACAGCTGAAAGCTACAATGAGATACAAGTTAAAGCAAACAAAATTCTGCTCATAAGATGCATTCACAAATGCATGCGCACACTCACAGAACCCTCAACCCACCATTTTACAATTTAAAATAACACACGAAATGGAAAGATACAAACACAGCAGCCCAACAGAAAGTGCGACAAGGGCACATTTTCTTGAACAACTTTTGATTTAAATTAATCCACAAAAGCAAGATAAAGTGTAAATGCACACGACTTAAAACCACTACTATATAAACCGTACACAAGTCGTGAATGTGCACCAACATCATCTCACGAGCCACTAAATTGAGTTGCCACGAAGGCAAGATAATTTCCAAATATTTCCATCAACTCGAGTTGGACGCCAGTAAACATACATTGGGCCAACGTTGTGGCATGTGGTTGGAACCGTTGAACCAACGTTGGTCCAACGTTCCACGTTTACAAGTATGCCATTCCGGCTTGCAGGTATGCCTGGGAAAGAGCCGTCGAACTCGCGTGAACGACGCCACTGTCCTTCAACTCGGGTTCTGCGAGAAATCGGCCCAACTCCAGTTCAACTCGAGGTGGCTGCCCCATGGAAATGAAGCGTACGATTTTAATATGAACTGGAAGCATTCTGCCTTGGCTATGGAAGCAACTGCAGTCGTTAATTCGGCAAGAACCGCAGACTGTGCCACATTTTTAGCCCAACCGATATGAAGCAATGCTCAAGAGCAATTGTGATTCAAATGGGCCAAAGGCAACTTAGGGACCAGGAAAAACTTGGCCATGCTCTGTACCAGGCTAGGTGTCCCCGAGAGGCCTGGTCTGTGGGCGAGCGTGCCAAGGCGATGTCTATTAAGGCTGGCCAGGGTACCGTAGCCGACAAGGTGAGAAGCCACGCCGCCTTAATACGAGTCGTACAAGCTTTGGAAGGGGTCACGTCTGTCGCTGACCTTGAGGCAACCGTGTTATATTGGAAATGCAAGAAGCAACTTATAGGCCAAGCTGCAAATCATCCTCTAGCCACACACCAGGCCTGTTGTCCCTAGGAGTATCCAATGAGTGTTAATCTTAAGAGGATAGGAAAAACCTGACCTGACATTACCGCAAATGATACAAATTATGAATATATTTGCATGACTAGTACAGATTTCATAGTCTTTGTCCCGATTCCTAAAGATTCTTATTTGCGTCTGACAGCACAACTACGTACCTAACTACTGTATGCGAGCCGTTTAGTTTTTAGGTTGCATTTTTAAGAGGAATACTAAGAAGCTTCCATTGACACATTGGAATCTGTGTCAGGAAACGGGCTAAAGAGCACTATGTACTGCTTTTACAATCATGCAAGAAGATAGGATTGTTTCGCATACATGCGCACACACGCGCTCGCTTTTCATCATTAGAAGGCCTCCCCAGGCTAAACGGGCGGATCTCCTAACTTCATTGCAAAGTGTCTATCAGCGGCTAACAAGACTGCGTGTCCAAGTTTTACACTTCAGTGAGTAGCGCTGCCTCGTGTCAAGATGACCCCCCCCTAAAGTGTCTGCCAGAGTGCCTGGGAGGGAGAGAGGGAGATGGAAGATGGGGAAGGAGGGAGGGAAATCATTCAGGAAGAGAGAGAAGGGAGAAAGAAATGATTGAGTGAGATGAGATCAATAAAGGGAAGAGTGGGAGGCAGAGAAATAGGACAGAGATTGAAGATGCTGCTGACGAAGGAAAACAGAGCGAGGAATGGGGGAGGTGGGAGCGTCTCCCCATTTTACTTCTTCTTCTTGAGCTCCTCGAAGCGCCGCGTCAAGTCGTCAAAATCGACCTCGTCGGATGGAGGCGGCGGGCCAGACGAGTTGGGAGGGCGACGGCGGGGGGCTGGTTGCGGCAACGAGTCTGGCACAGTAGGCAGGTCTGGTAGGTCGAAATGGGGGGCCAGGTTGTCGTAGGCGGGAGGGGGCTGGGCAACCGGGGCACCGGGGAAGACGGGAAAGCCCCCAGGCATGGGTGCTGTATGGACGCAAAGAAACCAACAACAGACATGCACACAGGAAAACACAAACGCACATGTACAAAATCAAGCAAGCGCACAAAAAATGCTCAAGCCACCGAGGCTTTAGGTTGAAACCTCCAGTCAACCTGCACTCAGTGGGAAGTCACTCACTCTCTTCTGCTGCCCCTCAATAGTCTGGAGTTTCATCCCCACAGCCATTCATGTCAAATCTCTGGTTCTTGTTCAGATCCAGGCTCACGATACCCAGTTTATAGTGTCTTCAATGCATACAATACATTGGAATTGTGAAAGGCCTACCCTAATGCCTCCTTAAGCTCCCCCTCCTGTTCTCCTGTCACATAATGACACCGTCACTTTTAATAACTCCACTTTTTTTTTAACCAATATCTTACGTAAAATTTTACAATTACTGTGAAGCACCTTGGAATTAGGCACTTTATACATCGATGATAATTGGTTCTTTACCCTTCTATCTGGCAACAAAACTGACACCTTTTTGCAAGGAAACAAAACTGCCAGATAGAAGGGTAAAGAACCAATTATCATATTTTTACTGGCAAATGAGGTCCCCATAGTGTAGATGCTTGCCCCGAGCTCTCATACTCTGATGGTGCATTGTCCTTGAGTTGTGCGCCTTTTGGCGTCATCTGGTCCAACCCATATGAGACTAGGCTCGAAGGAAAGCTGTCTCGGGTGTGGACCAATCAACTTCAAGGACAGTGCACATTATCAGAGTTATGTCTTTTGTTTGTATTTATGACTGCAGGTATTGCGGTCTATGCAAACGTGACTCCTTGCAAAAAGGTGTCAGTTTTGTTGCCAGATAGAAGGGTAAAGAAGCAATTATCATATTTTTACTGGCAAATGAGGTCCCCATAGTGTAGATGCTTGCCCCGAGCTCTCATACTCTGATGGTGCATTGTCCTTGAGTTGTGCGCCTTTTGGCGTCATCTGGTCCAACCCATATGAGACTAGGCTCGAAGGAAAGCTGTCTCGGGTGTGGACCAATCAACTTCAAGGACAGTGCACATTATCAGAGTTATGTCTTTTGTTTGTATTTATGACTGCAGGTATTGCGGTCTATGCAAACAAGACTCCTTGCAAAAAGGTGTCAGTTTTGTTGCCAGATAGAAGGGTAAAGAACCAATTATCATATTTTTACTGGCAAATGAGGTCCCCATAGTGTAGATGCTTGCCCCGAGCTCTCATACTCTGATGGTGCATTGTCCTTGAGTTGTGCGCCTTTTGGCGTCATCTGGTCCAACCCATATGAGACTAGGCTCGAAGGAAAGCTGTCTCGGGTGTGGACCAATCAACTTCAAGGACAGTGCACATTATCAGAGTTATGTCTTTTGTTTGTATTTATGACTGCAGGTATTGCGGTCTATGCAAACATGACTCCTTGCAAAAAGGTGTCAGTTTTGTTGCCAGATAGAAGGGTAAAGAACCAATTATCATATTTTTACTGGCAAATGAGGTCCCCATAGTGTAGATGCTTGCCCCGAGCTCTCATACTCTGATGGTGCATTGTCCTTGAGTTGTGCGCCTTTTGGCGTCATCTGGTCCAACCCATATGAGACTAGGCTCGAAGGAAAGCTGTCTCGGGTGTGGACCAATCAACTTCAAGGACAGTGCACATTATCAGAGTTATGTCTTTTGTTTGTATTTATGACTGCAGGTATTGCGGTCTATGCAAACATGACTCCTTGCAAAAAAGTGTCAGTTTTGTTGCCAGATAGAAGGGTAAAGAACCAATTATCATATTTTTACTGGCAAATGAGGTCCCCATAGTGTAGATGCTTGCCCCGAGCGCTCATACTCTGATGGTGCATTGTCCTTGAGTTGTGCGCCTTTTGGCGTCATCTGGTCCAACCCATATGAGACTAGGCTCGAAGGAAAGCTGTCTCGGGTGTGGACCAATCAACTTCAAGGACAGTGCACATTATCAGAGTTATGTCTTTTGTTTGTATTTATGACTGCAGGTATTGCGGTCTATGCAAACATGACTCCTTGCAAAAAAGTGTCAGTTTTGTTGCCAGATAGAAGGGTAAAGAACCAATTATCATATTTTTACTGGCAAATGAGGTCCCCATAGTGTAGATGCTTGCCCCGAGCTCTCATACTCTGATGGTGCATTGTCCTTGAGTTGTGCGCCTTTTGGCGTCATCTGGTCCAACCCATATGAGACTAGGCTCGAAGGAAAGCTGTCTCGGGTGTGGACCAATCAACTTCAAGGACAGTGCACATTATCAGAGTTATGTCTTTTGTTTGTATTTATGACTGCAGGTATTGCGGTCTATGCAAACATGACTCCTTGCAAAAAGGTGTCAGTTTTGTTGCCAGATAGAAGGGTAAAGAACCAATTATCATATTTTTACTGGCAAATGAGGTCCCCATAGTGTAGATGCTTGCCCCGAGCTCTCATACACTGATGGTGCATTGTCCTTGAGTTGTGCGCCTTTTGGCGTCATCTGGTCCAACCCATATGAGACTAGGCTCGAAGGAAAGCTGTCTCGGGTGTGGACCAATCAACTTCAAGGACAGTGCACATTATCAGAGTTATGTCTTTTGTTTGTATTTATGACTGCAGGTATTGCGGTCTATGCAAACATGACTCCTTGCAAAAAGGTGTCAGTTTTGTTGCCAGATAGAAGGGTAAAGAACCAATTATCATATTTTTACTGGCAAATGAGGTCCCCATAGTTTATACATCTATATAAGACAAATGTCAATTCAGAACCATTATCATACAGGACTTCAAATTAGGTTTTCACTGATTTGCACATTAATACCACCACATTTTGCCATTGTTCCCTTCTTTCTGCTAGATCCCTCAACTATTACAGTTGACACCCAACCTCTAGAAATAAAAAGTTCAATTGAACATTATCCACGCAGCGCAGGACACTTACGCTTGCACTTCTGATCGCTGACATCTTCATACAGGCCACTGGAATTCTACAAGAAAATGCAAAATTGAAGTCATGCGCGTCAGCTCAATCATTATATAAAGTATACGTTATTTAGTAATTAACAATTGCCTATTTATAGGCACAATTTCCAATATGTGGATAATCATCACTATTATCATTAAGTAGCATTTTACTTTGGTATAGCATGTCTGCCAAATAAGAAGTGATGCACAGATACCACCTCCTATACTGCACACTCACCTGGGAATTTCCTGGCGGGTATGAGAATGGAGTCACTGGTGGCACAGTTGGTATTGTCGGCATGGTGGGGATGGGCATCATATTGGGGTGCATGCCGCTGGGCAGAGGAGGAGGCATCGCCGCATTCCCGAATGGCAGGGGCCCAACGCAGCCACCGCCACCGCCGCCACCGCCGCCGCCGCCGCCACCGCCACCACCACCACCACCGCTGTGACCGCCACCGCCACCATAACCGCCACCGTGACCGCCACCGTGACCGCCAGCAGGACCGCCAGCAGGACCGCCACCATGACCGCCACCGTGACCGCCACCGTGACCGCCGCCGTGACCGCCGCCGTGACCGCCACCGCGACCGCCAGCAGGACCGCCACCCCCCCACTTGTAGTCATCGACTTCTCCGTAGACCCCAATCAGGTCTGCCTCGTCAGCAACGGGGACCTCGCCCTAGTGAACAAAGATACCCCACCCCACTTAAAGCCTGAATGAGATCAACAGCAGCACTGAAAACAGCAACAACACCGGTTCCAACAGTGGCACAGACAAGTGAGACTAACAGTAGCATTAAGCAACACCAAGTGTTATCAGCAAACACCTATAGAGGCCGGCATACCGCACGAGTAGGTAGTGTGGCTAGCACCAAGCCCAGCCTCCTTTGTCTCTCCAGCGTTGATGTTTACAGATGGCACCATAGACTCATTTAAGGCTGAGTCGACATAGGGGG
Organism: Lethenteron reissneri; assembly: GCF_015708825.2. Taxonomy (NCBI): domain Eukaryota; kingdom Metazoa; phylum Chordata; class Hyperoartia; order Petromyzontiformes; family Petromyzontidae; genus Lethenteron; species Lethenteron reissneri. The sequence goes on along the minus strand of NC_083787.1, from coordinate 10,936,353 downwards.
CAGAACTAAAACTCCGCTTTCCAGTTTCTTCATGCAGTACGCAAATCACCTTAGCACCGTAGTAAATAAGGGGACTTTTGCTGCAATGCGGTCTGCTGCCACAGCCGCCTCTGACAACTCAGCTGATTGGTGAACACCTATCCAAGCACCACCAAGACTCAAACAATGTTTTTTTGTTATTTACGAGGTAAGGTTCACCGAGCTATATAGCTACTTTTCAGAAGCGACCTGGCCACAAATGATATCTCAACGAAGTGGATTATCATATGGAAATGTATAGCAGTCAAATACTCTAAATGCATATTTCTAAATGTGGAAGGAAAAACCGGAAGAACTGGAGAAAAATCCACACGAACACAGGGAGAAAATGCAAACTCAAAATATACAGCAAACCGTGAGGGTTGGTATCAAACCCATGACTTCCTGAATACCAGGCAAGGGAGTTAACATCTCACCACCAGGGCGCACCGTGTTTAACGCTTAAGATTTGAGGAGATGGAACGCATGCCAGATGATTTAGCCATAGGCAGGGCAGTATACCGAACATTACTATGCCATACAGTATAACAAAACCATATATTTATATCGGAAAGCCTTGCCGAGTCTCGAGACTTTTTCAAGGGGGTCCTGGTTACATCTGGATGTTCGTATTTTTTGTTGTTGTTGTAACCTTCTGACCCACCCCTTACTGGATATCTGTGAAAAGGAGCTTTACAACTCAGCAGATTCCTCCAGTATAAATAATTATACTGCTTTTGATTCTGATTTGGACGTATCCATTAAAGTGCATTTGGCTTCCTGTGGGATTAACCCGAAGAGCTGCGATGTCATCATGGAACCCACCAGCACGATGGCATCGGGTTCGAAGCCCACGTTGTAGTTCTTGGCGATTTCAATGAGGTAGCGTTCCACCAGCATTTTAGGCGGTGCCTCCACCCCCAGTTTATGCATCAGCTACTCTGACACGCAGAGCCACGAACACACAAAAACACACAGCAGTAGCAGTCGTCAGACAACGTGACAAAACACAGCCATGAAAAATACATTTTACAAGGGATGCCCAAAAAGTACATGTAAAACCCTATTGTCAATCCACTGCTGGATGAGTCCATCCATGGGAGGCATAATGTGACCAAACGTCACCAAGCTGGACAATTTGAGCATCGTACAGGACAATGGACTTTATTGAATACCTCTACTGACACGCCTTAAAATGAATGCATTTTCTTTTTTTTACTTTCACAAACTTTTCTATGAGCCTACGTTTAGAGTTACATATTAATTATTGGGAATCCTATTATCATTCGTCTATTTTATACGTCATATTCTATGCACTTTCACCAACGTGGAAACCAGGGCCAGTGATCCATGACTGTGCAAGGATTAATCAGCGTCACATAATCTGTCGTAAACAGTGTACCATAGCAACAGCGACATTTTCGTGACATTGGTCACTTAGGTCATCCTTCAAAGCTTAAATTCTCACCCAGCAGTGGACTTACAAAAAGAGCTGTACATGTACACATATTATTACCAGTAACAGACATAACAAAATTTGAAAACCAAACAAACTTTGGTAAATAGGGTACATAATAAATGTATGGCTCAGTGGCTTTGAAAGGCTTCATGGAACAGTAGGGAAAGTAGGGGAAGTTTGCGTAGGAGAGCAGCCGTACCCGCTCGTTGACAGTGCCAGTCTGGTTGGTTCGACACAGCTTCCCATACTCCTTGCTGTACTTGGCACACAGCTGATCAGACACCTGGCATGGGTGCAAGCATAAAGAGAGTCACAGCTAGCCAGCTGATATGGCACACACAGCCATCCATAGACATAGTTGTAACTCCAAAGGACTTCTCAAATGCCATTAAGTGGAGCCCTGGATGTACAAAGACTGAAGTTCCCCTTGAAAGTTATACTTTGGCAAAAACAATGTAATTTATTTTAATGTGTGATCTGTTATGCAAGTCATGTGCCACCTACGGTTTAGACTCTTATGACACAGTTGCAAAATTTGATAAAAACTTAGAATTTCTCTGTACTCACACGTTTTTGTGAATGAGCTCACATAAACAAGCAATGATCACGACGGAAACGACACCCTCTACAGAGAACAAGTCAACCACGTGGTGTACTACGCGCATGCCGCCCGTTGCGGTGACACTGCCCTCGTCGCGAGTGGAGACCGCATGCGCCACTCACCACCTTCAGCTCCTGCACCTCGGCCTGCAGCCGCGGCGCAGCCCAAATGAGTGTGGAGATGGCTTCCTCGAGGCCCGGGTCCATCTCTCTGCACGCCCCAACACAACAGTGCGTTAGAAGGCGTAGGATTGAACTAAACGGCTAAACTCCAACATCGTACTGACATAGGATAGGCATAACTTTGGAGTCATCGCTAAACACGCACTCTCTTTCTCATGGATTAAAGCAGGGAAAGGCGACTTCAGAACGCATGTGACACATAAGACGCAATCCACCTTTAAAAGCACGTGATTGGTTGATGTGGAAAGGTAGTAAATATCCCCCAGGAAACCTTTGCTCAATGGGAGGTGACTCATGCTACTCTGCTGCCCCCGGAGGCTGGAACTCCCTCCTGCCAACCATCCAATCGTGCGTGCTGTAGACTGCCTGTGCAATTAAAGGATCAAGGCCTCCCTTTGTTTTCCCTTAGCCTACAACTGACGCCACTATTTAGAAAATAAATATGCCCAATTCTGTACATCCTCCTGAGATATGGTCACAGTTAATCCAAATTATATTGTATCAAGTACATTTTCTGAAAAAGAATATGTCCCATTCATTCTTGGCTTGGGGTTCATGTGTTTGAGAAGCTATGGGTTAGAGTTATAAGTTGAAAATAGTGTGCCAGAGGATAGGGTTAAGAGTTATGGGGTGTTGTGGCTGGTTATGGGGTCAGATGAGTGTGTGCAAAAGGTATAAGCTACAATGAGAGGTTGAGGTCCGTGTAAAGGTTAGGGCAAGGGTTGGCAACCAAACTAACAAAAAAACTTTTTTTCGAATTAGGTACAGAACTCAACATTCCAAGAGCCGCAATGCCATTTGAATGCATACATACATACCACATATACATTTAATCACAAAGCAGTCTGTAAAGAGCCGCATGCGGCTTCGGAGCTGCAGATTTCCAACCACTGGGTTCGGCCTATTGATGTGTGTAAGTGGCCAGGTTGAGGATGAGTGAATTAGGTATGTGCAAGGGAGACCAGGGGTGATGGTTTGGGGTCTCAGCAGTGAACGTGCGGCGGGGAGGTGCTCACTTCATGGACTGGATAAGGCCGAATCGTGCGAGCAGAAGGTCACACAGCAGCTCCAGGATCTCCATGGCCTCCACGAGGTAGTCCTCGCGGATGATGTGCTCCACGCGGATGCGCGCCCGCTCATCCTTGCCACTGCCGAGGTAGTCCGCAATCTCCTTTCGCGCCTTCTGAGCCAACTCCGCTGCACGTGACAACATCACGCCAAGCATTAGCCCCAACACGGCTACATGATCATCATCAACATAAAATACTTATGTTGCACTCCCTTGTGCAGTACATCTCAAGGTGCCAAAATAAAGGGGTATTTGAGATAATAATACTAAGAGAATCACTCAGTAAGGTAGCAATTGCAAACAAAATAAAAAAAGATTTACACGGACAAATGAGTGCAAAAAGAACTGAAAAATGAAACTCTGCTTGCGACTCTTTTTTTGTTCACTCAATTCAGGCTATTCTAACTATTTAACTTTATCTTTTACCAAGTAAGGCCCACTCAGATATATAGCTCTTTTTCAGACGCAACCTGGCTACAAATGATAGCGCAACGAAGTGGCTTATCGTGTGAAAATTGTATAGTGGCCAAATACGCTAAACGCATGTTTCTAAATGTTGAGGGAAAACCGGAGGACCCAGAGAAAAATCCACACAACCACAGGCAGAACATTCAAACTCCAAATATACAGGTGTCCGAGTCGGGATTGAACTAATAACCTCCTCTATACCAGGCAAGGGAGTTAGCATCTCGCCACCATGGCACCCAATTTGTTAATGTTCTCTCCGACAATAAGGAGCCAACCAGCCGGTAGTACAGTACTAGCCATTTCACTTACCCTACGATCTAAGCCCACCTTTGCCAAGGCCCCTTTTCTCAGTTCACATATCAGTTTTGATCATCGCCCCAGACACTCACTTTTCTTCTTCTGCAGAAGCTTCAGGCGGTTGATGACGAGGCGCAGGTTGACGCGTAGCCGCTCGCACTTGTATCCGGATCCGAACATCTTGGGCGTCCGCACTGGTGACGACCACAGCACAAAACACGGGCATTGCTTTACCATCGTCCACTGCGAAGCGAACTTCGTGATCAACCTGCAGGGATGTGTCTTGGCCAGTAGATGGCAGTACAGAAAGCAAGAGCTTTCAAGGCAGCCGTTGAGCATTGTTAAGATCGTATGGATGGTGAGGTTATAACCGGATACTCCGGTTTCCTCCCGTATGTTACTCATTCAAATGGAATTGGACAAATATTGAAAATTATTCAAGTTAACTATTGTACCACTCGTCTTAATTGTGGTTAGGGTGCTAGTGTTTAGTAATTAGCGAATAAATGTAACTGTGGATTGCTCCGGGTCGATACAAAAATGACACTTTATGCAAAGTCAACATTTGTTCCTCGACGAATTAACTCACCACCACATTAGGTATGTGACTGTAAGCAGCAAATAAGCACAGCCCAACGCGGTTACGAATCTGTAAACAACTGTAATATTACAATAATTTGATTTTAATAGAAACTCACGGAGTGGTTAGATTTGATCACAAGGGCGCCGCGTTTGGATGTTTGGCATATTCCTTACGGGGGAATATTCGTCGAAGTTCATCACGAACCCAGTCGATGTAATACCACTTGTGGTCTATCCCACAGAACAGCGGGTTTTAGAGCTTGACATCTCTCGACGACGCGATCTACCGACCCCCATCTCCGAACCGCGAGACCACAGGCTGCACCACCACGCCCAGCACCATTACGCTGTTATTAATAGTAGCGTTCTCATGTCATCTCGTCAATATATTACACAAAACGCAGCAGCAGTCAACACCAATTATGATCAGGAGCAAGAGAAACAAAGTATTTAGTGCGTTGGCAGCGGTGTACAATTAACAACAAAATTTTTGTCGTGGGTAAGAAGACGCCGCAAGCCGCTTGGGGGAGCCAGACCCCGGTCGCTCTGGCGTCTCCGCCGGAAAACCCCACCCCGAGCCGGCAGAGGTTCCAGGATCACAACGGGGGCCCGTTGGGACCCGACTAAGGCCTCAAGTCTTTTCAATCCTTTGCGGACAGCACGAACGGCTGGGCGCCAACTCACGGCTTCGCTGGACGAGAAGGCGGTGGGCTTTTTTTCTTCCTGACGGCACTCTGGAGTCGCTTTCACGGGGGTTAGACTCGCCGAGAGAGAGAAAAAAATCAAATTCTCGACGCAGTCTCTCAGGCGATGTCGAGACTTTTACTTCCGCGGGTGCGTGAAGTGACGACGCTGATCCACGCTTCCCATTGGTTGAGGGGGGTGGAGGGGGTGGGGCTAGTGTTGATGAGGTGACGTCACGCCGCGCCCCGTGTCACGCGCGGGTGAGGCGGGTGTGACGTCATGGTTCGTGACGTCACCGTCTCATGATACTCAAAGAGTTACACAACGTGGGCTTAAAATAGAGGCACATTTTAGGGCCCATTCAGATGCTTTACTTGTTGCACGGAACGGAAATCCCATAGCTTGTCAACCCATACGGGTTACCCAGGTCCATACGGCGTACAGCCGTTTCAATACGGGCAACAACAAAAACATTTGTGCCGCCAAATGAAATTATAATGTACCGTTTAACCCTTCATAATTGTCTTGTGTTTATTGTTGTACATTTACAACATGAGTGTGTGCATCCACATATCAAGCAAGCAGCAGCATGCAAGATCACAGACAGCATAATAAGTAGCTGCATTGACACCAATTATCAAAATTACTGCATAAAGCAGTTTTTTTTTTATAATTCCATAATTTTTTTGTCAATTTATTTGTTTTTCTCCCTTTTGATGGGTCTTTGTAGGATGAACGTTGAGATTATAAGGGGCACTGGGTGACCAATAAGGTCTGAATTAGTCTGTAATATGGTTGGAGAGATGAGCGTGACGACGCAGGCGAACTCGATCGAGCGAATAAAAAAATCCATCACGGGGTCATCATCACCCAAGCAGAGAGCTTTAGTGTACAGCAGCTTCTGTTGATAAACACGTGGTTTGGTGATGCTGCGTTGGCAATTTGGTGCACAATCACCCGTAACAAACAACACAAACTCAACACGTGTGTCATTAACATTGTGGCCTGAAATTAAAGATAAATATAATTTGTGACATATTCGTCATCAGGTTGACGACCGCTTGTATTGCGATCAAAACGTCGTGATTTTTTTCTATCTACGTGATTTTACCGAAAGACCCAAAAAATATGAATTGCTGCAGTCACGAAAGCTTTAAGTCAAGATTTAATTTGTGACGTTTCGGGCAATGACCCTGATACATAGCACAAATACGTGGAAGAGACGAATTCATTGATATACACATTATCAGCATATTTATATTGTTAATTTTCACCACAACCACGGCTGTTTAATCTGTGTTACAGTACTGATTAATCATCGCAATTCACTGCTGTCAAGAGGGCCTCCTTTCAATGCTAACAGCACTTGCCCCAAAAGTCAGTTTAGGCTATACGGGGGCTCTTTGTCTCTTGTCTTACCACACGCGGTGCCACGGTGGCTAGGAGATGTTAACTACCTCGCCTGGTACGCAGGACGTCGTGGGTTCGATCCCGAGCCTGACACGTGCTGCTGCTGTATATTTGGAGTTTGCGTGCCTCTCTCTCCCCGTGCTCGCGTGGATTTATTTCGGGGTCCTCCGATTTTTCCCTCCACGTTTAAAAACATGCGTTTAGAGGATGTTGGCTGCTATAAATTTCCACGAAAGCCACCACTTCGTTGAGCTCTCATTTGTGAAAGCCAGGTCCCTTCTGAAAAAGTTGCTACATAGCTCAGTGGGCCGTACCTGGTAACATAAAAAAACATTGTTTCGTTTAGTTTCGCCACGCGCGTCATTGCGAATTACGTGAAAATGTGGGAGCATAGACGCGAAAGTTATAAAAACAATGGATCTGGCTGCCGCCTGATGATGCCGGTTGTAATTACTGGTGAAACGTCGTACTAAGATTGTAAATGTTGTGGATTTGCTCTCCAAAACACCGGTGTGCTGAACTAGTAACGAATTGGCATATTTTGTTAACATGACAAACCTCTATTATGAACAATGGATTTGCTGCCCTCTACTGCCAGAAGCTTAGCCGTGCATTACAATCCTGCTTACTAAACACCACAGACAATTTCACCACCATCATCATCATCACCACAACAACCGTTATCACTGCAGTACAAACACCATCATCACCACCGCCCATCATTGTGGGTGGTGGTGATAGTGGTGGTGATAGGGCAGTAGTGGAGAGAGTAGAGAGTTTCCCATACCTGGGCAGTGTGCTCATGACCAGCTCCGGTTTAACAGCAGAGGTCTCACTCCGAATCAGTCGAGCGGCATTATCTTTTCATCGGTTGCGTAACGCTGTGTGGAAGCTACCTGGTCTGTCGCTCCGCACGAAGCTTCAAGTCTTCTCGGCCACATTCATTCCCTCCCTTCTCTACGCTTGCGAAACGTGGACCCCCCTAATGGAGCATCTTCGCCGGTTAGAAACATTTAGGCTGGCCTGCCTACGATCCATCCTGGGTTTAACCAGGCTGGATTGTGTGAGGAGCTCACACATCCTTGAAAGATCTGGGCAAAGTCCCATCGGTGAGCTCCTCCGGCAGGCAAGGCTGCGTTGGCTGGGTCATGTAGCCCGCATGCCCAGCCACCGCATGCCTAAACAGCTTTTGTTCGGCCGGATCGAGGGGGCTAGACGGGCGCGGCACGGGCTAGAGAAGAGATGGAGTGATGTGGTACAGGAGGCACGGGCTGGAGAAGAGATGGAGTGATGTGGTACAGGAGGACGTGGAGCTGAGTGGACTTGCCGATGACCGGTACCAGCGGTGTCAAGATCGGCCTCTGTGGAGGAGGCTCGTGAAGGACGCTGCTGGGCAGTTGGAGGCAGTCGCCCTCCAGTAACAACAGAGGGCGGAGGAGCGACGCTCACAACAACGAGCGGAGCGCCGGGTGGCTAAAGCACAGCAAGTTGGCACAGTAGGGGGCACAGGTGGTGCATCAGCCAGTTATCTCGGTCATCTCGGTCAGTCGACCTTTGGCACCTGCTGGGTCTGCCCCGTGACCTCCTGCCAGCGGGCGTTCGACACTTCACATGGCCTCAAGGTGCACATGGCCTGGCACAAGCGTCGTGGTGACGTCACCGCCACTTTGTGGCGAATGGCGGTTGTTGTTGTTGTGATGATGATGGTGGCACACCCCCGTGATTCGATTATTTGAAGGACAGGGTCGGTGGATCACAGATTTGAAGAAACTCCCAAACCCGAATATTTTGCGACGTGGCCAGCAGATGGCAGTACAGCCAAAAGAGTTGTGAACACCTTCTTAAAAGACTTTTGAGTCCATAATGCATGTTTTTTTTGGATTAGATCGCGTAAATATTCCAATGTGTCGTTAAACCCGCCACCACCCGACACAACCAATTAGTAAGGTTTGTCACGTAAACAGAACGTGCCAATTCGTTACTAGCACATCACATAACCTAATAAATGAAACTTAAACTTGAAACACACTGGTGTGTTGGAGAGCAAAGCCACAACATTTATAATTTGAGTACGACAACCTTTTTGAGTGCTCAATACTAATTTGCTACACGTTGGTATTCGCGCCATTCTAGAAGCGCAATATTATTCACGAAGGCATTGCGTTTCACATAGTCTGCAGTAGGGGGCGATGTCCCTATATGTAATCCCAATTAGGTAATTTGTGGGTATAGTAGTTAAAAATGTATCCCACGATGCCGGTACACAATGGCCTATTTTCAAATGACATCAGGGGTTCGTATGCCAATACACCCGCAGTATTAACCATGGTAGCCTGCCAGATTCGAGCTGCAAACCTTCACAACAAGCAGCGTTATTGCTGAACCATGCCACTGCCCGAGCACTGTGGATTTTTTTCAGGTACTTCAGTTCTATATACTGTATACAATTAGCCAAACATCCCAACTCAGGGTTCTTCTGCTAAAGTGTCTTAAGGCTGGGTGAGGCTTTGTTGAATTAATTACATGATCATTTTCGGAACATATTTTCTCTAAACATAATCACTATAGAAATCAACTTATCATAATCATCACCATAACCATGGTCATCATAAACATCGCTACAATACCACCGCATTGACGACAGTACTCATGAGTGAACCTGAGCCGAGTCATGGACCACATTTCGAAGGCCGGTCTGTGGAAAACATTGCAAATGTGATTCGAGTAATAGGTTTTTACCCTTTCAACTGGTACAACACAAGCAGTCAAAATGCAAACAAAAATTAACAACTCTGATGATGATGATACGCATTGTCTTATGCAGACAGTGCATATCATTATCATCATCAAAGTTGTTTACTTTTGTTTGCATTTTGACTGCTTGTGTTGTGGTTATTGCAAACATGATGCCTTGTATAAAGGTGTCAGTTGTTGTACCAGTTGAAAGGGTAAAAACCTATTACTATATTTTGCCACTGGTAAAGGAGATGTCTCATAATGTGATTCGAGTAAAAAAAACATTTGCAATGTTTTAAAATGTATTACCTTTGTGTACACTTCATTGCTTATTTCTGCTCTCAGTTGGCATTAAGTCCCATATTCTACAACCCCAAAGACTCTTAACTCACCAGCCCATTTGTTTTTTTTTTAACCAGCCCAAATGGGCCAATGAAATCGCACGGCAATTTGGGCCGGTGTGTTTACCAACACCTGGTCCGATTTTTTCGTCCCAGTCCGTCACTGGTCATATGCCTCCTTAACAATGCTTCAAATGTTAGGTGGTTTCCCCTCTTACTTGTGATGAGTTTTCACCAGACAATGCAGTATCCTCCAACACACAACGCCACCGAACAAGGATACCCCCCCACCCAAGACTTGTTTTGCAATTGAGTTGCAAAACAAGTCTTGCAACTCAATTGGGCTCTCTTGGGTTCAGGACCAACAATAACACGACGCACATCAAGTCACAATGCACATGCACGGCGTGTTCGTCTCGTTTTATTAGTTATTTTAAACTCATCACTAAATCCTCCCGAAACGCATATTAGTACCATTTTTCTCAAAAGGTCAGCAAACTGAAACGGAAGATATGGGCAAGAGTCTGCCCAGTGTTAATGTAAAATGTGGGTTACTGCCACATGGGCCTATGGGAGGGGGCTATATTGGGTAGCTAACGGGGGGGGGGGGGGGGGAAATACAGCTATCAAGGGGGTACAGCATAACTGGCCTGCCCCTCCCTGTCCAAATTTACGTACAGCTGCTCCCCTTGCCCCCTATTATTCATGGGCCCAGGTGATGCAGTCATCATGGCAGGTCCTGTGGAAAGTTCTCATGGAAAAAGAGGCAATCTCACAGGGTTACCGTGTCTCTGTCCCGGTGCTCCCAAGCATTGAAACCACGGCTCAGTCACAAACACTCGCATTTGCAGGTACCACACTGTTCACCAAAGCTGCTCAACGCAAGTTTTTTTTTATCACTCGGATAAAAACACCGAGTTAACAGTGATGTCCAATTCACTCAATAACTGACAGTGCACATTAGTGACATTTCACAGAGTATGGGCCAATGCACAAGCAGTATGGGGCATGGGGTAATTAGGGCATTCGGGAGGCATGCACCAGGTAGGTTTTTGACCCCAGCAGCCCTCAGAAAATGGAGTTCACGCCACGTGGCTGAGGGCATTATGCTCATGCTGTGTGGAGCTCATAAAATACCTTGACCCTCGTGGCATAGGGCAAAAGGCAGTGAAAATTGTATAACTATGGTCGTGCTCATTGAGCTTAAGGCTGTGTTTAACCATGAGCGGCTTAGGCTGTGTATTGGTTTAGGCTCGGGATTAAAAGTTAGCATTGAGGTTGGGTTAGACATTAGTGTCATGTTTAAGATTGTCTACTGGCAAAATTGAACATTTAAAAGTTCAGTTTTGCATTTACTGCCAGATTTAAGGTTAAGCGTCGCCTGAAGGGTCAATGTCGATTGTTTAGGCGATAGGACTGGGTTTATCTTTTGTGCAATAGTAACTGAGGATTGGATTTATGACAGGTCAACGTAAGTAAACATCAGTTGCATGAATTACGATTTGGACCTACTGGGTCAAGGTGGCCGAGACTTGAGCGGCTGATCATTTTACATCCATCACGACCATCGCGCGAATCATGCCACTAACGGTAATGCTAGAACACAAACCATGACACATGCGGAAAAGCACACGGGGGTCAACAAGTGCTCCGATCAATGCACGGGGCAGCTGTAGCAGCCCCGAGTGCCTAGGCGAAAGCACGCTATCACTCGGGACGTGGCTGCTGACCGGCTGATGGCTCGCATGCTACATTTACGAGTTAAAGCACTTTTAGCTACAGTCGATGTGCTAGTGTATAGCTTGTTAGTGTCATGGTAGCTCCATATGCATGTCTACAATGTGCAGGGTGGGGTGGAGGGAACCTCACAACTTTCGTGAGCACCACCCGGCATAATCGGCTATGTGGAAGCGCCGCCCTCCCGGATCAACCTCTTCGCCTACAACATCGCCGCCTCAAATTCCCAAAGCTTTCCCTAAGAGACTCTCGTCTAAAACACAACTTATTTCCAAACCAAAATATAGCTCTATAAAGAAGGCACAGCATCATTTAATTTAATTCCTTTTCCACACCACATTTCGATCCACCCCAGGGATTTTACCCGTGGGGGCAACTTCATCAAGGTTTCCCTATTTGACCTGGGAGGGCTGCGGTATGGGTGGACGGGAATGGGAGCTGGGTGTGCGGCTAAGTGAGGGCTCCCCCATCACTCCTCCATGGATTTGAGGAAGGCCTCATAGCCCTTCTCATCCATGAGGCCATCCAGCTCGGCAGGCTGCTCCACCTTCAACTTGATCAGCCACCCTGCAAGCACAGCAGGGGAGACACGTGCCCATTGTGCGTCACACACACTGTGGTGGACTGATATTATTTATATGACTGCTGTGAATTAATTGAACAAAAATGTCAACACATTTGGGGGGGTTAATTTGGATCTTAAAATCCCATCAATCCAAAAACCTAATTTTGTTTTTGCTTTTCATAATTCATCTACGAGTGTTATCCAAAGTCATGCCACGGACGCTTATCTCAAAATGTCTGCACTTTACACAACACGCTTTTGTACAGACGCTTTAACACGCGCGCACACTTAATGGGCTTCTTCACAGTTTAGTTTTGAAATTTTGCATCACCATAAAAGATTACAATGACTTTAACATTTTGTGCTTTTTTGCAAAAAGGTCTAAAATTGCTGGGGAAAAGCCCGGCACGATTCAAAAGCTCCCCGTCACTATATCCCAACAGCGTGCGAGTTCCACGGCACCCAGCCTTACAAGAGAAATAATTATTACAGCGAGCAATGGAAGGCGACGTTGGTAGAGAAGAGTTCCTCACCGTCATCGTAGCAGGACTTGTTTACGAGGCCAGGATTCTCAGCAAGGGCGGCATTCACCTCGGTCACGCAGCCCGTTATGGGCGAGTAGAGCTCGCTAGCCGCCTTCACGCTCTCCAGCGAACCAAACTCCTCTGCACACGAACCACAGACACACACGGTACGCACACATTCTGTGATGCACGCAGTTTTGCACATGGAGGCACTGGAAAACGCAGACAAATGGGAAGGCAGCCAAAACTGGTGCCCACAATTGCGTCAGCTCTGTGATCCTATATTGGGATGTTTGGCCAACTCTTTTAACGAGTGTTTACACATGCAGGAGGCAACCTGAGTACCCGGAGAAAACTCATGCATGGATTTAATCCACATACCGATGAAATACAAATGGAAATGAATAATCTTGCTATACTGCCATATTGACAAAGATCCTCCATATAGCCTTAAGAGGCTGTTGGTGCACGTGCTGTTAGTGAGCACTTTATTAAAGCTAGTAAGATGCACGAGGGGATGGTGTGCCCAGCACTATACTCAGCCGCCATTGTCTTCCCAATGCTGAGGTTTATAAGCCAGACGAGGTACTCATTCAAGGTGGGGCCGACTTAGGGGAGGCACAGGACCGGTTGAGATCTCATTCAGCACTAATGTTAGCCGTGGGCCGAGAATCAAACTCAGGCGGCCGGGTTCATAGTGCGGTGCGCGCTCGCCGCTGCAACACTGATCTACACGCCTGCGCACATGAGCACACTCCAGGTCACCCCGCCTCAGGCCACACATTCAAAGCAGCAAACGCACACCTGCACGCAAACGTGCCGATGCCAGGAGCAGGGCTCTAGGCTGCATGCCGAGCTCACCGCCAGGTGGTCACAGCTTATGGTCTTATCCCGCTCAGCCTCCGCAACTGCTAATACAATTCAAATGAAACGTCTCTCTCGCTCTAAGCTGCTGTTAATGCACCGATTATTGTTGAAATCGCCTTTTCTCAGGCAGGTTACTGTGCTGCCAAAGATCTTTTGCTCCACGAACTCTGCCCCTCGCATGGACACTGATAACGACCCTTCCCATCTGTACAAAGTCCCGCGACATTGGAGCGAGCTCCCCGTGTCTGTCATTACATATTATCACTCTTACTCGTTTCCAGATTGCATTCGCTTATCTGCCCGATGAGTTTCTTATCATTTACAATAAAGCGTGAGGATTGGTTCCTAATTTTGCAGCTCCCCACAGACTAGGAGAGCAATTATAAACCGGTCCTGAGAATCTGTTGGCTGCTCTGACACCACTGGGAAAAAAGCACTGGGCAGTGTCACATCAACAGTGGTCATCCTATGGAGATACATAGCCTTGTCATGCGATTATTGAATTTCCACCACTTGTCAATGGAGATGAGTGGCACCACATTTCTGGATTGAGAATGTAGACACAGACTTGACTCTTGAATGTGCAGTTTAAGATTTATAAAATAAAAATATATAATTCGCAGCTTCCTGCCAATCCACTGGTGGATGAAGGTTTCCCCAAGGCGTCAGTTATGGGGGTTGTTTGACCATACTTCACCACGCTGGTCTGTGTGGGTTGGTGAAAAGGGGTGCATGGGGCCAGTTCAGATATCACTCGCTATTGATGTTGACTATGGCCAGGAATCGAACTCAGGTCACCAAGTTCATTTGACAGTGCGCTATCCGTTGCGCCACCACTCCGACCACATATGGCGCAGGCTTCGTGTAAGGTGCCTTGACGTGGCTTATAGACAAACGAAACGTCTTGTGTGGGTTCTACATTCCACCCTTAACCCTTCCAGCCTGAATAAACACACAACCACCGCCCGTGGCATTGATCCTCACTCCATCCGCTTGGAAACCCTGACTACACCAGCCCTGTGCCCCTATCGCTCCACGCAATCCGCTTCAGCAGCAAGCGCCTGCACAGTGTATAAAATATTTACTCAATTTCCACAGCCATCTTTTAATTATTTCACGGAGGCATGAAAGGTTGGCTTATGCATGGCAGAATCGGTACAATTAATCCCGCTTTGCATGAACCCGCAGAACTCGAGTATACAAACTAAACTAAACTATTTAAATTTTACCAGGCAAAGCCCACTGATTTATTTAGCTCTTTTTCAGAAGTGACCTGGCCACAAATGATAGCTCAACGAAGTGGCTTATGTTGAAATGTATAGCAGCCAAACACTCTAGACGCATGTTTCTAAATGTGCAGGGAAAACCAGAGGACCCGGAGAAAAATCCATGCAACCACAGGGAGAACATGAAAACTCCAAATATACAGGCATCAGGTTCGGGATCAAACCCATGACCTCCTGTATACCAGGCAAGGTAGTGAACATTTCGCCATCGTGGTGCCTCAAGATCCCCCCCCCCCCCCTCCACAACTCGTTTTCTATTTCTCTAAATAATTCGAGTTGTCTAGAGACATATCCCAAATTCTCCTGGACGATTTTGCATATTGTGCAGCTGACCTGAATTGTATGTTAGAATTCGTGCCGAATGGTAAGAGCTGCTCAACTCGTGTCACAACTCTGTAACCTTGGAAATGCCAATTATTTATATTCACCTTGACTTATCCATCAATTTAAGTTCTGACAGAAATTAAGCCAAATCGGATCGAATCGAGTTGAATGTCCATGCAAAAAGGAGGTACCAGTTGAAGCTGGCTGTATTCGCATGAGGCCACAGCCTGTGAGTGATTCTCACACAAGCTACCTTGAAGCAGAGTGTAGGTGGCCACAGTAGAGTTACAACTTTCCTGGGAGACTCGAGCAGAACCAGTTGGTGAGCTGGCGAGCCCTCCGTCTGCCCACTCAATCACGAGCTCCACCCAAACAGTTAGTGGCCTCGCTCTTAGGCCCTGCCTATTCCTCCACCAGCCCCGGTTACTAATCAAGTAGCCCCAGCCTTTGCCCATATCAGGAGTCGAGCATGAGACCAGAGCGTTTTAAACAGAGGACAAAATAATGTTTTTTGCAAAAGCTTTGGGAGACCGGGACAGCCTTTCTGAAACCGGGACTGTCTGAAACAAACCGGGACGTTGGGAAGATTCAGGCCACTCACCCAACTGAGCTAACTTGGTGCCTACTTCGGGCAATCCGCAGTACACCACATCACCCAGTGCCTCCTGGGATGGGAGTAGGGGTTTACAGGGTGAGACATTGGGGTTGGGGGAGAAAGGCAGTAAACGATAAACAGTGGAGACAGTAGCCAAATTTGTTATGTTAAAAAAACAACTGCTGTTGAAGGGGCTGAACATTTCCCAACTTTTACAGGTTAACTTCGCAAAACACACGTGCGCCATGCACACATTAACTCTTGGCCAGAGAAGCAACTATAAAAATGTGCACATTAACTTGTTGAGCTCATATTAACTTAGCTGTCTGATGTGTTTTCAGGCTGTACTGCACTTAGCCCGATGCTCCACGTGCTGGGTGGGAGCTTCCACAAAAAGCTACCTGAAGAAGCTCCCAGCATGTGGAGGGAAACGTCGGGACATCGTGCCAAACAACAAGTGGTACAACCCGAAAACACATGGCAGAACCTATACAGTGCAACCACAAAACCCTTACAATAGTAATTGATATTGTCTTCACCCTTTTTGGCATATACAGATAGTCCCCGAGTTACGATGGTCCGACTTACGATATTTCGATCTTACGATGGCGATACGATACGTTCAATGCATGTTAAAAGTTTTTTTTTATAGCAGATAGGATTGTTTCCTGAAAAAACTTTCTATTAAATTGCAGTTCATATAGGTAGGCTAAGAATTTAGCTTGCTTTTTATACTTTACATTTTACTGTGCAATACATTATTGTAATTAATAAATACATACAGTATATAGTTTATACAGTACGCTACTGTAAATTTCTCTGTTTTGCTAAACTATCACCATTCTTTAAGACTCCTGGGTAGGCGAGGCCATCTTTGACTAACGACATTTTTGACTTACGATGGGGTCGTCATAACGCATCTCCATCGTAAGTAGAGGACTACCTGGCAAAAAGGGTCCCATATATATCATATCATCTTGTTGAGTTCAATGCGCACGATGGAGTTACCAGATCCTCTGTAGGCTCGATGAAACACGTGAATTGGTGTTTGGGTGTCTGTATTATACGCTTGTTCCCACAATCATTGTTGAGCAGACAGGTTTATACCTGGTTTATACCTGTCTGCCCTTAATCTGAGCACAGCTGTAAACACAACAGTTCAGTCTGGACTGGCACAGCCTAAACTGGAGGAGGCATAGCTTAGAGTGGCTCACATCTGTGTTTGTAGTCAATCCTGTTATGCGACCCATTCGCATGTGCAGACATGTAGAACAAGACCAGCATACATTTGCTGAGCTCAGCCACCTCCGAGGTCTTAAAAGCAAGAATTATTACAACACCAGTGCAGTGTTGATAATATTGGTATCACTTAAGAGTCTTGTGCCTTCAGGGCACGAACTCAGCAGCTGGTACACAGGTGGGGGATACAGAGAAGAAACGCTGAAAAGTGAGCAAAGAAGCACGGAGAGAAAGGTGCCCCTTTAATTTTCACTAAGAAACAGGAAGGGCGACACGTGCATTAGAGAACATATGCACGTTGGACACATCATATTGATTGTTCAGAAAAATAAGTGGGCTTTGGAAGGACACATCACCAGAAGGGATGACTGTCGGTGATCGAGTCTAATGATGGAGATGCAGCCAGAAGAGTTTGTCCATTGATTTGGACATCAGTGAAAAATTGCTTCATAGCTCATCGGATTCTCCCAGTCTAAATACAAATTCTGATTCTGAAATTTGTTTATGCACAACTCTTATAACATAGGTTATTACGAGTGCGCAGAGGGAACACGCCCAAGAGTTGGTCCACTTTGGAAATGGAGCACATTAAATCAACTTGTGTGCCGGATATCAGTGGATTCTTGCCTGGTGTAAGTTGGCAGCTTATTGAGGAGGCCTTCATCGAAGTGGATAGATCATGGCTAACGATGATGATGATAGGTGCTCGCTTGAACATTACTGACAGGGGCAAGTGATACGACAGCAACAGCTTCCATTTGCCACGGAGTGACAATGACATCATCAGATCACTTGTACCAGGCTAAGTGTAATCTTGAGTGATGCATCCACGTCGTTACAGAGGTGATTAAACGAGCAGGCGAGGGCCACATGTCACTGGTGCCACTCACCTGGGCATAGTTGCTGATGCCCACGGTGCCCACTCCACCTTCCACCAGGATCCACTCGTGCTTATCTGAGTATTTGCGGGCTGCGGGGACCAGGGAGAAGCAGGGAGCGAAGACCCAGGGAGCAATCAATCAATCACTCAATCTTTATTTATGTAGCACACTTCACATAACCAAGGCATCTGAGAGAGCACTTGACATGAAATAACATGTACATGAAAACCCAACACTTGGAATATACGGCATACAAGACATTTCTCTTCAAATAACGAGGCAATGTATTCCAGGTAGAATAAGTAAAAAATAAAACAAGCTTATATTACTGTCCTGCTCAAATCAGTATTGAGTAGGTGCTCATCTTAGTTTACATTCTTAAGGCAGTGGTGGAAACTCCCCTATCCTACATTAGAGGCGAGTCTATACACATGATAACAACCACTGTTGAATTCCCCTTAAAGTATAACAAATTTTATTCACCCCAGAGGGATGATGGGCCGAGTGAACCCCCCCCCCAACCAGGATTTCGACTCGCAACTTTTCACTTGCGAGCCGCTCACTCTGCTGCTTAGCCACATGGCCAGATTAATATTATAATAAAAAAAACAATTACATAAAACAAGGAACAAATATCTGGTAAAAGCAGTTGCCCAACTCACCTGGTGTGTTTGCACTATATCACAGCAATGAACAGTGGGCGATCAGGGTGAATCACTTTTGAACTGTGTCCTTCCTGGTGAAGAGTTAATCTCACTAATATAGCCATAGGAGACTCTTCACAAAGAAGGATCAAGATCTGCTGAGAGATGACAGCTACAAGCAAGAATTACTCAGAGGGCTGATGAGAAGAAAGGCTGCATATGTGGCACATAACTATGTGCGTCTTACAAGTTGAACGTATTATTAAGGGGATTAGCTGGAGATATTAATTTTATGACGAAGATGATTCTGCAAGGGGAAAATGGAAGAGAGGAGGGGGACAGGAAGGAAACGGATCGTTCTGTGGGACAATGAGAGCAGTCAGGATGAGACTCTCTACACGACAGGCGTTGAACATTGTAGACGGTGGAAAGCATCGGTCATGGAAATCAATCTCACTTACGTAGAGGACAACTCGATAAATAGATTATGGTAATGTACTGACAGGGGCCTTGAGACCTAATGCCCTGTTTTACTTGTTGGACTGCATTGGAAAGCAACCTTTTTTTTTACAAAACATTGGCTATGCACCGCATTGGCGATTTCCCCTACAAGTTGTTCAAGAGCTGAGCTAAGTGTGGGACGATCACGTGGGTGTTCGATGCCTCGAGGCGGCATTTGTCCTTTCTTGCGAAGTCTTGCTTGGCAAGTAAAACACAATCATTGTGTTCCATATTAAGAACCGTCCCCCAGTTCTGTATGTCCTACCCCAAGGGAGGTTCCACTTTGTTTACAACCTCAGGAATGGCACACATCTTGAAATGGTGTTTAGTGCTTAAGCAGAATTCGAATCACAATGCAATGTGGGAGAGGCCAGGAAAACCAATTTTACGCTGATACAACCCGGTCCAAATATTTCATTACGGGCAAAATGTTTGTGATTCTCCCTTGTGATGGGACGTTGTCGGTAAAAGTTGAGATTTATAAGGGCACGGGGTGACCAATAAGATGCGAATTGGTCTGTCATTAGGTAGGCACTGATAAGAGGATGAAAGGTGTGCAAACCCACGTGGCTGTAAGCAAAGTGGGTTCGCAAACTCATCTCTGCAGACAATTCCTCCCACATGCAAATGAATGCATCGCAGTACTGCGCTTTAAAAGGGAAACGGCAAGAAATCCGAATACACGACCGTCCGAAGAAAAGGCTTTCCTGGAAAGCGTGCAATAGATGCATTCTTATACTGGGTCCACAATTTAGGAGGATATTTGTACAGATTCATACTCTTAGGGTTTTTCGGTAAAGTCACGTAGGTAAAAATAAATAAGAAAAATAATAGAAATAAAATTATAAATCACGACGTTTCGGAGGCAACACAAGTCGTGATTTATAATTGTCTTTCTATTATTTCTATTATTTTTATTTTTACCTACGTGACTTTACCGAATGAATCCATGCAGTCACGAAAGCTTCAAATCTATACTTATTTGTACAGACTATATGCAGTACGTTTTATTTTTTAAAGTGCATTTGTTTAAATAGTCTAATAAAAATTGCATATCTGTAAACACAACGAAATATATCGTCAAACATACAAATTGTCCACTTCAGCAACATGCACCACCACAACTTATTTTTCACTGATGCAGCTCTCTTAAACTGCATTAACTTCAATAACCAAGGCAGAACACAGTTAATGCAATCGGCCGTAACGACACACTACAACCAGGACTATGGCCAGAATAACCACCCAAAACAATTGGCATACAAATAACCGCAGTAATAACAACAACATTTAAAAAAATCCAAGACGCTAGTGGCCTCGCCCACCGGGATGGCCTAGCGGTCCACGCCGGGCGAGCCTCCTCCTTGCCGGGCAGGCCGGCTAGGCCAGGTCGGTCAGCCCCGAGAAGGGCAGCGGCAAGGCCCCAAAGTCCTCAAATGCCTCAGACCCCGGATCCCTCAGCCCCCTCGTGTCTCCGTATCCCTGTGTACCCCTCAACCCCTACATCCCTTTGGGATCACCGCTTTCCCCGCGTCTTTGGCTCATGGACCCCAGGGTCCTGGTGCCTTGCGTCTCCCCATAACCCCCGATCTTGATCCCCGTGCCCCCTAATCTCTGCACCCCCACGAGCGCCAGGGTCCTGCACCCCTGTCGACCCCGTCGCGTGTTCCCAGACTCGTGTCGTGCCGACCCTTCGGACCCCTTCGAGTGCCCGCGGGTTCTCTTGACAGCCGCTCCACACGCGGCTCTCGCACACCCCGGAGCTCACCTCGATTCCCAGACCCCCTGCGAGCCTCAGGGGGTGTCCTTGACATCCTCGGATCCCCTACCCCTGCCCCCCTCTACCCCCAGACCCACCGGGACCCTCTCACCTGCGGCCACGAAGCCGGTGGAGTGGAGACCCCGCGCCGCCGCCCTGGGGCCCGGCGAGACCCCCACGACGCGGGGGTGACCCCGGCACGCCGAGACCTTCAGGCCGCCCAGCAGCAGCAGCCGCGCTCCACGGACCGCCGACAGGGACATGTCTGTGTGTGTCTCTGTGTGTGTGTCTCAAAGTGCACCTAGCCTGGCACGAGTGCTGTGCGGCCACGTCGCCGGCAAGTGGCGAATGGCGGCTGTCTCGCAGGGCTCAACACGTGCGCGTTGTGCGCGTCCCTTTGCCCGGCGGGTCTCTCCTCCTTCCCCGGCTCTTCCCACCCCCTTCCCCCCTCTCCCTGGATGCACTCGCACGTGTCGGGCACGAACGTCTCGGTCAGACCCCCTTCGCCGACCTGATCCAACCTAGACCCGAGCCGGCCGCTACGACATCAAATGAGACTGTCGGAAGAGCACACAAAACGTGTAGATTGTAATGCAAACAGCAGTAGCAGCAGCGATGGCAGCAAACAAGAGGAGGAGACGAGAGAATGATGATGAGAGAGAGAGGTGTGGACGTGAGAGCGCACGCACATTGGCTGATGGAGGTGACCGCCCCGAGGTCGAACTTGGCTCTGAGTCTCTCTCCATTGTCGCTTCTAATCACGCCACGATCCGTGACAAGGAGTCCCCCCTTTCCCGCAATGACCAACACAGACGTTTCATGCAAGAGACGTGTAACAAAGCACACACAGAGTCTGTGCATTATACAAAAAAAACAACAGCGAGCTGCTGAACTGCACCATATAAGAATTGGTTTTACCCATTTCGGCAATAAAAGCGGTGTGAAGATGTTAAAACACCAACAGAAACCTTTAGCATGGAATCATGTCTGCATTAACCACACATACTGTACTTGTGGTGAGCATATTTGAGACTAGGCTTTAAAGAAAGCTGTCTCTGGTGTGGACCAATTCGTTTAAAAGACAATGCATATACTGTATTACCAGAACATGTTTTTGTTTGCATGTTCACCACAAGTACGTGTGGTTAGTTCAGACAGAAGTCCTTGAAACACATTCCTGTTGCGGAGGGAGCTGGTAGGAACGTTGGGTTGCTCGCTCAATGGCCTGCAGGGTCAACGGCGGCGTGGTGTATTCCGCAAATATGCCCGACTGTGAGGGCGGGCACAAGCCGGCGTGAGTAGGTTAAACGTTGAGTTTTATAAGGGCACCACGGGGTGACCAGCTCCTCCCCACCCAGCCCCACCCCTCCCACCCCCCACCCAGCCCCACCCTGCCCCTCCCCACCCCCTCCCCACCCCCTCCCCACACCTCCCTCCCAGCCCCGCCCTCTCCACCCAGCCCCACCCTGCCCCTCCCCACCCCCTCCCCACACCTCCCTCCCAGCTCCACCCTGCCCCACCCAGCCCCACCCTGCCCCTCCCCACCTCCTCCCCACACCTCCCTCCCAGCCCCTCCCCACCCAGCCCAGCCCTCTCCACCCAGCCCCACCCCTCCCATTTTTTGATGCACGACGGACACACACAATAATCCACTGTGGGCTGGTGGAACCAGGTGGTTCCTACCAGTATAAGGATTCTGTTCGGGCTTTTAACATCTCGAAACCTGTTTTATTGCCAGAAAGGGTACAACCAATTGTTATATGTGCAGCATGTTTGTCAATCCATTGCTGGATGAGAGTGGTGGTGCCACGGTGGAAAGATGTTAACTACCTTGCCTCGATTATAGGAGATCGTAGGTTCGATCCCGACCCTAAGGGGTGTCTCTCTTGCCGTAGTCGCGTGGGGTTTTCTCCCCGAGTCCCCCGGGTTTTTTCCACACGAACCCAAACTAATTAATGGCATTGCCCAAACTGCTAAATGTCGGATTTCTCCTGAAAAGTATTCGGAGAACCGACTGCTGGCTAAATTCCACTCAATACTCTTAAACGACTACCTTATGCTCACGAGAAGAAATTGTCCCACAATGCCATGTTACTTTTAAATGAGTTTATTTAGTAATAATGTTTTATTACTTAAAGGTTTGTCTGTTACCCAGTAGCTACTATTAGGTAACTTTATATTCCAATAAAAAAGCTGGTCATCAGAAAACATTACTAATTTTATTTTATTATCATCAGGTCCCATGATATTAAGTGGTCTCCAACTCTGATCGTCTACATTATCTCTGACCTCTCTATTCGTGTGCTATGAAGGGCCATTACCCGAAACGTCGCCGATTATATACATTTCCTTTTACGGCCAGTGTTACTGACGAATGTGTTGATTTGTTTTGTTAGTTGTGTTTATGTACCACTTCGAACGCAGAATCCCCCCCCAAATAATTCGTTTCATCCGTGCAAGGGTGGCACTGGTTGGAGTTGTGTTGTCGAGGGTGGAGGGGAGGAGATGAATGGGACGAGGAGGATGATGGAAAGCTCTGACAATGAGCCTCGGTTGGTGGGCTCAGTGGGTGGCGAGACCAGTCACGTATAAGCCATATCGGCTTACAGAGCATATATATACACACACACATTCACACAAACACACCATGCTGACCACTGCTGTACATTATATATAGCAGTGGCGGCACAGCAGTTAGCGCTGTACTATGAACCCAGCAACCAAGTTTCAAGTTTCATTTATTAGGTATAGCCCTGTGAGCCATGCGGCTCTTGAGTCGGGTGCAACCGCAACAAACAATGAACACAGAACATCCCAAAGCAATGACGCGTAACAGAAACATCCTGGAATAAACCAACAAATTACCCCCCCCCCCCCCCCAAAAAAAAAGTATTAAAACGCTGTGTGAAGAAATCACAATGTGGTGCAAGCCAACAACAACAACAACCATAAGACAATTTGGATTAACCATGTTTTCAAATCACTAAAATAAAGCTATAAAAACAATGTAACAACAGTAATCATAGGAACTGTGATTTAAATTGAACAATAAACGATATACATAAAACGTATGACCAAACTTGCAGCGTTCGATTCCAAGCCACCAGTTAACGTCAGCGTTGGATGACATCTTTAATACTGGACACCCAACCAGTACTGACCATGCAGTATGATTAAAATAAACAAACCATCATTCTATCTTCGTGACTTTACCGAAAGCAAGAATATGAATTGCTGCAGTCACGACAGTTTTAAGGCAAAATCTAAACCATCATGGGTCACACAGCACGGGGGATGACTTCGCGCAGCAGTAGATTGGCAAATGGTTGTACCATAGATTGTAAAACAGAATATAGCGATGGCTGTTGTGATGCGTCCAGTTATTTTGAGAAAAACTTGATAGTTCATGACTGGGTTGACTCAAATACTGGACCCTATGGAAATGTCAAGTCAAATCTGACAAAGTATTTCTCACAAAGTACACAAAGCCCTCTGCGCCGCATGCGTTTTAGTGGCGTACACAAAACTCGCCTGCGTCCTTTTTGTATATTTTTAACGTGGAGATATGAATATGTGAAGGAGACATTGCTGATCTATTTTGTTATTTATACGAGCACTGCCCACGCAATTGCGCGGGCGACATGGCTGGGGTGGAGGGTGAGTGGGGGGGGGCGTGACGTCATCACTCACTTGCCTGTCTGCACACCAGCCAGCAAAACTTAAAATAAGCAAGTACATGAAGGATAATACTCTTATATAGAAGCTGCTCGGGTCAATTGGTCAAAGTGCAACTGGCCCGATTTGTCAAGAATACCATGGGACACAAAATTCCACAACCACACAGAGGTTGGTGACATTACCACGGAGGTTTTCGCTACCAACATTGATTCACAATTTATTTTTGGGTCAGATCGCATGAGCTGTCGTAACATTTGGAAGATGCTTAACTAACGGAGTTTAATATAATTTGTTATTCGTAAATTTCCAACGTTTGTTCATATGATTTTACGAATCGGCTGCGTCAGGTGGAGGAGTGTTTACGACACGCATTTAACTTGTGATCAGATACGAATCATTCCACAACCACACACACATAAACTGGACAGCTACATGAACACATGAATAGCGTGTGCAACACACTCATGCATCGTACACACTAATCTCATTGCTTTGGTATTGCCTACAGTCACTTCGTGTACGAATCGTACACGCACCATCTGGTTTTAATTACTTGTACATTTTCGACTCCTGTTTCGTTTAGTTTTTGGCATTTTTATGTAAATTATTTCGAATACTACATAGGGTGTGGGAAAATGTCAGGAGCCATACGTCTGCGCAGGAAAATAGCAGGAGATGATCAAACTGTGTGCAATGGCGTGCAGAGCCCTTCATGCAGCAGATCAATCATGGCCAATGATGATGACGCTGCAACTGTGCACCGTTTGCATGCACACACACCTCTCAATCCGTTTCATACATAGGATGCTTGAACATTCCCTTGTGTCCATACGGATAGCACTACGACAAGGTTAGGGGTTGTACCACGTCGGGTTTTTTTCCACCATGTCCAACGTTTTGCTCCACTTGCTGGAAGCTTCTTCACGAATTTCAGGTCCTCAAAGAAGGTCCCATGCTGTAGGGCGATTTTGGGGCCTCCGTTTTATATATTGAGAAAATAGTACAAGCTGAGGGAGCTCAGGTCAGTTGCTGAAGAAGCTCCTTGTACGTGGAGTGAAACTTCGGACAGCGGTAGAACCCAAAAATACATTAGAGAGCTGTCGAGCACAACTGCGGAAATGTATGCAGTGATCGTCCCACGTACATCTTATTAATCATACTAATATTACACTCAGCTTGTATCTTCTCCTACATCATAGGAATTAAGTTTCTACTGTTCCTGAATATTGCCGCACCCTGCATATTACGCTGTTTGTCGAGATGTCTTGGAGTGATGCTAGATTTTTTGGGGGCGTCTAACTTCAGCAGGGACCCTTTGAAGAAGCCGTGTTATGTGAATTCCACGCGGGACGGCTCGATTGTCGGCAGGTCATCGAGGTCGGTGACCTGCGGTTTATTTGTTCTTCTGTCGCAACAGCTTTACAACGACCACACGTCAGAAAGTCGACACTATCGCCAAATTTGCTCGGCCAAGCAAGTGAGCGATGGGTGGTGGGGAAAAGGCAACCGCCGCTTCTTACATCAGCTTTACAAAAATACAAATAACCATCGAGTGGGACGTGTTGTGCGTCCGCTTGACGTTAACGCGCACAAGCGATAAAAAAATTGCATGTTTGTGGAGAGGAAACGTAATTATCGCGAGTGCAGCAGCACATCCACAGCTCATGTTAACAATTAAAATTACAATTTTGCGAGGATGTACCAATACCAAAATACATATGAAGGCAGCGATTGAAATTCATATATTATACTCGTGAAACCTTTCACGAAACTTCCTTGGTGATAAAGATTCAGGAAAACACAAATGTATGAGCTGGATACAGTGGCGCACACCTGTGGAGAGGCAAGTTTTGGTGTATTTCGTAGGGATTTGTTAAACTCCTAGACCAGCTAGGCCGTGAGGTGTGCCAGTGGATGGCAGCAGAACAAGGAGGACTCCTGAACTCATCTTCACAGACCAAATGAGTGTTATCCTACGTATGTGTGATGAGCGTTCGGCAGAAAAATCCGGCTCACAGCTACGGTTCTCAGCGACATCACCACTGCACAGCTCAGCCACATCGCGTCCGTCACACCGCCGCACCCCCCCCCTCCCGTCACGCCGCCGCACCCCCCGCATTACGCTCCGCCTGCCGCGGCAATCCAGTCCGGGGTTCCCGGTGTTCGGCCCCGACAGCCTCGGCCACGCTGCTGTAGCCGTGTTCACTGCAAAAGATGGAGCCCAAACAAAACGATTGTTGGGTAAACCAATCGTGTGGACAGATGATGAAAAATTATGACGTTTTTGTTGATATTGCTCGTTTTGTGATGATGGGTCCCGATTACCATACTGACCTGGGGTCACATATCATTCTAATTCGTAAGGAACTACAGCTAACGATGCTGCTGTGATCGTAATTACAATTGAGAACAGGGAGGTCGACAATGGTGAAGAAGTCAGTCACAATGTCATCATTGTGACTGAATTCTTTCACTGCTGGACGAAGGCCCGCCCAAACTATCACCATCTCTCCCCATCCTGCGATGTATCAATCCACCTAGCATTTGCACTTGAGCTGATTTAATGAACCTTAGAAGTAATAATAATAAAAATAGCCATAATTTATTTTTCATAAAAAGCATCGTCCTTTACTCCTGGGCGTCTTAACCCTTTCCCATTACAATGGCGTACGTGTACATACATAGAATGGCGTACGTGGAAGTCATCAGTTTTTCTTCCGATTTTGTCCCGTATATTTACGTCATCGGAACAGAATCAAAAGTAAAAAGCCATGTGGGGAGGACTTGTGGTACAGTTTGGTGACAGCTATCATAGAGTGTGGTTAGCTCGCTACAGTTCTCTGCGGTGAGTACAATGTTTTAAAAACAACGGCGCTATGCCTCTAAATAAAATTAACGATAACCGCTCGTGCGTTCCGAGAATTCAGCGGTGAACAGGACACCCACCCTGCAACTTCTAGACGCCTCGATAACAGAAAAGCTTTAAGGCGCTTTACACACGAAAAGCAACACACGTCTCATATCATCCCCAACGGCTTGAAAGGGTTGTTTTTTGCAAACTGTGATTCAACCGCGTGAATTTTCTGCGGTCGCATTAGCGGCGGACAGCGCCCCAGAATATACCTGAGCAGGTCCCGCAGCTCGCGCTTGACGCGCGCAATGACGGGCGGGCCCTGGTACATGAGCGCCGTGTAGAGCTGCACAAGCGAGGCCCCCGCGTGGATCTTCTCGAATGCGTCGGCGCCGTTTGTTATCCCGCCGACCCCCACAATTGGCACGGAGCCTGCATCGTTCGTTGGTGAATGCACAACAAACAACCGTTAAGCTACTAATTGCTCAACAGTGCTGGATTTAGGTATCTCTGCACCTTGGGACATCAGAGCAGAAAACACCCCATATTCCCACCCCATCTTGGGCCTCTCCGAGCTCGACTCAGCCTTAAATGAGCACCTGGTGTGGTGTATAAACATCAGCACTGGGGGCCAGGCGTAGTGATGGCCAACCACCCTCTTATGTACCATGCCGGCCTTTACAGGTACGTGCTAATAGCACTTGCCCCAACAGTTCTGTATGGCTACTGGGGAATATTTGTCTGGTGTGTGTACATGTATGCATGTGTGTATGAACACATGTGCATACAATCCCATGTGGTTTTGTGTGTGCTCGAGTATAAATGTGTACCTGTGCATGTATCTCTGCATGCACGTGTGCAGCCATGAGTTGAGCGTGTCTCTCCGTGCACGTCTCTGAACGTGTGCGTGCAGACATGTGCACATCCGTGCGAATACACGTGTGCCCATGCAGCTTCTATTTGGCCGGATAGAGGGGGCTAAATGGACGCGGCATGGGCTAAAGAAGAGGTAGACTGATGTGTTACAGAAGGATTTGGAAGCTGAGTGGACTTGCAGTGTCAAAATCGGCCGCATTGGAGGAGGTTCGTGATGAACGCTGCTGGGGAGTGGAGGCAGTCGCCCTCCAGCAACAACGGAGGGCAGAGGAGCAACGCTCATAACAATGAGCAGAGCGCCAGGTGGCCAAAGCTCAGAGAGTTGGTACAGTAGATGCATCTGACAGTTGTCTCAGTCAATAAACCCATAGCACCTGGGTCTGTTCCGTGACCTCCTGCCAGCAGGTCTATGACACTTCACATGGCCTCAAAGTGCAACTAGCATGCCACAAGCACAATGGTGTCATCACCACCACTGAACGGCAGTTGCTATTGTTGTATGCACGCGTGGGTGCGTGAGTGGGTGCGTGAGTGGGTGCGTGAGTGAGTGGGTGCGTGAGTGAGTGGGTGCGTGAGTGAGTGGGTGCGTGAGTGAGTGGGTGCGTGAGTGAGTGGGTGCGTGAGTGAGTGGGTGCGTGAGTGGGTGCGTGAGTGGGTGCGTGAGTGGGTGCGTGAGTGGGTGCGTGAGTGAGTGGGTGCGTGAGTGAGTGGGTGCGTGAGTGAGTGGGTGCGTGAGTGGGTGCGTGAGTGAGTGGGTGCGTGAGTGAGTGGGTGCGTGAGTGAGTGGGTGCGTGAGTGAGTGGGTGCGTGAGTGGGTGCGTGAGTGAGTGGGTGCGTGAGTGGGTGCGTGAGTGAGTGCGTGAGTGTGTGCGTGAGTGGGTGCGTGCGTGCGTGAGTGAGTGGGTGCGTGACTGAGTGGGTGCGTGAGTGGGTGCGCGCGTGGGTGGGCGCGTGGGTGGGCGCGTGGATGGGCGCGTGAGTGAGCGGGTGCATGAGCGGGTGCGTGAGCGAGTGGGTGCGCGAGTGGGTGCGTGCGTGGGTGCGCGAGTGGGTGCGCGAGTGGGTGCGCGAGTGGGTGGGCGCGTGAGTGGGCGCGCGAGTGAGTGCGCGCGTGAGTAGGCGCATGAGTGGATGCGTGGGTGCGCGAGTGGGTGCGCGAGTGGGTGCGTGAGTGAGTGGGTGCGTGAGTGAGTGGGTGCGTGAGTGAGTGGGTGCGTGAGTGGGTGCGTGAGTGGGTGCGTGAGTGAGTGGGTGCGTGAGTGAGTGGGTGCGTGAGTGAGTGGGTGCGTGAGTGAGTGGGTGCATGAGTGGGTGCGTGAGTGAGTGCGTGAGTGTGTGCGTGAGTGGGTGCGTGCGTGCGTGAGTGAGTGGGTGCGTGACTGAGTGGGTGCGTGAGTGGGTGCGCGCGTGGGTGGGCGCGTGGGTGGGCGCGTGGATGGGCGCGTGAGTGAGCGGGTGCGTGAGCGGGTGCGTGAGCGAGTGGGTGCGCGAGTGGGTGCGTGCGTGGGTGCGCGAGTGGGTGCGCGAGTGGGTGCGCGAGTGGGTGCGCGAGTGGGTGCGCGAGTGGGTGCGCGAGTGGGTGGGCGCGTGAGTGGGCGCGCGAGTGAGTGCGCGCGTGAGTAGGCGCATGCGTGGGTGCGCGAGTGGGTGCGCGAGTGGGTGCGCGAGTGGGTGCGCGAGTGGGTGCGCGAGTGGGTGCGCGAGTGGGTGCGCGAGTGGGTGCGCGGGTGAGTGGGTGCACGGGTAAGTGGGTGCACGGGTAAGTGGGTGTGCGAGTGAGTGCGCGAGTGGGTGCGCGAGTGGGTGCGCGAGTGGGTGCGCGAGTGGGTGCGCGAGTGGGTGCGCGGAGTGGGTGCGCGGGTGAGTGGGTGCACGGGTAAGTGGGTGCGCGAGTGAGTGCGCGAGTGGGTGCGCGAGTGGGTGCGCGAGTGGGTGCGCGAGTGGGTGCGCGAGTGGGTGCGCGAGTGAGTGGGCGCGTGAGTGGGCGCGTGAGTGGGCGCGCGAGTGGGCGCGCGAGTGGGCGCGCGAGTGGGCGCGCGAGTGGGCGCGCGAGTGGGCGCGCGAGTGGGTGCGCGAGTGGGTGCGCGAGTGGGTGCGTGGGTGGGTGCGTGGACGGGAGCCGACCTCCGGTGAGTTTGTACATGTCTCGCACGGTCTGCGTGGAGAGCTCTCGGAGCGGCACCCCGCTCAGCCCCCCGGTCTCGGTGCGGTGAGCGGACTGCAGGCCCGCCGGCCGGCTCAAAGTGGTGTTGCTCACAATAAGGCCGTCCACACCCATCTGTGCCACGCGGGGAATAGCAGAGATTGCACGTGCACCACCGCACGTCTCGGTTGCCTCATTGTGTTAAGCACATGCACTATTGCTTAATATGTTTCCGGTCGCTGGTAGACTGGAGGAGGTAGCATGTGACTAGTAACCACAGCCATAGGCGAGAGAGGTATTCTGGATGTGGTGTGCCGGGTGCGAAGTCATTTTCCGGGTCACCAAACCCGGACAGATATTTTGACGGGTCGCACATTACCACGCACCATACTTCACCAGCATGGTGGATCCCCCCCCGCCCTTACAGTCAGAGTACAGCCGGGTGGACAAAGCTATGAATAAACGTTTGTGGAAGCTGACCTCAGTGACAACGGCTGCGATGTCGCGCTTGGCCTCGTTGGTGAGGTCCGGCGCAATCTTGAGCAGCAAGGCCGGCCTGTGTGGAGTGGGCAGTGCGTCACGCGCACGCACAACCTGCACAACACGCACACACAACACATACAGCCTATATAGACCATTGGGCCAAGTGCTGTTAGCGAGCACCTATGAAGGTTGGCATGGCACACGAGGGGGTGGGTGGGCAGCACGATGCCCGACCACCTGTGTCTCCCCAGTGGTGATGTTTACACACAGCACCAGGTTCCAATTTAAGGCGGAGTCGACCTAGGGGAGGCCCAGGACAGGTTCACATCATTGCAACCGGTGTTGGCCCCTTAAGCGGGAATCAAACTCGGGTTCCATATGTAATGACAGGGTGACATCTGCTGGCCTGGAAAGGGATTCACGGGTATGGGCACAGAAGTAACAACCAATCAGAGAAGCAGGTGTATCTAAGGCAAAGGTAACAGGTGGGGTTAGCAGAGATACTCCAGGAACCTGCTGGAAGGTTCCACGAGAAGGCGTGGCCGGAGGCGGGGCCCAGCCACGCCTGGGGGGATATTAGGGGGAGCGGACCCGGAGCTCAGGGCTCATGTGTGGGGTCCTGGGTTCTGGCTGCGTCGCTGCTCGCCGACAGCTCTCTCCGTCGTCCGGCCACGTGGAAGATCCCCTGCGTGGTTTCCATCGCCATCATCATTACGCCACCAGCCAGCGGCATAGCCGAGTGGGGGCAATGGGACCACGCTGAGTGATCGGCTGTGTGTGTAGCCAGTAGATGTGTTAATACCTAGAGTTGTGCTCAGTGTGAGGAAGAACAAGTGTTGGCCTGTGTTGTGCCCAGTGTGAGTAAATAAAGAAGTACCCTCTACACGACGTGTCACGGAAGTCGCTCATTACACGTACATAAACGTACACGCGCTCCAAACAGACTGTTGAGGCAAGTGCTGTTGCCGCACAGACTGCCGACCTCAACTTTGACCTCGACTTCGACTCCAACTGCTGCAGTGACCGTGACGATGGCCCCAACCTCTATCGTGACCCTGACTATGACCTCAAGAATGACCCTCCCTCCGTGACCCCAACCAGTCGTCACCTGCTGCAGCAGGGCCCTGAGTTCGGAGCATCCTTGAAGGACCTGTAGGCCCGGCGTGTTGGGGCAAGACACGTTCACCACAAGGTAGTCGGCCAGCGGGCCAAAGCGCGTCACCCCCGCCACGTAGTCATCCGCGGCGCTGGGCGAGAGCTTGTTCTTGCCCAGGTTGATGCCGAGGGGATGCCCACCTGCGACGGAGCGAGCCAGAGGGTGGGAGGGGGAGAGAGGGGATGACGATCGTGAGAAACTACTGTGGCTGGAGGTTAACTAAGCCCGTCAATATTATATAATCGAATGCATTATCAACATCACTGTAGTTGCCCTTGTGAGCCACTTCTCCACGTCCCTGCCCTCCCCCTCATTCCGCCCCTTCCTCGGTTCAGCGCTGCATGTTGCGGGAGGGGTAGGTGTCTCGTGGGCAGGATGGGGAGCCTAACATGAGAGAAAGAAGCCCCGAGAGAGTGACAATAGGGGAGGAGTCCCAGAGAGAAGAGAGAGACGAGCATCGGGGAGCATGGCGTGGCCATGCGGCGCGACCACGTGGTTGCCTCAAAGTGAATGTTGAGAGGGTGGAACGTGAGGCAGGCGACTCGACCCTGTCAGCTGCTGGTGCCTCGGGGCGATGAGGTGCGCTCGAGGACTGCGGGAGGGCGAGAGGCACGCACAAGAGTTGTGGCCTGACACCACGTGGAAGCCCGACCTCGGCTGGAAAAAGCGGACGAGGTGCCATCTTCTGCAGAGCTGGAGAGAATATCCGTGGGTGCGGAAGTCTGCTGAGCCAGAGGAGCTGATAAGTGATGGACGGGAGTGTAGAGATGTTAAAAGCAGGTTTAAAAAAATGTGAATTCAATAATACAGGTGTGCACACATGAGCTATGCATTGGGGCAATATCGATTAAATAGGTTTAGTTATTTTACATTGGTTATATTTAAGGCCTCAGATAAATTGATTAACTGGTAATGGTGTTTTCCAAATTTCAACCGGTGCACCTTGATAAAGTAATCTCTGAGATGTTAATTTCAAAGGTACATTACTCACTCATCGTATGATCATATTTTATATTTCAGTTTTCAGGCAGAGACAGAGTCCTGGAGCAACGTTATTCACAGGTTGTTTTAAAGTTATGCAGGCAGAGAAGACAGCCCAGGAGAAATATTTTTACAAGTAGTTTCAGAGTCATTCAGGCAGAGAGGGAGTATTGGAGCCGAGTTTTCACCTACATTGTTTGACACAGGAAGTGTATCAACAGGTTTCCAGGGTTACAGGCAAAGTGTTTGGTACAGGGAGTGTATGAACAGGTTCAATGTTTCAGGCAGAGTGATATTTAGGCTACTCCTGGCCATCGCGGTGTTTTGGTGGTGGTCGTGCCCCGGCACCGCCGTGCATTTTCAAGGAGGGAGAGTTCGCCGGTGATGAACCTCCCAGCTCTCCACATTTCTGCAAACTGTGACCCTTTGGCCTTCGATGCCAACAGAGTCAACGAGTCTCCCAGGCATTCACCCTGCTGCAAACTAGTGACAGGCGTGTCTTTACTGCATCGGAGACCAGGAGTTTGAGGCTGCAAACTCTAGCTCAGGGGTCTGAGGCTGCAAACTGCTGCTGCATCAGAGTCCAGGAGTCGGAGGCTGTGAGCCGCTCCGGCACGAGGCCACGAGGAGTTTGCAGAGTCGAGATCCCAACGTGCGGTTTGCGTCACTTTTCGGGGAAGACGCGAGCGGGTTGATTGTTTTGCAATTTGTTTGTTTGTGTTTTCGTTAAAAGTTTCATGAGTAAAATTCGGTGGTTCTTCGTTTCGGTCGGGCCACGTTGAGGAGTGGTTGTGTGCTGGGAGCTCGCGTGGGCTGGATTGGCATGAGGGGTTGAAAAGATGACCTGACAGACCCGACGGACCCAACCCTCACAATCACGTCAAAAAACCACCATTATAATAATAGGGTTTTCCCCTTTTTTCTGGCAACAAACTAAAACCTTTTTACAAGGATTCATGTCTGCATTAACCACAATACTTGCAGTCAAAATGCAAACAACAAAAAAACACGATGATAGTACATGCATTGCCCTTGAAACTGATTGGTCCACACCAGAAACGGCTTTCTTTTGAGCCTATTGTATTTTGGTACTTGTAAAGGAAGTCTCATGATGTAGATGCTCACCCCGAGCCCTCATTACTTTGATAGTGCATTGTCTTTGAGCTGTACGCCTTTTGGCGTCCTCTGGTCGAGCACCAATTGGGTCGAGGCTCAAACGAAAGCTGTCCCTGGTATGGACAAATCAGTTTCAAGGACAATACATATATTATCATACTTGCAGTAAATGCAGCTATGAATCCTTGTAAAAAAGGTTTCAGTCTTGTTGCCAGAAAAAGGGGAAAACCCCTATTATTATATTTTGGTACTGGCAAGGAGTTCTAATGATGTAAACACCACCACTGTTACCATCATCGTCGTCATCATCATCTGATGCATAACCATCATCACCATACCATCGCGTGCGATGGAAGCGAGTGTGAGGGTGAAGGTGTGAGGCTGTGTAAAACTGGAGGCGGTCAGGGCTTGATTTAGCCCACGATCATCATCATTCAAAAAGACTACTACTACCACCATAATCATCATCAGCAACAGAATGATAACGATAATAATTTTTATCATCAAATTTATCATTAAAAACACAACCATCATCAGCAGCACCACCATCAACATTTTAGAAAGAGCAGCGCCCCCTAGTGTGTCGATATTAAAAGGTCACCTTACGTGTTGTTACAAGTCGATCTGTAACATCTACTTTTCGATATCCTCAAGCTCATGGCGATGCGCTGGTCTGTGAAAGTGCTGAACGGGCAGTCCATCACAAAACTCAAACGAAATTGGGGAAAAAGTATAGTTACTATTCGTTTAAATCCCGAGAGCAGTACGAAGACTGCAGCACTCACACGCGAGTGCCCTACACACAAGCACGCACACACACACACCTCGAGACAGCTCCTTCTGCGCGTCCGCTCGTGCCCCCAGACGTGCCGCCACCACCTCGTGCCCGTCGCTGTTGAACCCGTACCTGCGGGGTAAGGGGCATGGCAAAGCAGAGACAGCGTCAGTGCTGCTAGAGGCGACTCAAGAGGTTCGGAAAAAATCATTTGAACTCGTAACATGCCGTGCACAGATGACTCGGAAGAGCGAAGAGGAACCAGAGACGAGCGGGAAATCAGTAGCAGGTAGTGAACTGGAGCCAAATTCCTCCCCCTTCGCCTCTTCTCTGAAAACGTGTGTCTTCATAACGTGAATTGGATCTAACGCGGTTAATGTATTAGGAAGCACATTGTTTTAATAACGCGGACGCGAATTGGATAGAACACAATTGAGTGAACAGAACTACGCTGTGCTAGTAGGAATAAGCAGTTGGACGGCTGCCGAGGTGTAGCATCGCACAAGGCGGGATGCTGCTGGATGCTTCTAGATGCTACCCATGCGCCTCAGTCTTTGTTCAGCCTGCATACGCAACTCATGTGTTATCGCGAACTGTGCTTTACCTTATATTATTTATTCTAACGCCATTTTCCCATAACGAGGTGTTCTTTAGGAATGCAACTGCAACTTTATAGGAGAAAAGAGTGTATCAAGGTGTTACCAGTCAACTTATAAGTACTTACATGCGGGAGGAAAAAGGAGCACCTGGAGAAACCCACACATTCGAGGGAGCACTCTATCCCATGCAGATGGAACAGGTGGGTGTCTACATTTGCTGTACTGCATTCTCTTGGCTAGCCAGGGTATGACACATTTACGCACACGGGAAGAAAGTTTCTCAACATTTGTGTGATCCACCGACCGAGATAATGGCTCTGCAATCAACACCCAGCTGTACCACTGAGATCCTGGGTTCACTTCAGGATTTCAGCTGCCTGTGTGATTAAACTGGGTCCTCAAGTGGAGTGAGTTTATTGTCTCAGCCTGGTCACCAATGACTTGCATAGAGGCCCATATAATCGCACAGAGGCCCAACGACTCACAAGGAAGCCCATAGACTCACACTGACCGAGTTGTGGTTGTGTATTCATTTAGAATTTAATGTGATGAACAAATTTTATAGTGGAGTACCGCATAGTGTGGATAACAAGTCAACTGATTGAACCTCAAAAGTAGTTATGTGACGTCGCCTTCCCCGTACCTCCGATTCGCACGGTTGGCTACATAAGATGTCCAAAGAAAACACCGCTCTTAAATTTCCATTTATTAATGTAAATATCTCTCATCCTGTGACACTACGACAGAGGCTCCAGCAACCTCGGTGACCGACGGAGGATACGCAACTACAATCAAAACTAAAAGATCCCCACGACTAAGATCCACACGAGACGTATCGATACTAAATCCGTACAGCGAGGGGGCGGCAGGGGTGGGAGGGGAGCGGCCAGCGGGGAGTAGTCCCGACACACCGGTTGATGACTGCGCTGTCCTCGCTCAACCGGAACACGCGGGGCTTGGGGTTTCCGGGCTGCGGGAGCGGAGTGACACTGCCGACCTCCACAAAGCCGAGGCCCAGGTGGAAGAGGCCGTCCACCGCCTCGCCATGTTTGTCGAAGCCGGCCGCGATGCCCACGGGGTTCGCGAACGTGCGGCCAAACACGCGCGTCTCCTGTGGGGACGAGGGCGCAGAGCGAAGTCATCATCGCCACCGTCGTCGTCGTACAGTTATACCGCACCTCCCACGTAGTCCATCCCGAGCATCACGCCGTCAACACAGGTCATCCACAGTCAGTGCTGCCAAAGCCACGATGGCAAGGGGTCATCGTAGTACTGAGAGCCACTGTGATGCCGCTAAGCCATGAAGTAGGGAACCTTTTCCTTAATTAGACAAATAGGATTTTTAAGATACTTTTAGCAGGCCACCATACATGAACGCAGCCACTTCTGTGAATACGAGAGGCCCTTTCAGTGACAAAAGCGACCGAGCGCAACGCGAAAATTAGAAGCCATGCTCGTCAGGTCAATTATGATTTGAAGGGCCATTTCGAGTGGTAGACCTCACATTATGGCCCTTTGGGCCAAACGGAATGAGGTTCGAAGGTTTGCGCTTGGCCCGTCGGTTCCCCACCCCCCTGTTCAACGCAACCACGGCGAGTCGGCGGTGTGGCGGCAGATCGACGGCGGACTGACCGCTCCCACACGTGCGCCGGACCTCACCAGCGCAGGGCCGTCGTTCCGTGTGGGGTGGAGGCGAGGGCCGAGGCCCAGCGCCAGCAGGCGGATGGAGAACGTGTGCGCCGCCTCAGGCGGCACGACTCGACGCAGCGCCGGCATGAGCAGCTCGCGATAGAACCGCTCATCGCCCGAGACGGTGCCGTGCCCGGCGAAGATGGCGACACCACCCCCCAACACCAGCAGCGCCTCGCGCAGCCGCTGCTGTCTCGCGGAAGGGGGCAATAAACGAGCAGTTAGCGGCGATGCGCACAGCCGGCCGCCTATACCTCTTAGCTTGTTTAGATTTATACAGCGCCTTATTCCAAGGCACTTCACAGCAATTATAAAATTGTACATAAGGTGATAGTGCATGACATAAAGATTGGGGTTGTTGAAAGTGTTGGTGTACCATTGGAACCTCACTTGTAAAAAAGGTGTCAGTTTTGTTGCCAGATAAAAGGGTAAAAAAACTATTATCAGTGTTGGTGTAGTTATGGTGACAGTTAGGACAGGTGAGAAAGGTTAAGGTGGGGTTGGTGTAGGCTTGGTCGTAGCTGGCGGGCGGGGGCAGGGATTAGCAGCAGGATCAGCTGGGGAGAAACGATGGATGATGGATAGTCATGCTGTCCGCAAGAATCAATTATATATATTTTTTGAAAGTTAGTTATAGTTTTCTTGATCTGATTTGTGATTAGTTTGGTGCATTGTATTATCTAAGGTCTGATTCATTTGTTCAGTCCCGTTTGTATCATCTCTTTTATGTTGTCTCATTTGTTGTATCTTGTGTATTGTCCGTGTTGTACATTGTCTCATAATTATTATCGTCTCCCATTTGTTCCGTTTAATTTATACCGTATGTATCGTGTGTTCCACGTTCATTGTTCCATTGATTAAGACCGATTTCCAGAAGGGTCTTGCATTGCGGTGATTGTAGGTAATTGAATTCATGTGCTGCTTTCCGACAGCATGTTTCACTTGCGACAAGTGTATTTTGGACAAAACAGCAAGTCGCAGAATCAAAGTCAGAAACAAACCACACGTACTGTGAAAATACAGGGACACGAAGCACAAACATGCTATGTTCCTTTGATTAGGTCCAAGTCTGCACAGAGGTCATGGTGGGAAACCACCCATGGCTGATGACCACTCTTCCATAGCTCACAGCCCTTTGTCTATCCACTGCTTAAGTCCTCCCCAAGCCGTGTCGGTTACGAGGGTTGTTTGACAATATGTCGCCATGCTGGTCAGAGTGAGGTTGAACGTTAATTACGGTCGTGGCGACGCGTGCCGTCGTGTTCGCTGCGATGAGGCGCCGGCCTTTTTAGCCTCCGCGAAGGGGTTTCAGATCGGAGATTAAAAAATTGGCTAACATTTGCTTTTACTTATAAAAAATATTTATCCAATAATTTGCAATTGTTGGGCAAAATGAGTATCGTATCAATTGAATTAATCACTAATAATTGCTTCTCCTTTCTCGGACCCCTTGAAAATACCTTTTTTCCCCATTCATTGTACAGCATCTTGAGGTCCGGCCACATTCATGCACTTTATGCAACCGTTTTTACTGGTCCGAATGCAATTTCCTTCTAAAAAAATTCTCGTTGGTGCCGATCATTTGCTGCGTTAAACTCTGGACGTTTTAGGGGTCGTCGGGTAGCTCAGAGGTCCCATCGCTAGAGCCAGCACTGAAATATTTTCTCACGTGATGCAGTTGTGTTTTTATTTCAGTAACTCTTGTAAATGAGATTAATCCTGGCCTCTTGAGTACTCATCTTGTTAAAAGAAAATAAACTTGGTGGGGACTTGGGGGGCGTGAGCGGGAGCTCGGAGTTCTTCAGATATCACTCGCCACTGACATTAGCCGTGGCTGGTAATCAAGAATACAGTGATGGCCTCAAGGTTCCTGGGTCATATCCCACGTGTAAATACTGCGTTTGGAAAGAGTTAGCGTTCTAATGATCCTCATTATACATGGCACAGCATTGCATATCCCTAATGTTTCAACGGTTGCATTCTTGTTATACATTACAATGTTCACCTGGATAATCCCAAGAGATGGAACATCTCGTTTGCAAGGGTTTTCTGGGTGTCGAGTGAAACATAGCAAACACACAATGACAAGTCCAGTGTGATGAGCAAGACGATTGTGACAATGATAGTGATGGTGAGGATGACAACAGTGATGGTTAGTGATTACACAGTATTTATCATTATGGAGAGATTAAAAAATCATTCACACACCGCACTACGAACTCGGCAAGAAGAGTTCGCTTCCTGACCACAGTTAACATCAGTTCGTGAGTCGTATCTCAACCGGTCCTCAAACCACCTCCACACATTATTCAAAAACACTTTTAAACGAAACAATTTTTTTTACCTACAGATATTTTTCAAAAGCGACCTGGCCAATAATGATAGGTCAACTAAGTGGCATATCCACGTGTATATTTATAGCAGCCAAATGCTCAAAACGCACGTGGATTCTAAATGTGAACAGAAAAACCGGAGGACCCAGAGAAAAATCTACGTGCCCACGCTGACTCCAAACGTACAGGCGTCAGAGTCGGGATCGAACCCACGTACTCCTGCATATCAGGCGAGATAGTTAACATCTTACCAGCGTTGTAAGTACATTACACATTACAGTATAGCCAAACAAGTCCGGTGACTGTGACACGGCAGGCCTCTATGCAGTAACAGATTGACAATGGGTTGAACATTATTATTATTACACTGTAGTACTGATATTATAGTGACGATGATGGTAATAATGACAAAAATTTTGTTGACGTTTTAAATGTTTCTAATTAAAAAATAGATGGTGGTATTGAAAACGAGTTTCGGATGAACCAGTTGCCATTTCAACTTTGCCATTCACTACCAACTACAATAATCTCGATGTCCATAACACAAACAACAGTTTTAACTTTTAAGAACGCCACGAATCACATTCCCACGTCTTGCGAATTAACCACGAACAGGGCGAACCGGGGCCTCAATCGAACCACAATTCTCACAACTTTTACGGCACAGAATGTCGCATCGATCCCACTGGTGCACAAAGCCGGCTAAGCCCACGACTACACGGAATGCTTTGAGTTCATCGACTTAGGGCCGCCGATCAGCCCGCTGCTGGATGCAGGCGGGGGTGGTTTGACCGCACGTGTTTGCTGGTCAGAGCGCGGGACCGGTTGGCAATACACAGCGGCTTGCCATTGTTACATCTGACATTGTTCACAGCACTGCATACAAGATTATCACTGTTATAATCACAACATAGGCCATGCGTCGGGGTAGTGGGGGGGGGTTGTTACTGAAGCACCTTCCACATTGCCCACGGGTCCCGCGTCTCCTGCCCAGTGCCACAGCCGTGATGGGATGAATGTCAGGCAGGCGGTGCTTCCGGGACTAGGGCGGGGCTTCAATGAGGAGGCGGGGCTTCAATGAAAAGGCGGGGCTTCAATGAGGAGGAGGCGGGGCTTCAATCGCTAGGAGGCGGGGCTACAATAATTAGAAGGCGGAGCTTCAAAAGCAGGAGGCGGGGCTTCAATCGCTAGGAGGCGGGGCTTCAATAATTAGGAGGCGGGGCTTCAATGATTAGGAGGCGGGGCTTCAATCGCTAGGAGGCGGAGCTTCAATAATTAGAAGGCGGAGCTTCAATCAGCAGGAGGCGGGGCTTAAATAATTAGGGGGCGGGGCTTCAATAATTAGGAGGCGGGGCTTCAATAATGAGTAGGCGGGGCTTCAATCAGCAGGAGGCGGGGCTTCAATCAACAGGAGGCGGGGCTTCGCTAATGTGGAGGCGGGGCTTCCAGCAGTGGGCGGAGTTTTGACATTAATGCCGGTACAGTACGCTATGTGGTGGCGATGCCGCTTTTGCTGCGTTGTATAACCACAATGATTAAAACACTCAACACAATTCGTTAGTACTGTAATAACACTCTTGTCTTAAAATCAAATACATATATTTGAAAAAGAGAAGTTTCGCGCCGATGGCCCTTCTGTATAGCACAATATTATTGACAATTGTGTTGATTTATAACTGGCCTTACAAGAAAAGATAATAAGTGACGTTTCGCGCAATGGCCCTTCATAGCACATAAACAACGAGTCGGAAAACTGGAGTGGATAACAAGAGTTGGAGACTTAATGTTTCACGTGCAGAGCACCACACACTTGCTTGTTGTACCACTACCAACCCAACGAACAATTCCTTTACATTTGAAGATAACTGCATTGTTCGCGTTTAGAACCATACATATGCATACATTGGGGTTTAAATATAGAGTATATACTGTAATTGTAAATTATTTGTTAAATAATGCATTCGTATGGATACGGCTGAACTGTTGAGCATTAGAATCGATTTACGTGCGGAATCGATTGATGTATTTTACTTACAACGTAGGTAAATCGGATTTTATTGATTTTTAGACGCACGATTCCATGTACGTATCGTAATAAATGTAATACATATATATACTATTCATCTATGGCACTTCTACGACGTCGCGATCGTAATGTACTCAATGCGTACCGACACTGCAGTAGTTGTAAGACGTCCCGAAGAGGAGGAATCGATTACTCGCGTGGTGGAGATGGCGGGAAACGCCGAGTTGGAGGAGACGCGGGCCGCGCTGCGGGAATTGCGGTCCCTTTGCGGAACCCTCGGTGAGCGGACAGCAATGCCACGTTCCCATGACGGGGGCCAGTACATCCATCGGTACATTAACTCACGCATTGCATTTTTTTTTTTATCACGAAGTGTCCCATAATTGTGCTCGTGAAACTCCTAGGCCCGAAATGCGCTTGAGCCTGGCTAGTGCTCGGGGTGCGTTGTCACCGTGCATCACAGGTGTTATAGGCTGGTGTGGGGCAACATCGGGTAGTGAAGCAACAACAGCTGTTGTACAATTATTATATGCTACCACGTGTACGCCCGCCTTAGTTTGTGGTTAAATAACTGCGATGAACGACAGCGTGGGGGGAGGCCCTCATCCAGCAGTGGAGTGACATTTCTGACTGAGCTGAGACCAGTTCACTAAACAATGTTTTTACAGTAATAGGTTTTTACCCTTTCAACTGGTACAAAAACTGACATCTTTATACAAGGGATCATGTTTGCAATAACCACAACACAAGCAGTCAAAATGCAAACAAAAATAAACTACTCTGATAATGTTAATGATATGCACTGTCCTTGAAGTTGATT
The DNA here is from genome assembly GCF_015708825.2 of Lethenteron reissneri. Lineage (NCBI taxonomy): Eukaryota > Metazoa > Chordata > Hyperoartia > Petromyzontiformes > Petromyzontidae > Lethenteron > Lethenteron reissneri. Next base: position 10,894,058 of record NC_083787.1, on the reverse strand, counting down.
GGTCCACACCCGAGACAGCTTTTCTTAGAGCCTAGTCTCCATTGGTGTTGGACCAGATGACGCATTTTGACTGCTTGTGTTGTGGTTATTGCAAACATGATCCCTTGTATAAAGGTGTCAGTTTTTGTACCAGTTGAAAGGGTAAAAACCTATTACTATATTTTGCCACTGGTAAAGGAGGTCTCATAGTGTAAATGTTTTTACACTGTGGGAATCCGATGAGCTATAAAGCAATTGTTCGCACATTTCCAGTAGAGGCAGGTCAGAACATTACAACAACAAACAATACAAAAACACGATAGGAGTGCAAAGTATGGGAAAGGTAAACAAATCACTACAAAAATGTATACAAATAAAACTAAACAATTTTTATTATCTTACCAGGTAAAGATTGAGCTATTCGCTTCTTTTTCAAAAGCTACCTGGCCACAAACGATAGCTCAACAAAGTGGCTTATCACGTGGACATTTATATCAGCGAAAATAATCTAAACGTGTGTTTATAACCGCCGGAGGATGAAACCCAGACTTCCCAAATCCTCAATTGCTGGGCCAAGTGTCTCCGACATGGCCATTACGGATCTCCCCTAATGCTTGCTGCCCGGCCACCTCATTACTGAAACTCGCTGTGAACTGGCCCTTACAGATGAGATGGTGTCCGAGTTCAGGGGAACCAAGGAGGCGCTGGAAGAGGCGTGCGTCATCCAGGAACACCTCAACCAGGTGATCTCTCTTGTTATCAAGAAGGACCATTGCCTGAAACGTCGCATGGTTTCAATTCCTGTTATGGCCACAGTGTTTCTTGGTGATTTTGTTATTTGTGATAATGCACCGCTTGCAACGCATTATCATCAAACGTTTAATTTTGTGAGTCAACTGCCACTCACCTACCATGCATGGCCCTCGGAACATAGGAGGGTGACATGTGACGCTTTGCCCTTTAAATAGCCTTTAGAACCCCCTCAACTTGTACTGCTCACATCATGGGCCCCCATGTTGCTGTAACATTGGTATACTCTCGCCTCCTGGTTACATTTCCGACAATATCTGCCCATTTTAGTCTCTGTCTTCCTTTTTCCTTTCCACTTAAACATTCACATGCCTTTTAAAAATGGTGACGTCTGTTCTCAATTGACTGTTCCTTGGTGTTAAGTAAAGGAACTTGTAATTGTTTTTCACAGAGTGTGAAGCCCATCCAAGCTGGGTTCCTGAAGCCCACATTCACTGCAAGTTTGGGTCTACAGAGTGCGACTCAAGCAGAAAACGATTAATTGCCTCAAAGCGTTACACACTTGTTAATGTAAAGTATCCAATTCTATACACATGTGTACATGCCTATCTCTAAATCACCCAGAATGAGCCTGGTTCCCATCATAATTGAAGCTAAGCATGGTTGAGCCTGGACAGTGCTTGGTTGTGTGACCACCATGCATGAAACAGGTTTAAATAGGTGGTGTGGGCAGGAGAGTGCAAGTCCAACAACATCCACCGTTTGTACTCCCACCTTCAACAAACCGCACTCACTGGACGTAAATACTGACTGGTCAAAATAACCCTCACTGCCTGCAAGTCATGGGAAAGTCCTCATCCAGCAATGGTTTGACATGCACAATGTGTATATAGATCAATACAGCTAAAGTATGGGAATTGACGGCAGGAACTTCTTGACGGGAACACACTTTTATTAAATCTTTACGTATCAAAATACAACGTGTAGTCTCCTTTCTTCCGACTTCACACTCCACTACTCTCGTGTAAACTCTAGGCCTCTGGCTACACACGATACCCTTCACTCGTGTAGACCCTACGCCTCTGGCTACACAATACACTCGACTCGTGTAGACCCTATGTCCCTGGCTACACAATACACTCGACTCGTGTAGACCCTATGTCCCTGGCTACACAATACACTCGACTCGTGTAGACCCTATGTCCCTGGCTACACAATACACTGCATTCGGCTCGTGTAGACCTTACGCCTCTGGCTACACACACTACACTCGCCTCTGGGTTACACAGAGTCCCGGTCCCCTTAGGACAGCGGGACTAGGTACCGCAGGGCCCTAGGTCTTCATCCCCGTCTTCATTCTTCGCTGGTTACACACTGCCCTCACGCCTGTGTGCATCCCCTTTTATAGCCCCTGCTCACGAGAGGCGGAGCTGATGCGTACTTCAACGTGAGCATCGCTCCTTAATGAACCAATCACGACGCACTCTCTCTACGATCCGTTTTCCCCAGCGCGTGTTAACACTCCTCCACCAATCACACCGCGCTGCCACCCGATCACTCCCTCTCAGCACGTCACCCGTCCACAGCCAATCAGTACCCCGTAACCCACGACCCCGCGCTGACCCCTGATCCTCCACCGTCAGCGCACGTCACCACCTACACAGCCAATCATTACGCGCTGGCATACGATCTCTAATCCCAGTGCGTATCACCTCTACATCACCCCCTCCCACATAGCTTGCAGCCGGCCCGGCTGTTAACCAACAACACAACCTAACGTCAATGCAGTAACAAAGAAACTCCACCTCTCAGTGTGCCCCGTAACGCAACAACAACAACACAACACAACACTTAAATATGAAGCAATATACAGCCCGACGAACAACACAATAAAAGCGAACACCGGAAAACGAACACACTAAAAGCGAACACCGGAAACCGAACGCGCCAAGTGTCTCTGTGACTAAACGCAGTGCCGAGGCGCTCCGGCTGCCTCGACTCCTCACGTGGCAGGTCACACAAAGTAGCGCGACCTAGCGCGAGTCCGTCTGGCCGGTCCGTCGTATGGGACGGGACGTTGGCGACCGTCCGGTGGCTCCGGCTGCTCAAGATCCGGCCGCCGATGGTCGGCAACTGTCAGTTCCGAGACACCTGGGAGCGGATCAGGCGGAGACATGTGAGGAGCAGGCAAAGACAATTCCCCCTCAGGGTCGCTGGTCACGTCACATGCTCGGCCCTCATGACACAAGGGGAGGCCATACGGAGGCGAGAACGGTTTCAGTCGGGAGGGGTGGACGTACCAACGGCGTTTTCCCCATTTTATCTGAACGCACTGGGGGCGTGCAACCCGCACGACCTCCACGGGTCCCCGCCACGGCTTCAACAATTTAGGCGACGTAGCCAAAGGTGCCTGCGGGCAATGCAGCCAGGCCCTGTCACCTGGTTCCCAATTGTGCACGGACACCTTCCGTGCCCGCAACCGCTCGTTTGCAATTTGGCGAGCCCGTGAATTAAGCCGTGCGGCCTCCCTTGCCTCTGTCAGCTTATGAATATTAAATTTAATATGCTCTGCCAATTTCGAATTTGCTCGTGGTGCGGACAGACCCAGCTGCGTTTCCATGGGCGGGTCGGCTTCCCGACCGTACATCAGATAAAACGGGGAAAATCCCGTAGCTGCATGGGGGGCCATTCTATACGCGGCGAGGACCCCAGGGACCTGCAGGTCCCAATCAACATGCGCCTCACACACCTGCTGGCACAACATAGAAGTCAATGTCCTGTTAAGCCTCTCCACCATCCCGTCCGTCTGCGGGTGGTACGGGGAGGTACGCACCTTCTTGGTACCCAACAGGTCGCACACCTCTTGCAGTAATTTACTCGAAAAATTCTTCCCTTGGTCAGTCAGCAAGCGTTCGGGAGCCCCCTTGTCCAGGACGTAGCCCTGGACAAAGGCGTCCGTCACAGCCGCCGCCGACTGGTTGGCGAGTGGCCACGCCATAGGCCACCGGGTAAAATATTCGACCCCCACCAACAGGTACTTATTACCCCTAGGCGTGACCGGAAAAGGCCCCAGAATGTCGAGTGCAACGAGCTCGTTAGTGCGCGAGACCTGGATGGATTGCAGCGGTGGATTAGCTGGCACAGGCGGTGGTTTCCGTCTGGCGCACTCAACACAACCCTTCAGAATGTTCACCACGTCACCCCCCATTCCCGGCCAATAATAGTCACGCTGAAGCAGGGCAAGCGTTTTGTTAACTCCCAAATGCAAGAGGCGTTCGTGTGCGGCCAAGACAACCTTCCCCCTCACAGCAGCAGGCACCACAATCGCATGCCGCCGGGACAAACTGTCCCATCTCATCAATAGGCCTTGCTTAAGCTCGTAGGAGCCAGTTCGGTCGTGGTTACCTTCGGAACCCCCCGTCTTGCGGCGCAATGCCAGCAGGGAGCTGTCCGCCATTTGGAGACGGCCCCACTCAATCAATGACATTGAGAGCAGCGAGTCCTGACCCCCAGGGGTAGCGGGACCATCCCCAATTGGTGTGCTCGCGGCCGCAACCAACGCCTCCCTACCTTCCGTAACCGGCGGTTTACAGCGCGCCGATCCCGATAAGCACGCACATTTGTGACAAGGCAACAACCGCGACAGGGCATCGGCATTTGTATGTCGCAAGCCTTTACGGTACGTAGTCGTGAACTGATAGTCCTGGAGGACTTCCAACCACCGCGACAATTGGCCCGAGGGCTGGGCGACCCGCAATGAATACTGGAGCGCCGCGTGGTCCGTCCGGACCGTGAAATGACGACCATAGAGATATGGCCTGAATTGTTGTACAAAAAAAACAATGGCAAGCAGTTCGCGACGGGTGACGCAGTAGCGCTGCTCTGCCGGCGACAACACCCTGCTACCATAGGCGACCACTCGTTCGACCCCTCCAACGACTTGGGACAGCACTCCCCCAATGCCCGTGTTGCTAGCGTCCGTGTCTAGCAAGAAGGGACTCGCGAAGTCCGGATAGCGCAAGGGTGGGGCCCTAACCAAGGCGTCCCGGAGGGAGCAGAATGCAGCCTCCTCCTCCGGTCCCCATCGGAACTTCACTCCTTTCGCCGTTAGAGCGTGCAAGGGTTTTGCAATGGTGGCAAAGTGCTCAACGAATCGGCGATAATATGAAGCAAAACCGATGAAACTGCGTACGTCTGACACTGACGTGGGCGTTGGCCACGAACTGACACAGTCCGTCTTCGCAGGATCGGTAGAAATCCCCGAAGAGTCGACAATGTGACCCAAGTACCTCACGGATTTACGAAAAAGGTGGCATTTGGCCGGTTTAAACTTTAATTTAGCCGATCGCATTCGCAAGAACACCCCCCTTAATCGCTGGAGGTGTTCTTCAAACGTTTTACCGAAAACAATGACATCGTCAAGGTAAATGAGGCACGTATCCCACTGCAAGCCCGACAAAACCAATTCCATAAGACGCTGAAACGTCGCCGGAGAGGAGTGAAGTCCCATGGGTAACCAGTTAAACTGAAACAGGCCCCCTGGAGTCCGAAATGCGGTCTTAGGCTTAGACTCTTCGTCGAGTGGCAACTGCCAGAATCCGGATAATAAATCAAGAGTCGAAAAGTATCGCGCACCAGACAATGCGTCGAGAGACTCGTCCATCCTGGGGAGCGGATACGCGTCGGCCACAGAGATCTTATTCAGGCGACGGAAATCGACGCAAAATCGCAGGGACCCGTCCTGCTTTTTAACGAGCACAATAGGCGCTCCCCAAGGACTGGAGGAAGGCGAAATAATGTCGGCTTCTAGCATATCGTTAACTGCCGACTGAACATGTTCCTTCTCAGCAGGACTCAGTCGGAAGGGATTTTGCCTGACCGGTGCCGCATCGCCCGTTTCAATGTGGTGGCGTAGCAGGTCCGTGCACCCAATGTCATACTTATGTTTACTGAAGACATCCGAAAATTCAATGAGCAACCCGCGCAGCGCACCCAACTGTACCGCTGATAAATCGTCAGAGTCCGCGCACAGCGAATCAACCCAATCGAGGTCCTCCTTCAATGTAACGTTTTTCGTGGGACTCGGATCCGCCTGCGCAACCAGCCTCTCCTCCGCAGGGACCCGCGCCGCGTGAGCTAGCACGGTGCCCTGCTGAATGACGGCCGGCCGCGCCCCAGCGTTTAAAACCATCACAAACGGATCCCTGTCAGCCCCCACCAAAGTGTGAGCCACCGACAAATCGAGACCTCCAACAGCCCTATTAGAAGGACCCAAAAGCATGCCCTGTTCCGAGGCCTCCTTCACCCATGGCTTCCGCAACCGGAGGGGAATTAACATTTGTGAACCCGGGGGCACGTGCACGGTCTGTGTCGCTAACGCCTGTATGGTAGCGCACGCCGTCCGAATTTCATTAGGGCTCGTCAAAAATGAAATACGGCGACCCGATGGTAGTTCAATGCAACGCTGATCAATGAGAATTTTGATGGGCATTTTTGCCAAAAAATCAGTGCCCAATAGACAAGGGACCGCCAGGGAGGACGAAACAAAAACGGGTCCCGACAATTTGATATCACCAATGCAAATGGATGCCCTAATCTGACCGATAATGCCCAAGGATCCCCCGTTAGCGGTGTAAAATGGCACATCCACCGGAAGAAGCGGACGACATTGTACAGGGAGAATATTATAAATGAGATCCGATTCAATAGTCGCCGATGCCCCCGTGTCCACTAACACCCTGACCTCGACCCCATCAATAGATCCGGTAACTACGGATGAACCCGCTGAGGCAGCCACTATTCTGTGCCCCAACTCCGACCATTTAATGTCTCCCCGGTCCCGGCCGAATCGCCCTCTCTGAACCGAATCCCCGAACTCTACTCGGCTCTCCCCCGCCGCAACGCGACGACCCATATGTGCCGAGTATGCGGGCCGAGCATGTGAGGTGCCGCGACTTGCCGGGGTTTGCAGGGACGACTTGGGGCCTTGGTCGTCGTCCAGCCGAGGTCCCATGGCGCGCTGACGTGGGGCGCGGCAACCGGAGGCCACGTGGCCCCGGAGGCCGCAGTTATAGCAGGTGATGACAGTCGTCGGAGATCTCGGTTGCTCCAGCTTGCGGGCCGCTCGCAGAGGCGAACGACCCCCCGATCTCCAGTCCCCCGGTCGTCCCGCGATGAACGCCTCCTCTCGTGGGCTGACGACTTGGGGCACGGTGACAACTGGGCCCGGAGTTGAGGCCACGGCAGCGTTGCAGACGACTCCCTGTTTACGTTGAAGGACCTCGTGCGCTTGTATGCTTGTGGCGACCCGTAAGGATGAAATATCGGTCTCATCGGCCGTGTTGATGGGGACCCCCAGGTCCTGCGCCAACTTGAGCAGCTGCTCCAAAACCATGGCATCTTGGCCCTCCTCGTCCATACGAGGGAACGCGGCGTCGGCGAGAGCAAGCAACGCCGTGCGGTAGGCGAGCACGGTCTCCGTGTCCGCCTTCCGTCTTGCATAAAAATGATGGCGGCACGCGGAGGGAGGACCATAGACCTTGGCCATGAGAGCCAGCGCATCTTTGAGCGTGGAGCGGTCCGACCTGCGTGCGGACGTGAAGGCCACGAGCGCGTTGTCATCCAGCATGGCAGGTAGTGCCCGCAGTGCCGTAGCGTCGGACCAGGCGGACATCTCCTGATGCGCCAAAAATCTGCGCTGAAATTGGCTCCAATCCCCACCTTCCGCCTTGAAGGCTGACAACGTGGGAAGGCGCTGCTGAAAAATGAAGTCGTCCTCCTCGTGCTTCCTCTCTGCCGCCCCGCCGGTGTGTAAGATGGCGGCCCCATCGGCGGGTGTGTGATGGCGGTCCGCCGCGCGCGTTGGTGACGTCAGCGGGCGCGCATGGAGAACCGCTGCCACGTGGTGATGGCCGTTCCCGCCAAAAGTCGGTGCAGATGAAATGGCGGCCATCGCCAAATCGTTTTGGCGGGAATCTGCAGGGCGACCCTGCAGAACGTCGGCCGCCGTTCCCGCTCCTCCCGACGAGCTGATCTCCGCCAAGATGGACGCGGCGGCGAGCAGCAGCTCCGCCAGACGGGAGTGCGCTTCGCGAAGCACGGCGTCAGTCCCCCGTGGCTCGTCCGGCGCCGTCGGCGGATCCTGCCCCGTGGGCAACTCCTCTTCCTCACCCCCCGATGCCAGTTGACCCGCGTCCTCGAGGTTGTCCCCGTGGTCAATCCCGTGGGTCCGACGGTTCCTCCTTGTATCCATGCTTGGAAGACCGTTTCACTTCTGACGCCAGTTGAAGTATGGGAATTGACGGCAGGAACTTCTTGACGGGAACACACTTTTATTAAATCTTTACGTATCAAAATACAACGTGTAGTCTCCTTTCTTCCGACTTCACACTCCACTACTCTCGTGTAAACTCTAGGCCTCTGGCTACACACGAAACCCTTCACTCGTGTAGACCCTACGCCTCTGGCTACACAATACACTCGACTCGTGTAGACCCTATGTCCCTGGCTACACAATACACTCGACTCGTGTAGACCCTATGTCCCTGGCTACACAATACACTCGACTCGTGTAGACCCTATGTCCCTGGCTACACAATACACTGCATTCGGCTCGTGTAGACCTTACGCCTCTGGCTACACACACTACACTCGCCTCTGGGTTACACAGAGTCCCGGTCCCCTTAGGACAGCGGGACTAGGTACCGCAGGGCCCTAGGTCTTCATCCCCGTCTTCATTCTTCGCTGGTTACACACTGCCCTCACGCCTGTGTGCATCCCCTTTTATAGCCCCTGCTCACGAGAGGCGGAGCTGATGCGTACTTCAACGTGAGCATCGTTCCTTAATGAACCAATCACGACGCACTCTCTCTACGATCCGTTTTCCCCAGCGCGTGTTAACACTCCTCCACCAATCACACCGCGCTGCCACCCGATCACTCCCTCTCAGCACGTCACCCGTCCACAGCCAATCAGTACCCCGTAACCCACGACCCCGCGCTGACCCCTGATCCTCCACCGTCAGCGCACGTCACCACCTACACAGCCAATCATTACGCGCTGGCATACGATCTCTAATCCCAGCGCGTATCACCTCTACACAGCAATAGATGCCTTTACAGAGCAGTGGATTCACAAAGAGCTGTCAATGTAATGTGTACATAAAGTGAACATTTGTTATCATAAATGTGCTGTGCGTGCAGGTGTGGTCGTCTTTTTTCAATGGTGATATAAAGTATAACCGTTCAATAGCCTTTAATATAGAAAGTGTATGCTTCTGTAAAATATTCAACGAATTTATGTACGTTGAATTTCTTTCGCACCGTATAGCCAATCGTGCTAATCGGAGGTGCAGGGGAAGGACAAACAACACAGCATTTCTAAAGAAATTAGTTTTCAATCTAGAACAGGTCCATAACGCGTGTCAAGATGACATTTCCTATGACCAAATCAGCAGGAATGCACCAGATCGCGACGGATCGTGCTTTGATATAATATAAGCGACCACTTCATATAACAGATCTTATAGGCTGGCGGGGGGTATGCAACAAAATATATCGTACTGCACTCAGCTCCGACGTCTATGCTCCCCACCACTACCCTGAAGTCAGCAGAGTACTGAAGCCTGGTCAAATAACCCCCACGACCCACACAGCATAGAGAAGTCCTCGTCCAGCATTACACTGACAAAAAGGGCAGTGCAAAGACAAAGATCCCCCGTATAGCCTTAACTGACTATTGAGTCAAGTGCTGTTAGCGAGCACCGATCAAAGGGCAGGTCTACACATACACGCAAGATCGCATACTTAAGCTGCAAAGCATAATCGGAATACGGGGTGATTAGGCAACGTATGTTGATGGCAAGATTGGCGAGTTAGTCTGAGGGCCCTGGGAGTGATATGTGAACGTGTAACGTTGCCAGCGAATGAGCGAAGCATGGGACAGGTGAACGATATGGTAACAGGGTTTGCTTTTGATAGCAAGAGTCGCAACTTGAAAACCCGCTTTTCATCGTCCGCCAGTGCAATGCCGTGTATTGTTTTGGTAATGCTACGTTGACTGGTGCACAAGCATAGATAAATGCAGCGTTCCTCAATATCACTGCATTGAAAGAAAATATAACGGGCAACGTTTCGGGCAATGGTCCCTTTTCAAAGGGGCCGTCCATAAATGACGTCACGCACCTAGGGGGGTTGAGAAATGTGACGTCACACCAAAATGCGCAATCTAAAATAAATATAGAATTGTTATAACAGCACTAATTGTTATAACATCAGTGCAGCGCCACATTAAATACGCACTACAATGACAATAGTTTAAAGCGATTTGAAGCATGTTTTATTTTCAAATTGGAAATATGGTTTGGGGGGGGGGCAGAGCTTTGTGACGTCATATTTGAGGGGCGGTCTAACTTTTTGTGACGCCGTGTGACGAGGGCCCCAAATCACCTATTATCAGTGTAATAGGTTTCGTGACTGCAAGGATTCATACTCTTAGGTTTTTTTCGGTAAAGTCACGTAGGAAAAAATAAAATAATAATTTAGATATTTTCATATAATATGTATTATTTATTTTTTTACCTACGTGACTTTACCGAAAAACCTAAGAGTAATATTTGATTTGTCTAGCACGGTCGCACCTTAGGCTATGAAAAATCGCGGCTCTTGTCTAATCACATCATGACGCTCACGGTCTCGATAATTTAATGCTGCAGGGGCGGAGAAATCCGCCTTCGCAAAATAAGTGTTATTTTACACTTGTCGGGGGGGGGGGGCAACTCGTAGCTTTGGCCTTTGGCCACCAGAGGCGGCGGGGACAATGCTGCCCCCTCGCGAAGGGATGCTCCTGGGTATGGGGGGGTCGATTTCGGGTCACGCACCAGCCACACGTGTACGCAGCCTCGTGGTGGGGGGGTAGGGGTGGTGGTGGTGGGGGGTGCTGGGGGGTGCTGGTGGTGGGGGGTGGTGCTGGTGGTGGGGGTGGTGGTGGTGGGGGGTGCTGGTGGTGGGGGGTGGTGCTGGTGGTGGTGGTGGGTGGTGGTGGTGCTGGGGGGTGGTGCTCGTGGTGGGGGGTGGTACTGGTGGTGGGGGGTGGTACTGGTGGTGGGGGGTGCTGGTGGTGGGTGGTGCGGGTGGTGCTGGTGGTGGGGGGTGGTGCTGGTGGTGGGGGGTGGTGGTGCTGGTGGTGGGGGGTGCTGGTGGTGGGGGGTGGTGGGGGTGCTGGTGGGGGGTGGTGCTGGTGGTGGGGGGTGGTTCTGGTGGTGGTGGGGGGTGGTGGTGGTGGGGGGTGTTGCTGGTGTTGGTGGTGGGGGGTGCTGGTGGTGGGGGGTGCTGGTGGTGGGGGGGGGTGGTGGTGGTGGTGGGGGGTGGTTCTGGTGGTGGTGGTGGGGGGGTGGTGCTGGTGGGGGGTGGTGGGGGTGCTGGTGGGGGTGGTGCTGGTGGTGGGGGGTGGTTCTGGTGGTGGTGGTGGTGGGGGGGGGGTGGTGCTGGTGTTGGTGGGGGGGTGGTGCTGGTGTTGGTGGGGGGGTGGTGGTGGTGGTGCTGGTGGTGCTGGTGGTGGTGGGGGGTGGTGCTGGTGGTGGTGGGTGGTGGGGGGTGGTGAAGCCTCACGTGGATGGGGAGGCAGCGCTCGCGCATCACTACACCCGCGATGACGGCGCTCGCGAGTGGGGCCACGTGACGCACCACGAGCCAATCGGCGCACGCCTATGGTGGCCGTTAGACGCCGCGAGGCAGCATCAAGCCCGGCTGACCGGTGCGACCCACAGCCTCGTCGCTCTCTCTGCCGGCTCGCGAGCCCGCCAAACTGCTAGCCCGAGCGGTGAGTGCAGCGAGGGAACTCGTGAAGGGTGGACGTGACAGGCAGCCGGGTTTAACAAGAGTGGCGCCCGTGCCAGCTTAAAGACCCCGCCGAGGCCTAGTCGGGCCTACGTTGATTTTTAAGCCTTCGGAGTTTCCTGGTCCTCCTGACTGCCTCTGGATGAGGCTCGGGGGGGCAGAGGACGAGTCCTACAAAACCCAACCTCCCCTCCGCGACTACGTCTATAATTGACAGTTACGTGGTTATACGTTGCCTTTTTACTGTTAACACTGTTGCTAATAAATGATAAGTTGGTAAGTGTGCTGCGTACGAGTTGCTTGTATTGGGGGCAGTCTCAACGCAGCGTAGGACAGTCGCCTGCAACGTCGAGTTTTTAATTTCCCCAATCACAGTACGACTCCTCATTACTTTAATTAAACTGATACTTATTGCGTAAGTTAAACTTTGTACTTTCTAATGGTCAGTGCTCTGTCCTGCCGTGTTATTGCATGACCACCGATATGTGGCCTTATTCAATGGTGTGGTGCTTGTGTTAAATAGTTGATAAGTATTGGAGCTGTGTTGGGTTGCATAAACACCTTCAGTGCGACTTCATCAATTTTGTATTTTAAAAAGCATTGGTGAGGAAAATAATAACTTTTGGCGTTGTGTGCCATTGGCCGATTTGACCTCCCTGATGACAGTAGAAAACATCCTTAATGTCGATGACCCTTTGATTTGTGTAGCGAATTAAACATGGGCGTCAATTCACAAATAAATCATTACTGCTGTTGCCTCGCTCTTAGTGTTTAATCCGCAGCTCCTTTTTTACTTTGTCAACCCTCCTGGATGAAGGCATCCCTACTCCGTGTCAGCAATGGGGGTTGTTTGACCATACTGCACTGTGATGGTCAGTGTGGGTTGGTGAATGGATGGGTGAGTGGCCGGATCGGTTCACATACCACGTGTGTAAATGAGGAATCAAACTTAGGTAACCGGCTTCATGACGCTGTACGCTTACGACTGCACCTTTGCTCCGAATCTGCTCCACCAAAACTCAACAAATTATTTTTTTTAAAGTCTGCCAACGCGCAAATTTTGCAGTAAAGCCAGACTATACAGTATATCGAGTTTTCACAACAGTTTTGACCAGTAGTTTTAAGAAACTAACACCTTGAGGTGTTTTTTCCCCATATACTGTATACAGTTTAAAATCAATTTTACAAAGGTAAAATTGAATGGTTAAATATGTTGCAAGCCTATGACAAAATCACACGGAATGTGGCCGATCTAATCAAATCTAGGAATCTCTGCACAGTTGAGCCTGCATAGTCTTGGATGGACGACGGCAATGCAGCTTTTTATAGTCTACTGGGTTCCACGTTGTGATCAGCAAAGAGCAGTGCATTATTTTACTTAACTTTATGCTCCCGATTCCATACTCTCCATCTTGAACGCACACTGACCAGCATGGAAAAGTATCGTCAATTAATCTCCATGATCCGTGCGGTTTGGGGAGGCCCACCTCCAGCTTTGGATTGATCAGTAGCTACAGTTGTACAAAAGGGCCAAATGAGAATGAATGCAGTATTGTACATGGGGCTTTAGGGAAAGTGTTCAGAATTAGCAATGGAGCTTGTGTCTCAATGATGTGCCGCGCATAGATTGAAAGCATGATTCACTGTTGTAAATATAGCAGCACACCTACATTACTCACAATGTTTCCAATCATAAACACTCATAGAGTGTGTGAGAGATGACTGTAGTGATGCTGTGATTGTTCTATCACATTTTCACCATGCATATAGTCTCTAGTCAGCAGTAAGGGCCAAGTAGCTCATGCAGATAATAGCTTGGCGTAGTGCTGAGACTTAGACAGCACCAGTGAGATCCTGGGGTCGAGTCCAGGTTTCTGCCAAATCATTATACCAGGTTCTCCAGTTGATGATCTCAGCCTGTCTTCTTGTTTCTTTCGGTAAAGTCACGTAGAAGGGAAGTAATAAAATAATAAAAATAAAACATAATAAAACAATTCTCACGACGTTTCGGCTACAACGCAAGCAGCCGTCTTCAGGTGAAGAATGAGACACTACCAAACTAGGAGCTTATATATAAGCTGCATTGGGGGTTGAAGAGCGCCTTAACAAAAAGAATGTGCATGTGAAGAGGGATTCAGCATATTCATGGAAAATGCGTAGGCGTTGGGCGGGGGGGTGTCAAAGTCATATTATGCCCATGCATTATGCAGGATCAGCAGCAACCAAGGGGGGTGCAGGGATTAGCAGTAACAAAGGAAAGGAATGTTAATGATATGTAGCTGCAGTTACTCAACAACACGTAGAAAACTAAAGTATAAACTACATAAAAAACTAAAGTATAAACTGCATCGCACCATCAGTATACTTACTATACTCTATAATAAGCTGAGTTACTAACAGCAAGTAATACATTACAATTTTACCTCGTAAAAATTCTATAATATGCTTCCATCTAAACCTTATTCTCTTACATCACACGAGCATATACCGTACTATATACTGCCATAGATAAACCCAACATTAAGCCTGGTCGCCAATGACTGCACACAAGAAAGCATTGTTATTTTTGCATATTTGCCTAAATTGGCATGTTCCTGCTCGGAAAATTTTCAATTTGCTTTGATATGTGTGAACATTTGCAGGGCATCAAAACATGCATGTCCCTTGTGTGGATAGGGGCCATCCATTTAGTACGTACGCATGGAGGGGGGGTTAACCCAAATGCGTACGCTTGCGTATGGGGGGTCTACTGACAATGTACGTACGCATAGGAAACGGGGGGGGGGTTTGAAGCCCTGATAATAATTTGTCGACATTGCCTTCAAAGGAGTTAGATAATCCGGCGGTAGACTATCTGTTTGCTTAAACACGTTAATATCATGAATCCTTCGTCGTTTCTGCGTGTTATAGGATTCGGGGAGGTGCGTCAAGCATATGTACGCAGGTGGGGGGGGGGGGGGGGGTGTAAAAAGTACGTGTGCATACAGGGAGGATGCTGAAGACGGGGACTTCTAAAGTACTTTTTTATTGTCACCATTTGGGGTCCTCTGTAGCACATGATGATTTTGCACTGCTGGTTCTAATAATTATGAATTGGAATTTGTTGTCTCATGAGATTATATCGATAGCAGCACAATTGGATTTTTTGATTATGAGAAAAAGCAAATAGTTTCCATGCTGTGGCCCTGAACGGTGCCACCTGTTGCTTACGTGCACCACTCTCGTTCCTAATTCGGTAAAAAAAATGTATTTTCACGCTGTTAAAGCCTCTGTTACTCTTGTTGTAACTGTAAATCTAAGTGTTGTGCGCGCCCTTTATTCTCACCCTGCATGCAGCATTGAGCCAGTTGTTAAGCGTCCTGTCATATTAAGACATTCAGTCTACTCTTTGTAACTGGTTTCTCAACGTGATTTATATTCCTGTTGCAGCATTACTCTCATGAATTGAAAATCTATCTGAAATTAACTGCCGGTGGTGTTCATCTCCATAATTTCAACTTGTAACCCGCCGTACATTATTCGCGAACGACTCCGTGAAGAACCACGGATAAACGGAAAGGCAGCCATGTGGTGAGCCGGTGCAAAATTGCACCCCAACCTCTGTGGTCCTCTATATATTAAGGTGTTATCGAACAATGCATGAGTGCTTGCATGTGAGAGAAAACTCAAGCATGTGAGGAGGTGAAACTGTCGGCCTGGTCCATATATATAGTACAGGTGGAGTCCACATTTTCTGGCAAGCCAGGGTATGGCACCTTGACGCCCACTGGAAGGGAGTTGGACAACATTTGTGTGATCCACCAACCCGGAGTGCTGGATCACAGATGTGCGCCGATACCAATGCGTTTTTCGAGTGCCCAAAGCAAGTGTGGAGAGAATCATCTTCTCCAAGCTGTTAATTTTCCGCAAAGTGGAATTCCTTATATCGCTTCTCGTGTTGTGATAGGCCGGGTCACCTGCTGACTAATATAAACTTTCATTAGTTTTAGGTGTTATCGATTATTGGTTTTTCAGGAATCATTTTCTTAATCGATTATCAAAATCGGAATAAATGTATTTATTTTTGGCAACTCCGTCCCACCGCACACATTAATGCCGCGACCCACCTGGCGCGGATCATTCTGTTGGCATGTCGTCTAAGCGCAGCGAGGATGAATGCGCCGAAGAAACAAAGCTTTGAAACTTTGATTAGCGCATCGTGTAGAGCCCGTCGTGAGGAATAGATTGCCGTATCGTTCGCCTTCCAATAGACATAAAATGACGTCGCAACGCAGTTTACGCGAGAGCCAGGGGCTTATGGGACACCGGGGTCTCGCCATAAGGTTCAATTGTAAAAGTTGTGGAATCAATTTTAGAATATAGTCCATTTTAGCAAGTTAACCCATTGGCACGTGTGAATAGTCAAACCGCACGGTGATATGATTGGTCGGTGGCAACCATCAAAAGGCAGCAGCAGTCGGGCTCATGAGTCACCACTCATTATATTCCAAAAGATGCAAAGTCACACATGGGCTTGGACTTGGAGTGTTATCAATAAAAATTTGATGTCTGGCAAACCAATAATCGACTTTTTGCGGGGAGTTTTTGCATGCGATTAATTATATTATCGCTCATGCTGAAAATTGCAATGAACAACTGTAGTTGCGATCGTTCAGGAACGCTGTTTTCATCAAAGCATTTACTATTTCTACCACGCCTTCCATGCGGAGCATGTCGAGGCATCAAAACAAAGGGGTATTTCAGTTGATCTCTCAGTAAGGAAGTGATTGCAGACCAAATATGATGTTAAAAAACAACGAGGGATAGATAACGTGCAGAACAAACAACAGTTACTGCTGAACTGTGCTTTAGAGGCTGCTCTCTTTCGTCGTGCCATCATGCGTGCGCTAACGTCCTGACGCGCGTCTCGGCAGACGTCCCTCGGGCTGCTGCCGCCGCTGCCGCTCTCATGGACTTCCCAGAAAGCCCCCCTATGGCGGACACGCTCCACTCAGGCTCCCCCAGCTCGAACGGCGACACGGACCCCACGGAGCCGGCCGATTCTTCAGAAGGAGAAGACAACGGGAGCGATGCGGGTGAGTGGTTTCGCTGTGGCTCGTGGTGCGCTCAGAATGGGGTTGTGGGGGAAGCATTGTTGGCTGGCTCATCATCAGCCATGATCAATCCACTGGTGGATGAAGTCATTCCCAAACCATTGCCATATCTTACCATCCTGTGGTGTAATAATCTGCCTAGCACCTGCGTACAAGCTGCATTTAATCACTTCATCTTCGCAGTGGACGTCCTCATGGACACGTTTCATCCATTGGCTGCCACTATCTTTAATCTTGACCACCAGCCATTGTCACTTCTTGTGATGTTTCCTACCTAAGCCCACTTAGTTTTCTTAACAGTCCTTGACACCTTGCAGGCCAAGCATACAACACACGATATAGGTACTGCGGTGGTGGCACATGCCTGTCATCTAGCCCTGTAGAGGTAGGTTTTATGGTTGACACAAATGTTGTGAAACTCCCTTGGGTGTCGAAATGCCATACCCTCGCTTTCCAGGAGAAAACATTACAGAAAATATGGACTCCACTTGTTCCATCTGTATGGGATCGAGTTTTGCCCCCTCGCACATATGTGTTTTCTCTAGGTGCTCCAATTTCCTCCTGCATGCCAAAACATTAATTGGCCGATAACACTTTCATATATAGAGGACCACAGAGCTTGCACAAGTTTTGCCAATCTGCTTACCGCCTAGCTGCTGCCTTTCCCGCTTGTCTGTGATTCACCATGCCTTTGAGTCGTTCTGTCTCTGTCAGAGTGAGCGAATACTATGTGTGTGACAAGTAAAAATGTAAATGTATCATTATTACTAACCATGCTCAGCACTGCTTAGCTTCTGAGAATTGGTGATGGTAGTCAGCATTTGGTCCCGTAGCTTCACGCCGACCATAATTTGCGGTGAACCGAGCTGATGCTGTCTTGTGGTGACACCTGCAGGGCACAGCGAGGAGGGGTCCCGTCTGTCGGAGGAGAGGGACGAGGAGGAGGATGATGACGATGAAGCAATGACGGCACATCACACGGATTCGTCCGAAGCAGCTGACGACAACGACAACACTCAGAGCGACGGCCAGGGTGCGTGGTGTCTCCTTGAAAAACTTTCACCGACTACCGGAACCACAAACACATCGTGTATTTATTTTTCTTAGTTGCTCAATACAAGGCCCATAACACAAAGCAGCCAGCAACAGAGAGCCCTGCTGATTGTTCAGCATATAAGCACTAATGTTGTTTTTGTATTGAGCGAGGTGATGGGAATTTGCCAAGAGACAATGAGATGGAGTTTTCTAGCCAGCAACATAGAGCACTAATGATAGGACAGCAGATAGGAGCTAAGATTTATTTTGTAGAGTCACGGTGAGAGGAATAGTGGTTAAAGAATGACGTTGGAGAGTTTCAATGTAACAACAGAGGGCAATAATGATAGTGCAGGTAGAACTGATTAGAGTACTAAATTGAACAAAGTTATTACTTGTCCTGCAATGTGGTGGTGGTTAAACACAGCTAGATGAGAGGAAACAGTCAATTTGGTAAAGCAAGTTATTAACATCAGTGGAGTTATCAAGGCGTTTAGTTAAAAATAACAATGACCACGGCAGTAGCGATGAAAGAGATTACAAGGAAGATACTGAACGAGGGCAAGATAGAGTGACTGGAGCAAATTGTCGAGCGCAGGCTCTTCGAAACATCGGGACGTCGTTGTGTGACCTTTGTTCTGTACGTGACCTCATGTTAGTGCGTGCAGCCACTCCCACCGACGAGGAGGCAGCTCCGGCCGATGAGGACGAGCAGGAGGAGGAAGAGGAAGAAGAAGGGGAAGAAGAAACACCGGTAGCAGTGGCAGCGTCGTCCGATGAGCCCAGCGGAGTCGCCGGCGGCGGCAGCGGCGACTCAGCCGCAGCCAGCGCCACGAGCCGAGCGAGCCCCCAGGACGCCAGCGCCGGCAGTGATGGAGCCGAAAAACCGGAAGACGGCGCGTCGAGGGAGCTCGACGACCACGAGCTGGACTACGATGAGGAGGAGGTGCCCGAGGTAATTGCGAAAGAGGTGCTTGCGACGTAGTGCTGGAATGAGGTTCTGACCGTATGTTTCAATATAATTTCTACGCGGTGATGTCAATGTAGCGAAAGTAGCGGTGCCCGGCTGCAATTTGACAGTGAATTTTAACAAGGCCAGAAATATGAGTGTCAACCAACGATGATGCGCCTCTGCAGGATAAGATTGTCACATTGTGTGCTTGAATAATGGTAAAAATTTGACAAATCTTAATATAGATACATTTTTCCATATATTGCTTAATCTTGATTTGAAGCTTTCGTGACTGCAGGAATCCATACTCTTTGGTTCTTTCAGTAAAATCACGTAGGTAGAAAGAAAACCTTCTGCTGCTAGACCACCCAGATTCTATGGTCTTCCAAAAATTCATAAAGAAGGTACTCCACTTGGGCCCATCGTTTCCATTATCAACTCACCTACCTACAAACTGGCCCGATTTCTGTCTGAGACCTTGCTTCCATTCACGGGCAAGACTACCTCAGCAGTACGTAACTCAGCTCACTTGGGCTCTCTAATCAAGGGCATCTCACTGTCTCCAGATGATTTGCTTGTCAGCTTTGATGTAGTCTCTCTGTTCACGAAGGTTCCTGTACCTGACACCTTCGCAATAATTGAAGACTTGGTCCAACATGGACTGAATCTTGATGTACCAACTTTGTTTAGGCACTCCCTTACCAACACTTACTTCACCTGGAATGGTACTTTCTACAAACAAAATAAAGGTACCCCCATGGGTTCCCCCTTATCACCAGTGATAGCGAATGTTTTCATGGAGAAATTTGAAACAGATGCCATCCAGACATCTACCCTACGTCTTGTGGAAGAGATACGTGGATGACACTTTTGTCATTTGGCCACATTGGCTTGCCAGCATTGAACCAATTTCTCAACCACATCAATCCATCAAATTCACCATGGAAGTGGAGAAGGATGGTAAGCTACCATTCCTGGATGTTTTGTTTGAGAAGAGGCCTGACGGCTCGTTGGGACACACTGTCTACAGGAAAACGACCCACACACATTCCTATCTAAAACCTGATTCCCACCACCATCCGGCCCAGAAGAAATCCCTCATCAAAACACTACACCATAGGGCCAACTGCATCTCCAACCAATTCCACCTAGCCAGTGAACTGGAACACGTACAACAAGCCCTCAAGATTAATGGGTACTCGGACCGCATTATTCGCAAAGCTGTTTCTCCAACCATGGAGAAACAATCTCCTGAGAAGCAAATCAAAACCATCACTTTACCATACATAGCAGGTGTTACCAAAAAGATTTCCAAAATCTTAAACAAACACATAATCCAGGTCCGATTCAATACAGTACACAAAATCCGTGATCTAATCCCATCTGTGAAGGAGGTCATTCCTGATATGCAATACCCTGGAGTCTACAAACTAAGTTGTACCTGCGGTAGCAGTTACATTGGGGAAACGAAACGATATGTCTCGGACCGTGTTCGCGAACACAAGGCAGATTTTAAACACGGCAGTACCAATACCTCTGCCATAGCTGACCATTGTTATAATGCTGTGGGCTCGCATAATATTGTTTTTTCCGAGACCAAGGTACTCTGCAAACCTTAGGGCAACTATCAAAGGTTTGTTCATGAAGCCATCCAGATGTATAAACATAGACATAACTTCAACCGAGAAGATGGATACAAATTGAACAGTCATTGGAAGGATGTTATTAACCAGGTAATGCCTTAACTGGTTGTGGTTGTTTCCATCGTACCTGCCGTTTACTTGTACAGTTTTATTTTTTTCGCCCGTGTCTCACACTCAGCTTCCCACTTCTAGTCCCGCCCACTTCCCCCCCCAGCCTCACGTCCTCTTCCCCTACCCCACACCCCCCCTCTCTCTCTCTCCCCCCTTGCCTCCCCCCTTTCTTACCTATATAACCTCTTGCCACGGCAGCTCTCTTGCCTACTTCAGCATTTTCTTGCTGTGGTTGTTCCACCTGATGAAAATTGCTTGTGTTGCGATCGTAACGTCGTGATTTGTTTTATTTTATTTCTACCTCCGTGACTTTACTGAAAGAACCAAAGAGTATATATTGCTTAATCGGACAACGCATTGCAAGGTTTTTCCCCGTCTGTGAAGCAAGGATCTATGGAAAAAGAGTCTTGAGACTTGGGCTTTCCCGGGTTAACAAAGCAATTGTAGTAGTAGTAATAAAGAGCTTTTTGTGTTTTGGGTGGCATAATTAAATTGTGGGTGAATTGCACTTGCACTGCTTGAAGTAACGTAGCCTTTGCATTGAATTGAATGAGTGTGTGTGTGTGTGTGAGGGCAGGGGGGCGATGCTCACAACAATGAGCAGAGCGCCGGGCGGCTAAAACCCAGAGAGTTGGCACAGTGGGAAGCATAGTTGGTGCAAGCGTCTCTGTTTAGAATGGATGGCTACATCGTGTGCAAAACAAGTTTAACATGCATACATCGGCATCTGCCGGTCATCTCAGTCTACTCATGGCAATTGGGTCTGTTCCATGACCTCTTACCAGTGGGCATACGACACTTCACTTGGCTTCAAAGTGCACCTAGCATGACACAAGCACCGTAGTGACGTCACCGCCGCTTAGTAGTGAATGGTGGTTGTTGTTGTTGTGTATCCAGCGTGTGTTGTGTACAAATAATATCTGACCTGGGGTGTTAGCAGCTGCTCCGTGGGTTTACTTACCCTCAGCTAACAAACAAAATGTGCTCCATCTTTCAGCCGGAGGAGCAGAAGAGCGCAGTTTCCAAGGAAGTGGTTGCTGTGGCACCAGGGGACGTGGCGGTTACCGCAGAGCGTCCCCCGGACGAGGGCGAGAAGAAGAGGCTCGGGGTGAAGGAGCGGCTCGGGGAGAGAGTGGCCTCGGTGGGAGAGAGGGACCGGAGACTCGAGGGAAAGTCGGGCGACGATGGGGAGGTGGACGACGATGGAGAAATTGAGGTTGGTCTTGTTTACGTCACAACATCATCATTAGCATCGTCAAAATTATCCACAATCAATCCACTGTTATAGGAAGGCCCAGCCATCACCATCTGTCATGGTCCTGCCATGCAACGATTCGCCAAGCTTCTGCGTATGAGCTGATTTTATTGTGGGTGTCCTCTCGGGTGCATTCACTCCATTGGCTGCCACTCAGTGATCGGTGAAGGTGTTAGTGAGCAAAGTTGAAGATGTTGTCGTGGAGAGTGGTTTAGGAACATGACAGCGGCATGAATCGAGGTCAGGTGACTGCCCCTGACGTGGTTGTTTTTACAGGATGATGACCTGGAAGAGGGAGAGGTGAAGGAGTCGGTGGATAGGAGACCACGGCCAAAGGCTCTGTGCAGGTTTTTCATAAAAGGTGCGTGACGTGCTCTTGCTGTCGTGAGCGCCACGCGCTGTGTAAACTCGTGTGTGTGTGTGTGTGCATGTGTGTTTTATTTACGGTGAGGAGCAGTAGTGTAGTGGTTAGCGCACCACGCTTCGAACCCAGCGACCCGTGTCCGATTTCTGCTCACGGCCAACACCAGTGACAATTATTTGAACCTGGTGCGGTGTGTAAACATAGCCACTAGTGAGACAACGGCGGACGGGCATGGTGCTGGCCTCTCACCCCCTCGTGTGCCGTGTCGACCTTCATAGGACCTGCCTCGACAGTCTGATATGACTATCTGGAGGCATCTTATTTACATCACCGGAAAGGTGGCTTAAGACTAAGAGCACCGAGCTGATGCTGCTGAGACCCTCGGTTCAGATCCAGGCAGATTCAACGGAGTTCTCAAGTGTAGTGATTTGGTGGTCTCAGCCCGATCACTAATGACTGCACCCAAAAATCCATCTCGTAAAATTCATGTTTTACTTCATTCCAGCTCTTGATAATTAAAAATATCAGGTCTGCCATCTCTGTAGCAAGGAATAAAGATAAAATGCAATCAAAGGTATCTGAACAAGTCCTGTTACATGACATGATGCTCGAGCACAGTTGGAATAGCCAAAGAGAAATTTACAGATAAAACCATGTGACCCGAAGTGTGGTGTTCTCTCTCCCACTGCCTCCCCCCCCCCCCGTGCCCCTTCTCTCTTTGTTTAATGTTCCACTACTGGCCTTAACCCCCCACCCGCACCACTGCCTGGTCCAGGTAACTGCACGTGGGGTTTCACCTGCCGCTTCATCCACCCCGGGGTCAACGACAAGGGCAACTACTCTCTCATCCAGCCCAAGATCGACCCCTTCTCCCCCAACGGGGCCCCCCCTCACCTGCCGCCCCCACACCCTGCCGTGCCCCCTAACCCGTGGGTGAGATGCTCAACCATACGCTGGTGCTTGCCTCTCGTACGCCTGACACAGAAGGGCCGAATACTGGAGAATTGTCGATGAAGAATACCAATTAATAAATGCTCGTGTCATTTATGTACAGAATATCATTTACGTGGAGGTGTGTCATTTAGATACCAATTACAGATATAATGACATTACATATTTATATTTTACATATCTGTTTGAGAGGAGGTGGAACTAGTAATTGAGAACTATAAGAGACTGAAATTCTAGAACAAGAAATACATTTTTCCTTTGGTTAAGAACTGAACTGAAACTGGAGCTAAATTATTGCATGGGAAAGGAAAATATAATTCCAACCGGAGCTAATTCAACGGTATGCAATTGACGTAACACTGCTCTCATGCACATTCGTCAATAACGCGTTGGCTTTAAAAGAAAAATATATAAAAGATGGCTTTTAGCGCAATCATTTGCTGCGAAGAACGGCCATTGCCTAGAACATTGTCTAATATATATTTTTCCTTTTAAGGCCACAGTGTTGACCAATGTGGCAAGCTGTATTTATTTGTGCTTGTACACAACTGCCAACGCAGCAGCATCATCAAATAATTCGTTTAATTTTCTCTCCTACTGGCATTTGCTGCCTGCTTCTCTTGTACTGGCACATGCTGCCTTCCTTTCTCGTACCGGCACGTGTCCCTCGTCCCGTCCCGTGGCTGAGCACGTCGCTATCTCCGTGTCTCGTACGGTGGTTGCAGGCGACTGCGATGATGGAGGAGTTGCTGCCGCCACCACCCGTGGAGCCTCCAGTGGAGAGCGCCTGGGAGCGCGGGCTACGGCACGCCAAGGAGGTGACGCACGCGTGCAGGGCTTGCATCTAAGTTTGCAGTGATTCATTCATAAAATAATATTTTTACACATTTATTTATATCTATATATATATAAAAGGGAAATTTGTGAATACGTGTGTCTGCTGATTTCACACATCCCTCCCCAACCCTCCGCGAGTAAAGTGCCATACAAATGTGTTGCAGGTCTAAGGCGTTCTTCGCGCAGCATTGCTTTATTATTTGAGTCGTTTACTGCCATACGCACCCTCAAAGTTCTGTGTCTGCAGCAAGCGCATTTATGTGTACCTATGGACGCGCGCGCGTGTGTGTGTGGGGAGGGAGCGGTAGTGTAGTGGTTAGCGCGCTGCGCTACGAACCCGGCAACCCGAGTTCGATGCCCGCTCACGGCCACCACCGGTGACGATTATTTTAACCAGTCCTGGGCCTCCCCTAGGTCGATTCAGCCTCAAACGAGTAACTGGTGTGGTGTGTAAACATCGCCACTGGGGAGACAAAGGCAGCCGGGCGTGGTGAATCCAAGTCCCGGGCGAAGCCGGGTAGTAAAGCTAGTCTACAATAAAGCACGATGCAACAACCTGTGCAGAATGCGTCATGGGTGCTTAATGCTGTCACCGAGTCTGCCACGTTTTCGCAGTACAGGGCAGTACAGAGCAGATGTTGCCATGTTTAATCCCAATTGAGTAAAGTACAGGTAATCTTGCAAATGTATCCTGTGACGCTCGCACGCGGTGGCATGCTCTTGCGAATGACATCACAGGATCTTTAACGTCCGCTTTAAGTGAAGCAGCCGGCTCTTGGTATTTTTTACAGTTAATATAAAACCAGGGAGACTGCTGCATTTGAACCGCGAACCTTTGCGACGATCGGCGAAAGCTCAGCCGCTGGGGCCACATCACCATTTGTGGCCAGGTTGCTTCTGAAAAATAAGTTAAAACCTCCCCCAAGTGGGCTTTGCTGACATCTCCACACCTGCCCCGCCCCCCATCGTGGCACCACGCGCTCCCCATGGTTTGCCTCGGCGCAGCTGATGAAGAAGGCGAGCCTGCGCAAAGAGCAGGAGCCCGACTTTGAGGAGAAGCGCTTCACGGTGACTGTGGGCGGCGGCGCCGACGAGGAGCGGGACTTCGACAAGGAGAACGAGTACTACCGCGAGCGCATGTTCCGCATGGGCGGTCCCCTTCCTCCGCCGCCACCGCCGCCATCGCGTGACCCACGCGACATGGGGTAACGAGCCGAGCGGGGTTCCTTCGTCTCTCACTGCTCTGGATGCGGTTGCGCTGGGAGCAGAAATATTTTTTTGTTTCTTTCATTTTACGGGCACCGCTGGGGCGAGATGTTAACTCCCCTCGCCTGGTATGCAGGAGGTCATGGGTTTGATCCCGACCCTGACTCCTGTATATTTGGAGTTTGCGGTCTCTCTCGCCGTGGTCGTGTGGATTTTTTTCCGGGTCCTTCAGTTTTCCCCTCAACATTTAGAAATCAACATCACGTGTTTAGAGTATTTGGCTGCTATAAATTTACACATGATAAGCCACTTTTCAGGGTTGCTGGTAGAACGGAATATGCAGCACCTGACGAATAGCCACAATCCCTATTGAGATGGACACTGGATGTGGTGTGATGTCCTGTTCCAGGTCGCTGATGCAAGATGCACCTGATTCAAATTAAGCCCCGATCGCGCATAGAGAGCCATCAGCTCGTATAGAGTCAATAACTATTTTAAAATCTAAATAGTTTTTTTTACTTGCATAGAGCCATATACTTACATGTAGACTCGCATAGAGACCCACAGACTCACATGGAGACCCACAGTCTCACTTGTAGCTGGATTTCTCACTGAATATTTTCTGGGGTGCTAGCACACTTGAGTAGGCAGCATATGACCAGTAACCGCAGCCCATAGCGAGAGGTATGCTGGATGTAATGTGGCAGCCGCTCAAATATTTTCTGAGTCGTCGACACAGACATTAATCCCTTTGCGAATGACATTTGCGGAGCGTTATGGTGAAGCAGCTGACCATGATTTTTAAGTTGAATTTTTTTCCTCACTAATGAAGCTTCAAACGCTTTTCAGACAGCCCAGGGCTCGCAGCCTACGTGTGTATCTACAAGGCAAGAGCCGATTTTTCTTGAGGTTGTGTTCTCCTGTGGCTGGAATGAAAATCGGCTGCAGAGGTTTGTGCGGCGTTATGTGTGTGGCTTGCATTGATGCTCGCAGTGAGCGTGTCCCATCGTGTATTCTTGTGTAGAGCGTGTCCATCCTGTTTCTCTCCGTCGTGTTGTCCAGCGGAGGGCACTGTGCCGCTGTGCAGCTCTAGCATCTGGCCTCGGTGGCGAGGGGGTCCCCCAGTGAATGTTGAACGTTGATTTTGAGCTTTTGCTTTTTGCTTTCTCTCCCAACTGCTGCGCTAAGGGAAGTGATGGCCTATCAGGAGGCTCCAGACTACGGGTAAGCTTGGTCATGAGCAGCCTCCGCTCTGAGCAATTACTTTAAATGCTGAAGTATGTTCAGCCGATGTGTCGTGTGTGAGACCTGCACTGCTGTCTTCTGTCTCTTCTTGATTAACATAGGTCGCAACCCTTCTGTGGTTTAACACTAACTGTGTCCGATCTCTTCCTTCCTTGACATGTCACCTCCTCAGATGTTATTGCAGAGTGTAGTGTGTCGGGGTTACACATGTCGGTAGCATCGACGTCACTGCACTGTGAATAGTTGTCTGGCGTTACTATTTATTTCATTAGTTTTCCCGTCGGGTGATGTGAGCGAGTATGCGCTGCTCAGCACGCTGAAGATACTTCAGACTAAAAGCTAAGAGGATGGGTGTTTGATGCCGTCCAGGTACGACCCCTACTGCGACCCCTACTATGACCCGGAAGCGGACCCCTACTGGCGCGGCGGTCACTTTGAGAACTTCCGCGTGCAGTGGACGGACCCAGAACACTACCGCTACCGGGTCGGACCCACAGCAGGCCGACCACCGAGCCCGGTACAGAAGAAATGCCCCCACGCCCATCAGCACAGCATACAGTTTTTGTACTCGCATGATCGAATGCACGCACGAATGTATTCGTGCACGCATGCGGAACTCGGGCGATCCGTGCAGCATATAGGAGGAAAATAGCAGCTATGGTATGGATCTATGTTGAACTTCTTGCGCACCGTACGTAGCCGACCGTGCTAATCGGAGGTGCTGCAGAAAGCTATCGCGTATCCTGTGGACAGCAAGGAGAGGCGTATTACTGGCGGATTGGCAAGTGAGCCAGATTGAACATCATCATAGAAAGATGTAAACTAAAGTGCTTTGGACCCATATCTCTGTCTATGATGGGGAAAATCTGGATAAACTGCTGGATAAACCATTAATGTTTGGTCAATTGGAGGGGAAAGGTAGATCAGAGGTACACAGAGACTAAGATGGACAGAGTATTGTAAATGTGACCGGGAGAGCATAGCAATAGTATAGCAAAGTGACGGAGAATAACGCATCTCCATCATCGAGGTCACGAACACTCTGTAACGAGGGGAACGTCGGAGAGATAAGACTCGAAAGTTCCGCACCACGTGAATGTCGCATGCGGTTCCCCTGCACTGTTTCCCCCTCCGCTTCTGCAGGACCGATCGCGGGATCGATTCCGGGACCGCGAGCGGGATCGCGTGCGCGACCGCGACAGGGAGAGGGAGCGAGAGCGCGAACGGGAACGGGAGAGGGAGCGCGAGCGGGAGCGCGAGAGGGAGCGTGCCCGAGACCGCGAGCGACGCAAGGAGCCGGAGACGCGGGAGCGCGATGCCGACAAAGTCAAGGCGCGGCGCGACGACAAGGACAAGATGCTGCGTGAGAAGGAGCGCGAAAAGGAGAAGAAGCGGCCCAAGACTCCACCGCTGCCCAGGTCTGTCTGACTACGTCGATGGCAGCGTCGATGGCAGTGTCGATGCCAGTGTCGATGCCAGTGTCGATGCCAGTGTCGATGCCAGTGTCGATGCCAGTGTCGATGCCAGTGTCGATGGCAGTTGTTATTGATCCCGGCCGAGATAGCGCAACGTGCCATCAGAGGAAGGAGGCTTTTCGTAATTCGCTAGAGCATTGCGTCAGCCCGCAAGGAGCCATGGTGGTGAGATGTTAACTCCCTCGTCTGGTATGCAGGAGGTCGTGATCCTGATGCCTCCATTTGAATTTTGCATGTTCGACCCGTGGTCGCGTGCATTTTTATCCAGGTCCTCTGGTTTTTCTCTCCATATTTAGAATCAACATGCATTTAGAGTATTTGACAAATTAAGTGTTGTTTTCTTTATCGTTCTCAGTTGGAATCTAGCCAGACTAAGTGCAAAACCAATTTAACGTGAGGTTGTTTTCTGCGGTCATGGTAACCAGGTTGAGACTATCAGCTCGCTACACTTGTAATCACGGGGAGGAGTTGAAACCTGAATTTGAACTTTGGATCTCAGCAAGCTTGACATTTATATTGTTTAACCGGGTGAGAACTTAGATAGCAGGGTGAGTCTGATTTGCAAGAGTGACCTGGATCACCAACGTGACAAAAGGAAAACAAAATTAAGTACCGCGGTGAAGCAAATAGAAATCTCAACAAACAACAACTGCGTCACATGGAAAACCATCCAGCCACCTCCAAAGCATCCAGCATTTAACATCTTAAATAAACAGCACCGACGAGAATCTGTTAAAAGGAAGACACAGCACACAAAGCACAATTAATGAGATAATGTTTCCTTCTCATATTGGTGTCTCCAGATAAAAAAAAAATTAAGTTTTTTTTGGTTGACACCCCATCGTCCACATGGCATTCAGTTCGACAGTATTGATTCAACACAAGCAAACTCTGGACCTGGTTTCGACATCATCAGTGAAGTCAGCTTTGCTTCAACTAATGCTGGCGAACTGCCAGATGTTTATAGGCACGAACCCTCCATTATGTATGGACTCAAAACTGTATAATGTATAATCCAAAAGAACCATTAGCATTTTTCGATTTAAAGCTTTCGTGACTGCAGGGATTCATCTTGTTGGTTCTTTCGGTAAAGTCACGTAGAAGGGAAGTAATAAAATAATAAAAAGAAAACATAATAAAATATAATTATTTTATTATGTTTTATTTTTATTATTTGATTACTTCCCTACGTGACTTTACCGAAAGAACCAAGAAGATGAACCATTAGCATTGTCGTGGACAATGCTAATGAACAAAATAAATCTTTCTTAGCTATGTCAAAAATAACAGCTGGGCCGTATGTCTCAGAATTTTCGGCAGGAGCATGAAGCTTCTGTATCGGGGCATCCATTGTCTTTGTCCACCTCAGCAGGCCGATGGAGGTGGAGCTACCCCCGAAGAAGAAGGAGATGCCGGTGGTGGTAGGGGGGCCGGGAGCGGGGCCTGGGCCAGGGCCGGGGGCAGGGCCACCTCCCCCAGTGGGGCCCAGCCTGCCCCCGCGGCCCGACGACTGGAAGGACCCGTGGCAGCGCTCCAAGTCGCCCAAGAAGAAGCCGGGAGGGAGCGAGTCGCCCACTCACCCCCGGCGCGGGCGGCGGCACCACCGCGGCCCCGGTTCCTCCGCCTCCATGTCGTCACGGTACGCAGCTGAGCTGGCGGCGCTCCCATCAGCTGCTGCTGCTGCTCCCCAGTGCCCACCGCCCTTTGGCCAAACGAGTGACGGGGAAAGAGACACCCAGGAGTGACTCGGGTGACTTGCCCTTTGCCCACCCCCACAGCAAAAACTGTGGAAAATAGTGATACCTGCCTGCCTACTCACCCGTCATTGGAATTATTGGTGGAGACTAACGATGGAGTCGCAGCTAAAGGAGGGAACAATGTGCCCGGGGGGAGGATGTCCACTGAGCTCAGCCCGCCTGCAGTCGCTCAAGACAGATTGTTTGCATTGTGTGATCATGCGACGTGGTGGCTGGTGGGTGGAGACGTTCATCCTCAGAGGATTGCTCATTGCTGGTGACGATGGGCATCATCGTAATCATCAGTGGAAATAGCGATTTGTATTATGTTTGTGCTCTCTGCTGTTAACGTGCATTGTAGCAGCAGTGCATGCTGACCCTCGTCTAGCACAGCCTTGCAGCTGCCTGTGATCACCTGGCTTGCATGGACGTTGCCCATGCAAGCACTATCCAGACACAAAAGCCTGCTTGACTTCCGAGATATTTTCGGTTTTTTGGTCATCAGCTTTTGTGCAGTCATTAAGACGTAATTTACATAAAAGTTCATGTGAAATCGAAGTAAATGATTCTTATACGCACCATCCAATGCTTGCATCTTGATCATTGGCAGTCGATTTTATAGCTTTACATTCACATTCCCTAACTGTGCCGCAGAGCTGTCCGCTTGTTGGTTGGTGACGTTAATGGACGTCTGTGTGTGTGTGCGTATCCGTTTGTTGCGTGTGCTTGCGTGCGTGTGTGCTTTAGTATGTAAACACGTGCAAGTGTGTGCATATGTGTTTGAACGTGCGTGTTCCTGTGTGGTTATGGATGCTAAGGGCCACGCGTGCGTGCATTCCCAGGTCTTCAAGGTCGAGCTCGTTCTCGGGCTCCGGTTCGTCACGCTCGCGCTCACGCTCCGCCTCGCGCTCCCTCTCCCGCTCCTCCTTCTCGTCACACTCAAGCCACACATCAGCCTCGCTGTCTCCCAGCCGCTCCAGGTCAGCATCGCTCGGCGACTCCCCCCCCCAACTTCGTCCATGCTCGTGAGCGTGCGGGTGATATCGGGATGCTTGTGGACACAGTCCCCTTCCCCGGTCGGTGAGATCCTCGGGCGGGTGAGGCCGTGTTGGCGGGGTCATGTAGTCCACGTGTCCTGCCACCACATGCCCAAGTGACTGCGGTTTACTGAACAGAGGGGACTTAACTGGCACGGACCGGGCTGGACCCCTGCCTTTATTACGGTGGCGAGATGTTAACTACCTCGCCTGGTATATAGGAGGTCGCGGGTTCGATCCCAACTCTGACGTCTGTATATTTGGAGTTGGCATTTTCTCTCCGTGATTATATAGATTTCTCTCTTTGGTCCTCCGGTTTTTTCCTCCACGTTTAGGTAAGCCACTTCGTTGAGCTATCATTTGTGACCATGTGCCTTCTGAAAAAGAGCTACATAGCCTTCCCTGGTAAAACAAATGGTAACATTTTTCATTTTACCCTCTCCTGTGACCTTGGCTTCCACTCGGAGACCAATGCCAGTGGTCGGTTGTTGATATTTGTGTCGCCGGTGGTGGTCGTTGCCTTCACCGTTGCCCCCGTGCATCTCTGCCCACGCCCCAGGACCCACTCGTTCTCTCACTCCCCATCCGGTTCCGCGTCCCCCCCTCGAGTCCGCCCTCAGCACAAGGGCAAAGCTGCACAGATGCTCCCAGCGACTGGGTGAGAAGCACGTACGCGCACACACGCCACGTGTACCATCATCGTCGTCGTCATTGCCCACAGTCCAGCCACTGCCGGGTGAAAGTCTCTCCAAGCTATCGATTGTGGTCTGGGGGGTATGGAGACCGAACGGATTTACTTATTCCTACGTGGATTTACTTATTTTAATGAATTTTCTCTGCGGTAATTTTATTGTTAAGTGAATTTTTTTCTCGTTATTAATGAGGCACTTTTATTTATTTATTTGCTAAGTATTGGGGTTTTATTTTTTGTATGGAACTGGTTAATTTATGTGCAGCGTTGTGGGATGCAATTGCACGAATGACGCTATATAAATGTAATTATCATCGCCATTTTACATGCACGCTTATACACACACACAGCACACGATGCACTTGCAAGCGTTAACGTACAGAGCAGAGGTGCGGCATACACATGTAGACGCACGCCAGACAGTACGCATCGCCCCAATCGCAGGGACAGAGCGGGCAAGCGCACGTCCCCCCTGTCTGCCAAGCGCGCGTCTCCGCCCGGCAAGCGGTTACCACCGGGGACGACGACGGGTGCACCGCCTCCCGGTGGCCGCGGGCAGAGGCCGGGGCGAGCGGGCGGCGTGGATTCCCGGCAAGGGGCCGGTGGGCCAACGGGACCCGGTGGGGCGGACGGCAGAGCGGCCCAGGACTCTGAGGTTGGTGGTCGTCATTTATTAAACCCTCGCCTACTCAGAGAGGTTGACAATCGCCGCTTCACTAAACCCTCGAGCCTTGGTTGGCCGAGCTTTGTTGCCGAGACGTTGCCTAAGACGTCGCGTGCCACCCTGACAGGGGAGGCCGTCGGCGGGCTCCACCGCGGAGACGCGCGTGGGCCGCAGGAAGGAGCGGCAGCCGCCCGTGGGGGCCGGGGCAGCCAATGCCCGGCCGCCGCCAAAACGTTACGGCGACGCCGAGTGGATCAACTCGACGCAACCGCAGAGGTGAGAGCAGCTGGTGGCGTGGGTGGAGGCACCTTTCTAACAGAGCATATCCTTTTTGTATCAGAGCGAGTCATAAATATACAATTCTCTCAGACTGGATGTTAACTGATGGATCAGTTACGTGCCAAATGAACACGCGTGCATAGGTGGTACCCCGTGACTAGGCCGGTGGTGGGTCTGGTGATGTGCTAATGTAGCGGTGATGGTTGTGTGACGGTCGTGGTTTCAGGGAGGGCCGAGGCTCCGTGAGTCTGTCGAGCTCGCGATCACGGTCGCGCTCCATTCCGCACTCCCCATCCTCGTCCACTTCCAAACACTCGAGGTACCGGTTCACCTCCTTCACCTGTTTGTCCCATTAGCGTCCCTACACCTGTCTGCTCAAGTCACGGTCTGATTCAATCACCAGCTCATTCACCTGCTGTCATGCTCATCCACTCGCGAGCAAGTTCACCCTCTTACTTTGGTCACATGCTTCATGTGCTGACCTGTTCACTCACCCCCACCCAGCTCACCTTCTCACTCGAACACAGCATTTGAGCTGACCTGTTCGACTGGTCACCTGGTTGCCCACTTACTCACCTGATCGCCCATTTATCAACTAGCCCACTCCTCTTGCTCACTCGCTCGCCCATTCATCTCGGCAGCGCACCCATTCACCCACCTTCCCACCACTCACCAACTCGCACACTCGGCCACTGCTCACCCACTCGTTCACTCGCGCTCGCACCTGCTCATGAGAGCACCTTCTCATTTACCTCTGCTGTTCACCTCCTCAGCGGCTCACAAGCAGCTCGCCCTGTTCAGCTGCTCGCCAACTGATCCCCCCTCTCATCCTCCTTCTTTCCTCCTCCTCATCCTCCTCTCCGCCGCCCGCAGGTCCCTGAGCATGAGCAGCGTGTCATCGGCCTCCAGCGCCGCTTCGAGCCAGTCGGTGCACAGTGCCGACTCGGAGAACATGTACGCCGACTTGGCGAGCCCCGTGTCCTCCGCCAGCTCGCGCTCACCGTCCGCGTCGCCCAAACCGCGGCAAAGAGGTGCGGTCGCGTCCGCGCCGGCGTGGGTGCTCGCGTCGGTGTTCGCGCGCCGGCATCATGTGTGTTGTGTTGTGTGCTGTCGGGGTTTTTAATCATTATTACTACGCTCGTTTACTTACCCAGAAAAGCCTCATTAAGTGTTAAGACTTTTATTCAGTTATCGCAGTCGGGGGGCGATGATTTCTACGTAAATTACATCAGTAATATGCAGGTAACTTTTCAAATTTGGACAATGCTTCTGGGACACGATGACCTACTCTTGCAGATGACGTCACAGCACCTCTAACATCCACCGTGAAGCGGACAGCGCGTCGTATTTTTCCGAGTAATGCACGACCGCTGTACTAATCGGGGCGTCCGCTAGATTCCAACGAACCTGTGAAACTCTGCAACGAAGCGGCGAGCGTGTTGCCGCCAGGCCACAGTGTCCTCGTGTGCTATCTGCCGGGCCACGTGTTGTTGTGTACTATCTGCTGGGCCACGTGTCATCGTGTGCTATTTGCTGGGCCACATGTCATCGTGTGCTATCCGTGCCATGTTGTCTTCTGCGCCCATCTCCGGTGAAGCCCCTACGACCAAACCGAAACGCGAGGAACCGAGCGTCGTCGTCGTTAAAGAGCGCGAGCGGCCGCGGGAGCGCAAGCGGGCGACGCCACTGCCGCCGCTGTCCACGGGCCGCGCCCCTCCACCCTCCAAGCCCCCCACGGGCGGCGGCGGGGGAGGCGGGGGGGGTCCCTCGGCCCTGCAGCCCCCCACCGCCGTCCAGCCCTCCGGCACTGGGAGGGGGGCTGCCCCGGCCATGTCCGCCAAAGCGGCGCACGCCGGGGCCCCACTGCCGCAGTCGAGCCACAAGGACATCAAGATCACGCTCGTCAGCAAGGCAAGGCCAGCTGTGCTTACGCGTGCGTGGGAGATGTTTTGTTCCTTGGCCAATGCCGGCGTTGCTGAGGAATCCGCTGTCACCTGTTTGATTGGGTTGTTTATCGAGTGTGAATTTTTTTCCGGTAATTGATTACTTCATCGAATATAAATTAAATCTTGACTTAAGGCTTTTGTGACTGCAGGAATTCATATTCTTTGGGGCTTTCGGTAAGGTCACCTAGATAGGTTAAAAGAAAATAACACAAAATTACAAAAAACTACGACGTTTCGATCGCAACACAAGCGGTCGTCATCGGGAAAAGGAACGACCGCTTGTGTTGCGATCGAAACGTCCTAGTTTTTTTGTTATTTTCTTTGAACCTATCTACGTGACTTTACCGAAAAACCCAAATAATACAAATATCAATTCATAAAGTCGTGAAATGGAGGCAGGTTGTGAGGTGTGTCTTGCTACTGCTGTTACTTGAACCTCTTGTTTTGCCTATGTTTTTCTCTATACGTGTTCTCCAACGTCATGTTGACCATTGATAAAAGTGGGATTGGGCAGTTAACATCGCTAGAAGGCACGATGGCCCCTGAGCAAGAATAACAACAGAATGGCAGCCAAAGGAAAATACCATACACGCGATTTCATCCGCCGCGGAGACGGAGCAATGAAATCAGCTCTTGCGCAAAGGGAGACGGATTGCAGCACGTCGAGGCTTTCATCCAGCAGTGGACAGACACTGTTTCGTGACGACGATGAGTTATAACGTCGGGCAATGTTTTGTGCGCGCCGTCGGCAGGGCGGAGCGACGGACAGGGACGGGCGGAAGCGCTACGAGCCGGTCGACAAGGATCGGCCTCGCTCACCGCCAGCTAAACGGGCCCCCATCTCACCGGACCGGGGTCAGTGCCCTCCCTCCAGCTCCCGTCCCACCCCCCAACCCCCACACCACCCCACTCTCCACCTTACTCTTGCCTGGTTTAATCTCACC
The DNA here is from genome assembly GCF_015708825.2 of Lethenteron reissneri. Taxonomy (NCBI): domain Eukaryota; kingdom Metazoa; phylum Chordata; class Hyperoartia; order Petromyzontiformes; family Petromyzontidae; genus Lethenteron; species Lethenteron reissneri. Next base: position 10,859,030 of record NC_083787.1, on the reverse strand, counting down.
AAGTATTAATATCGTTCTCGAGAACAATGCGCGTGCGACTGGAACTAATGTTTAGTAAGGACTACAGCCAAGTAGAATTGCTGAACTAAAACGAGAACCAAGCACTTGAGAAAATACATCCAGAACAACGCCGTGCAAGCATTGCTGTGGAACGGAGATGGGGCACACCGGCGTTAACCGACGTGCGTGTCTCCTCTCCCGCTTTTTGCGCTCCACCGATTTGCGCTTTGCGGTGGCGCCCGGCAGCAGCGCACCGGGAGCGGCGGTTCCCCGTCGGTCGTCCTCCGTCGCCTCGAGGCGATCGCCATGCCAACAGGCCGCCCTCCCCCCTCAAAGGACCCGCACCATCCGACAGGTCAGGCCTTGTGCTCCCCTCCTCCTGTTTCCCCTTGTTGCCACTGATGTTGGTTTAGGAGGAACACGTTGTTTTGTTTGTCCTAATTGTGTTTGTGCAGGGCTGTTGGGTTTGGGACTCGCATGCACGCACACACACAAGCACGCACAAGCGCACACACATACACGCGCACACACGTTGAGTGGCCGTGCCCATTCAGAAGCCACATGACGAGCCGTAGTTTATTGTATTATTCAGTGCTTTGGAGGCAGGGTTCGGTGGATTATACAGATGTTTATAAAACTCTTACACCTGCTGGGCTTGTGAGGTGACCAGGAGATGTCAGTGTGGAGCAAGAGTGTTCATTAACCCGTTTGTGCAGACCGTTGAACGTTGCCTGTTTGTACGTACCGTGCGTTTTCCCCGAGCAACTCTGGTATAATCTCCCATGCAAAAACACTCATGGAGGACTGGAATAATAAAAATGTAACAAGGGACATCTTCCCCTTCGAGTCGTTTCTCAATAAGTAAAGCGCCACTGTCGCTCCGTCCGGGTTCACGTCTCTCCTAATCGGAGGGATGCCTGTTCCCGCTATGCCCACAGAAAGCGCCCCCCGTCGCCCCCTCATCTTCTGAAGTCTTCGTCATCGGCGGTCGCGCCGGCATCTGGCGGCGGTGGCGGCGGAAAGTTGCAGGGCCCGTCCGCGACCGGCTCCGGCGGGGGCAGCGGCACTGCCAAGTCGGCGCCGGGCTCCGCCTCGTCAGCGCCAGGCTCTGCCTCGTCCGCCTCGTCCGCCTCATCCGCCATCGGCGCCACCGGCGCCGCAGCCGCGGCCGCCGCCAAAGGCGCCGCCTCCAAGAGCAGCACGTCCACGCGGCGGGAGGAGCTGCTCAAGCAGCTCAAGGCCGTGGAGGATGCCATCGCCCGCAAGCGCGCCAAGATGCCCGGCAAAGCGCAGTAACGACGGCGGCCGCCCTCTCGCGCCGACGGTTGCCGACCCACCGCGGCGGTGGTTGCGGTTGCGGCGGTGCGATGGGCGCTGCGTGTGGTCGGTCAGTCGTCCGGTTACCCTGTCGTGAGCCTTGAGGCTGCCCGCTCACGCTGTGCGGTGGGGGAGGTCACGGTGCTTTGGGGGATGGGAGGTGGGGGGGGCAGAAGCTGCGTTTGGTGTACGGGCGCCACCCTCCCTACCCCCCAGTCTCTCTTTCGCCGGTGACGGTGGGCTGCACCGCGTTGGTGTGTCGTGACGCGTTACCATGTGACACGTAGAGCTATTTTCTCGTGTTGTTTTTTTTTTGGTATTGCTGTTATTACTTTTTTTTTCACACAGATGGTTACAGCGTAATTTTGCTTTCTTTTTTGTACGTAACGCCCAGTGGCGGCGGCGGCTCACCCTGTTTGTCCTGCGTCTCCTGGCCCGGTTCCATCGCCCAGGGCGCACGCTAGGGCTCGGCTAGCAGACGCTCTCGCCAGTGCCGGCTCTCCTGCGACGAGGCAGTTTTTAGTCGTCCGTGCTGTTTACGTAAAACCAGTTTGCTATGGTACTACGTGCCGTAGCTGCCGATTGTCAAGATGAGGAGAAACCCATTTTCCACAGGGCGACTCTCAGCCCAGGGAAAGACGGATATCGCTCTTTCACTATTCATTGGCTTGGAACTCGACTCTGGGAGGCCGAGTTGCAGGCAGCGTCCACAGGTTATAACGATGTAATTATTCCTCCGTGTCTGTGAGATGTCAGCAGAAGACTTGTGTCGTCTAACCAATGATGATGATGATGACGATCCAGGGTTAAATCATGCGCCTGAAAAACGGAAGTAGCATCTGTAGCACGATGTGAATGTTTGCGCTCTTACCCTGAAAAATCATTAAAGGCTTTGTTACGTATTGCGTGGCCGCGCGCCACCGTCGGGGACGTTGAAACGGTAAACTCTGCTTGGTAACTGGCTTGGATAACGCACATGGTCCCTCCGTGAGTTCACACAGCAAGACCCGAGGCCTGCCGCTGTTTCTCCTGGAGCTAAGTGTCAAGAATCGCTGCTCGGACCCACACCCTTCTCTTCACGTCGCTCGTGTTGAGGTGTAGCGTGTTTAGTGGCGTGGAGGTGAAGCGTGCAGCTTTCCCCTTCTCGCATAGAAACAAGAATACAGGTCGCAGGGACGGTTCGTAGCTCTGGGTAGAAAGAGGATGCAAATTCGGCGCTTTCTCCAGCAGAGGGGCAAGCGCAGCCCACGCAGCTTCCCAGGAGGGCTGCTCTGGTGGGAGCTCGGCGCACTGGTGCATCATCTTTGTCGTTCACTACCATTGCGCTTCCATCACCAATGAATCTACCTACACGCGTCATCAGAGATTTGAAAATCCAGTGTTGAGGAATTTGTCGTCTCAAGCCCACGAGGTGTCACTGCACGGAGTCGTCGCATGTTCCGTATTCTCAGTCCTGTACAGTCTGGGGGTCGTTCAGGAAAATGTGTGCAACTGCTGAGTTTTCAGAGATAAAACATGTACAGTCTTTTATCGCTTTCTGTTGCTTTGTTTTGTTTCGTTCCCAGGCGAATCGCCATTTGAACGCCGCAAATCCGCACCTTTCTCTGTAACGTGTGGAGAATTACCAGAATCGTTATAAAAGATGGATCGGAGGGTGGCTGCAAGGAGCCAGATTTCGAATCACAGGAGGGGGAGGGCAACTTCTCCCTATTCAAATGCCACCACACCTACCATCGCTTACCCCTACAATGCTTAACCCACTCACCCACACCAGCAACTGTTCAGCTGTTGCCGCGACGAGATTGTACTAAGATGCATGCTCCAGACCCCTGGCAGTCTGCATGGCCTGACAGCTGCAGACTCGGCTTGAGATACTGGGCTTGCAGGCTCTGCATTACAAGTTGCATCAGACGCGACGCGATACGTAATGCAGCGTTCGAGGACTCGACAGTTTTTAACCTTGGGGTGAGGTTAAGTTTGCAAACTGCTGCGGTTTGAAACTCGCCGAGCGACTTTGCGGCAGACTGGAGTTTGTAACGGGGGGGGGGAGTTTTGAGTAGTGCAGGAGGGGGGCATCTGCATCTTCGCGCACGCATTTGAGTGGCGGCCGCACACCCTGTCGTCATTGTGTCGTTCCGTTATTTTTCGCTCCCCTTGTAAATAGTGAAATGAACGAGAAGGCCGTTAAATAAAGATTCGGACAAAGCTGCTCGCGCCTCTCTTCGAGTTGGGGTGGAGAATGCTCGTCCACTGGGGCGTGCGCCGACGAAAGCTCTGCCCGGCTACGAGGACTCGCTCAAACGCGGCCACGTGGAGTGATCGAGAAGCGGGCGGGCGGGCTGAGACCGGCGAGAATGAAATCAAAAGGTCTGGGCCACTTCTGTCCACAGAAGGAGCGACTGCTGTTGAACCTGATGAGACTGCTCGTTTGCGTGGCAGGTGGCGAACGAGGGCGCGGTGGCTCCCGTGAGCCCCAAGCGGCCTGGGACGGAGAGCACTGATGTTGGCACAGCACGGGGAAACCGACAATGCAACACAAAACAGCAATACCAACAACACAATACAACACACCACCGTAGAACACGACAATACAAACATACACGATGTAAAATACAGCATGAACCATGCAAGGACACCATAGGACAAGATAATACAAAACTAGACGGTGCAAAACACTACCATACAAACAATAGTCAATCATACACAACAATACACAATTTTAACAGAATACAGCTTAACGCCACAGTGCACACAATTACGGAGGGGGGAGGTTCGTGTAATTTTCCGAAATTATATTAAAATTTAACTACCATTACCATGAGCTGAATTTATTCAGGAGTATAAACTGAGCAGTGCATTACCCCATTGGGGAAACGGCCCGCGGAAGTAAATACTAAGGAACTACTTCTGAGATCCTGTTTATTCACATTTTGATGACGTACGTGTACTTCATCAGGACTGAATCGAAAGAAATAAAAACAAACTTCATGGGTACCCGAGGCTCCCTCAAGGCAATGCGGGGAGGCGTGTGGCACAGTGTGGCGAACAGCTATCGTAGCACGGTCATGTCGCTGCGGTTCTCTGCGGTGAGTACAATGTCTTTAAAAACGGCGCTATGCTTCTAAATAAAATGAACGCCAACCGTTTGTGCATTCCAAGATTCAGGCGGTGAATGGGCCACCCACCCTGCAAGTTGCATACGTCTCGGAACAGGAAAGGGTTAAGTGACCAGAGTTGCAAAGTTGAGCAGTGTGAGGATAGGAATGATGAGGAGAAGTGTCCTGCAGTGAGATGAGGTGGTTGATGATGATCCCTGTCCAATTTAAAGTTGAAGTTGCAAGTTTATTTTGATTTAACCAGGTGAGAATTTTCATTCATTCTGGATTCTGAATTGGGACATTCTTTGTGGGATATCGTCGAGGAGAAATGATGTCCTCACGCGGTGCTGACGAGATCGCGACTTTCGTTCTTGTGGCATCGGCAGATCTGATCACAGTAATTGTCAAGCTTTCCCTTCGGGGAAAGATACTGTCCCTCAAGATTGGACAATGATTGTGTTTGTCCACTCCATGAAGGTAGTTACACCAAAACCACGATCTGATTCCTGGCCGATTTCCATTCTTTCTACAGTGATCAACATCTTTGGAAAACTAAACTAAATCTAAAATAGCAAATTGTGAATTCTATAATGGCTCATCTTTTCCTGAACCAAAAGCGAGAGCTGGCTTTCGGGAAAATGACAGCAAAACATCAGCTGTGGTCGATCCCTTTAATTTCATTTTCAGCGGTGCTAGATATAATTCTGTGGTGCCTTATTGCTGGAATTCTGAAAAGCATTGGGCACCGCTGTTGATCCAGACATCCAATGCCCTGGGCCACATCCATTTATCTTGTGGTGCTCATAACGGATGGACAGCTACCTCTGAAATTAGTCTCAAGGGGTACACACAATAATGATGATGTATCTTCTGCCCCTATGGAAATGATGAAAGGGCGTCATGCAGGGATGTGTTCTGCGACCTCCTCTGTTCTCTATATGTTAATGATCTTGGTCATGGCCTCAACCAATCACAAATGACCCCTGTTTACGAAATGATTCTGTCATGTTGAAATCACTTGAAAATATAAACTTACTTGACTTTAGCCTCATCTAGGATCTACTGATGTCACTCAAACCTGTTCTAAATGCGATCAAGACTACGCTTGTGTTGTCCGTATCATGTCTAGCCTACTCTGATGATGGCTCTGGAGTGGCAAGTGTATCGTCCAGACCACCTGCTACAAATCGCTTTGCCTCAAGGTTGAGTTATCTGACCTTACACACATTGACATTTACGTTCAACAAAGTGAAATGTATAGTATTTTTTCTCTCTAGAAGTAAGCACTACTTTCAGGACACCCGCCTTTCCTATTCCTGAAGCTACACCACCCTACCTCTGACTACTGTGATGTAGCCTACAGATCAGTCGCAAACATTCTCCTTAGCAAACGGCATCCTCTTCCATCAGTCGGCTCCAAGAATCGGCTTAGATACCCCCTTATAGAACTCATCAGGGTTAACTTTACGCTCAAGATAATCTCGCCTCGACGGAGTTACGCAGAGGATCTACGGTGGGTGATCTTCATCTAAAAAAGTTCTTAAATCCAAATCAGCTCGGTCGTCTTTTTTAACCGACATCCCCCATCCATTAAACAATCCAAGCAACCTGAGATGCACCTCTGATTGCCTGGTGACCATTCCTCGAGCCAGAACTCGGACTGGCTCCAGGGCCATATATTGCACAGCACCCACAAATAGAATGTCCTCATAAAGCAATATCACTCGTCCGTCCACGTTCACCACCTCAGCAGCGCAAATCGGCAGATATTTTTCTTACAACGATCACCCCACAATTACAGAACCAAGTTACGGAGACACGAAACTAATATGGGAACAGACGAGGATGTATATCCTCCCGTTTTCTCTGAGAACGTGTCGAATCACTTTCAGCGACACTCAAGAGTTGGACGAAATCCACTGTGTCTGTGGACAAGTGCAAGGTTTCGTTTGAGCCAGCAGACTTTCGCTTCTGCACTAGCACTGTGACCTTTAAAAATAAGACTAAAAATATACTACGTATAATTGGCAACGTTTCGGGCAATGGCTCTTCTTTATAGTACATAAATAAAGGCCAGGCAGATAGAGTTATGAAGAAGGCTCATTGCACCATTGGAACCTCATTTGCCAATATAAAAATATGATAATTGTTTTTTTACCCTTTAATCTGGCAATACAACTGACACCTTTTTTACGATGAGTCGTGTTTGCATAGACCACAATACCTGCAGTCATAATGAAAACAAAAAACATAACTCTGAAAATGTATGCACTGTCCTTGAAGTTGATTGGTCCACACCCAAGACAGCTTTCCTTACAGCCTAGTCTCACGTGGGTTGGACCAGATGACGCCAAAAGGCGCACGACACCTACATACATTATCAGAGTTGTGTTTTTTGTTTGCATTATGACTGCAGGTATTGTGGTCTATGCAAACATCACTCCTCGTAAAAAAGGTGTCAGTTTTGTTGCCAGATAAAAGGGTAAAAACCAATTATTAAGGGTCATTGCCTCAAACGTCACCTATTATCGAATGTTGAGGGTGAATTTTGTTATCTGTGCTTATGCACTACTGCCAACGCAGCAGCAGAAGTAGCAAATAATGTGTCTTATCTTTAGCGAGGTCTGGAAGTGGCACAGACGTAGTGACATGGAATGGGTCACGACGTAGCATGGCGTGGTTTGCTGGCAGAGAAGGGGATGCTTAACCCACCCACCCACCCAGTTGCAGCAGCCCTGTCTGTCAGCAGGTCACGTGATAAGCCAGAGAGAGAGGGATGTAGGGGAAAGGTGATAGAAGGGGCACGTGATGTAAACCCGGGAACCCGCTAGTAGGTTCTAGAAGGGGGGAGTGGCCGGGGCGGAGCGAGTCCACGCTGGGAGGATAAAAGGGGACCCCGAGCGAAGGCTCGGGGCTGTCGTTTGGAGTGGGGTCCCCTCGTCGTGCTGCTGGAGTCTTCGTCGCCGTCAACGTCTTCACCTTCTCGGCGTCGTCAGTCAGGCAGTTTGCCAGCTGTCCTGGCTGAGAGTTGTCGTTACCACTTGTAACCTGTGAAGGCTGATTAATAGAGTGCCTCCTACTCCTCGTGTCTCTGAGTGCGTCACGACACATACATGCAAATATTCACACGTAACAAAGACAAAGATTCCCCTATAGCCTTAACAGACTGTTGGGGCAAGTGCTGTTAGCGAACACCTATGAAGGCCGGTGAAATACACAAGAGGATGGGTGGCCAGCACCAAGCCCGACCGCCTTTGTCTCCCTAGTGGCGATGTTTTTACACACCGCACCAGGTACTAATTTGAGGCTGAGTCGACTTAGGGGAGGCCCGGGACCGGTTCAGATAATCGTCACTTGTGTTGGACGTGATCGGGAATAAAACTCGGGTCACCGGGTGTGTAGCGCAGCGTGCTAACCGTTGCACTACCACATTATTACATAGACACATTAACACATACATTCACACACAGCACATACACGCATTCACAGAGATCGTGGAACTTGAATTCAGGGGTGGGAAATATTTTCCTTTGGCCGAGCCACGCGTTAACAGCACACGAGCTTAGCGTTATCCAATAACAGCGCATAAAACACATTCCTGCGGAGGGAGCTGGTAGGAACGTTGGGTTGCTCGGTCAACGGCGGCGTGGGGTATTCTGCAAATATGCTCGACTGTGAGGGCGGGCACAAGCCGGCGTGAGTCGGTTAAACGTTGAGTTTTATAAGGGCACCACGGGGTGACCAGCCCCTCCCCACCCAGCCCCACCCCTCCCACCCCCCACCCTCCCCACCCAGCCCCTCCCCTCCCCACCCAGCCCCTCCCTGCACGACGGACGGACGGACACAATAATCCCCTGTGGGCTGGTGTAATCAGGTTCCTACCAGTATAAGTAAATACACAATCATCAATCGCAGTGTTGCTTCCAGGTCGAAAATATTATTCTCTAGCGCCAGATTAGTACTGCTAAGATGCTTGTCGTGACGGATGAGCATGACTTCAAAGTGTTGGGTCTCGTGTGGCCGCGGGACGTCTGAAACGATGTTCTGGATCCCTGCTGACAGTCAAGTCGAACTCCCAGGTATTGTAAACGCTTGGAACCGTTGCATCAACGTTGGGCTAACGTCGGCACGTGTACTGGGCTGAACGTTGGAGGAAGTATTGTAGAATAAAACCACGTGGGTGCCTTCTCGTCACACGGGGCGAGTTGAGTGTTTCGTGTCTGCAAGGGTCGCCCCGCTTTTGTTTCAGTGACTTGTTTACCTTTCCAATACGTTGGACAGCTGTCGTGTTGTTGTTGTGTTGTTTGTCGTTGTAACTTTCTGACCAGCCCCGACTGGACATCTGTGGAAAAAGAAGCGGCACAGCTCTTCGGCTACCTTCTGCAGTATGAATAAAAAAATATTCAGATTTCCCTTAAAGAACACCACCGTTTGTCAGCCAACGAAGCACTGCCACTGACGAAGGACCTCGAAATCCCTCCAGCCACACTCCTGAAATCAGGCAGCCCCTACTAGAATCCACTTCCAACCCTACAAACCCACGACAGCCCGAACCTCTCGATGGCGCAACTCCGGGTTGACTGCAAACGTCACCAATTGTGCAACCCGACGATAACTGACCCGACCGGTGAAGTCCCAAGGTTCAACCTTCCACGGGAAACTTGGGACCAGCCTCGAGCGCTCGAGGACAGGGCCAGGGAAAAAGACGCGGTCACAAGCCTCTACAAGTTGAGCGTGAGGAGCGGAACAAATTGTGACCGTGGTCAACCACCCAAGTCAGACGATCGCCCCACGGTGGCATCACGACCACTCACTTTGTATGTACTGTATGTTGAACTTCTTTCGCGCCGTACGTAGCCAACCGTGCTAATCGGTTGGATACGTGCGGTGCGTTTAATGCCTCACCTAAAGCCATTGAATGGACTGCTAACCTCGATAGGAATCTATACCTGCTTCCCCAGTCATACGAAGAGGAGTCCCCGCTTTGCACTTTTAGGGCTGAGTGGCTTTAGTAAGTGGGGCTCATGGGTCGAGGTCGGAGCCGTGACCTTCACCCGTCGGTTAATTCCGTTCAGCCTCTCGGCATCCACACAAAGCTGACCGCGAGTGACCGACCAAAGGATCTACTCTCGAGGGCCATGTGATGAATGTGCTGGTCACTCACGATGATCGTGATAAAGATGGTAGGTGGTAGTGGTGATGGTATTGGCGGTGGTGGTGGTGATCGTAATTTGTGATGATAATGATGGTGATAGAGTTTTTATCTTCGTGATAATTGATGATAATGATGGTGGTGGTGGTGTGGTAGTGGTTTTGGTGGCAAATGATGAATATGATAATGGTGGTGTTACTAGTTGCGTTGGTGGTAAATGATGCTGATGATGGTGGTGATGATGGTGACGATGATGGTGGTGCTGGTGATGATGATGGTAATGATGATGGTGGTGATAATGGCGATGATGAGGTTGATGATTATGTAGGTTATGATTGACTCGGCGATTGAGTGCGACGGGTGCGTCATCACGCGCGCCGCTCGCTATCTCTCTCGGATCACATCTGTTAATCGCGCTAATGCTCCCTGTCTGACCACCCCACCCCCCACTCACAGCCGGGATAAAATCCGCTTTTCACGGAGGAGAGCAGGGCAGGAGATGATGTAGCTCTCCACCCCACTAAACCCATCCCCCCATCAAATTTTTCCAACCCCCCCCCCCAACCAAAGAGCCCAATCCGCTTACATCCCTCGCCACGTGCACACGGCCGAGCCCACATTGCCGGTAAAGCCCGCAGTGTGGTGTGCAACGGTGGTGATCCTGGGTGTAAATATGCAGGCTCCACACGCGTGCACACGCAAAATTCACTCGAGATTCGTTCCAAGAATTTTTTTGTGTGTGTTTTTTTTTTGCGTTTCGTTTGTCCACCGTCTCGTTTGTATAATTTCTCGTTTGTGTATTAATAAACGCACTATTTATTTAGTCCCCTCCTTTTTATGCCTCGTTTGTACACTTGTGTTGTTCGTCCTCGTTATCGTCATCTACATGTTATTTTGCATACAAGATTTATTTATTTATTGCAATACGCGTGAATCGACCCACGTATCGTGAGCCCTAACAATAAATATCAACCATCGAATCAATGCATCGTCTGTATTGATCAATCAGCAGCCATGCTCAATCCACTGCTGGGCGAAGGCATCGCCATCTCTGGACACGGAATGTAACTATTAAACTATGTTTTATTTTATTTTACCAGGTAAGGCCCACTGAGCTATGATAGCTCAACAAAGTGGCTAACCACGTGGAAATGTATTGCAGCAAAATACTCTAAATGCGTGACGTTGATTCGAAATGTTGAGGGGAAAACCGAAGGACCCAGAGGAAAATCCACGCGACCACGGGGAGAGAGACACACAAACTCCAAATATACAGCAGGCGTCAGGGTCGGGATCGAATCCACGACCTCCTGCATACCGTGCGAGGTAGTTAACATCTCGCCTGTTCACCCAATCTGGGTCTCCCTGCACAGGAGGCGGATTCCGTCGCTCCATCTCTCCAGTGGGCGTCGTCCCTTCCACGCGGCGTGGCCTGCCCGTGCCTCCGATTACCAGGGTTGGCTACCTATGGTGCGAAAGAAGTTCAGCATCCATGCATAACATGGCCACGTAACGTTTCTTCGCGGTCATTGTAATGTCTCCATGACCTGTCTTCTGATCCACGTCCTCCTCTTTCTCTCAATGTAATTCCAAGCATGAGTCTCTTCCAAGCTGATGTCCCCCGGGTTAAGTCTGATGGGTTGTTGAGATGCACTTCAAGTCGCAGCCAATTATCTAATTGTTTAACGGTCCTAGCGGTGGCATTAGGCGCTTGGCTAATTAGTGATGACACCGCCAGTAGTTGTGTACGCATTGCGTGTGTGTGCGCATCTAAATATAACTACCCCCTCACGTAATCTACAGGCAATGGGCCAACACGCGCTCGCATACCGAGTCATGGCCTAATGCGTCAAGATGTGGCGAAATGAGAGGTGATTGCTTATGCTGAGGTCTCAGCAGCAGCAGCAGCAGCGATAGCCATGGCCAATCCACTGCTGGATGAAGGCCTCCCCCAAGCCGCCACCCCCCCCCCCCCCCACGATCCTGCGATGCAACAATCTACCTATCAGCTGCACGCGAACTGATTCCATCGCTCCATCTCCTCCGCGTTGGACGTTCCGTCCCCTGGCTGCCGCTCCGCTGTTCCTCTTGGCCACCGCTCATCATCGTCCCTCTGGGCCACGTGCCCCGCCAAACGCGCGGCTTTACTTACGTGCAGTGTCAGTCCACTGCTGGATGAGGGCCCCCCCACTCCGTGCGGGTAGAGGGGTTATTTTGAAGGTGGAGAGTGTATACAAGTGGGAGCATAGACGTACAATACAACTGCACTGCCCTCTGCTGCCCACCACGCAGCCACAGATCACCATCTATGCGCCCGATCTGGGAAGCTAAGCAGGTTAATCCTGGACAGTGATTGGATGCTGCATACCAGTTGTTATAGACTGCACTGTACGCACACATCGAGTGTTATTAGCCAGCCCATGGTGGCGGTCCGGTACAGTACGATATTTGTTTCGTATTTGGTACTCGAAACAAATATCATACCGTACCTCTGAAAATGTTTTCGCACCGTACCAGTACGGTACAATTTCGCATCTTAGATCGTAGCAAAGAAAAAGTTGGAAAATAAGGGCTAGATGTCAAGCAGAGTTGTAGCGAAATAGAGTTTTTTCGACATTTGTTTTGTAGAAAGTTCCTTACTGTTAAAAACGCATCTTCTGTAAACATGTTTTATTGTTTTTTTACTGGAATTGACAAAAAACAATGTAATTCCAAATCTAGCATGATTTATAAATATGTATTAAAAATGCGTAAAATTCTCATCCGTTATCAACGCTAAGTGGCATTTTGAGAAAGGAATCTTTGCCTGCCATTTTATAATCTTTTATTTTTTATAACTTGTGAGTTAAATTCTTGCAGCCTCCTTTAAAAACAAGAGGGGAGAACGATTATCAAAAATGAAGAAACTTAGCTTCGGATTAATCGACCACCTAAGTTGGTACGAGAAGAGTACGAGAAGGGTACGACCCAAAAAAACATACTCTCGTACCGGTTCAAATACTCATCACTGATGTTGACCGTGAGCGGGAATACGAACTCGGGTCGCCGGGTTCGTAGTGCAACGCGCTAACCACTACACGATCGCCGCCCCCCCACACACAAACACACGAAATCATGGAACATGCAGCAAACACACGAGAGACGCGCATATTTTAAAGTGGAGCTTTATTAACATAATCACCTTATTCCCGGGATTAAACCACGCGCTGGTTCTCCAGCGTTTGGAAGCAAATGTTTCGAAGCGTCTAATAAACCCGGTAGCTGTGAGAGAGACCAGATTGTTGTGTAACTTCACTGACAACCGGGCACACGTTTTTCGGATGCGTCTTACACTCCCAACCGGTCTTGCAATCCCGAGATTACGACGTCTCATGCAAAACAACAACTTGAACTCACTAAACTGCCCCATCTTGTTTCATCGCAAACCAATCGCGGATCCTGAATGACATCGACAGCCCGAAACGTCGGATAAGATATTCGAAACATATTTTTTGGCAGTTTTTGGCATTAATAACAATAATTATTACGACATATTTATGTGTATATTTGCTAAATTGCCTCTGATTGTTCTACGCATACCCATGAGTGCAACTTATAATGCCGTTATTAACAGACGCGCCGCACGCATTTTAACCGCGTACATCGAGGGCGATCCATTTATAGATACTACACTCATCTCTATTTACCGCCTCTTACTTTCAATGGGGCGATATCAGTTCACCCGGGCAACCCCCCACCCCCTCCACAGTAGATGCATCACAGTTCGTCGATCGACAGCGTTCGCCTGTGATTGGGTAAAGTGTGGGTAACTCTCACATATCCTTCCAAGACGTCTGGTCATCGTGGAAGAGTAGACCAAGGTAGTGGAGGTCCTTTCGCCGCCGGTGGCTTGAGCAAGAACGTCGCAGTAGCCCGCGCCTGCACACGTTGGCTGTGAACGGCTCACCCCATTGCGTCACGTCACGCAAACCGCGGCGTTTGCCCCAGGATGCATCGGCCCCGTGCACACGTGGTAAATGATTCATTCATACATCGTATTTCACACACACACAGCGCGTACATGGGGCATACCGAGAGTGTACTGTTTTGCTGTAGACACACTCACATATCATGGGACCCTTTTTTTGCCAACATCACAGTATAAAAAATAAGAATCGGCTTTAGCCAAAGACAATGTCTATAATAATAATCAGAGCGTGTTTTGTTTCCGTGTTCACCACAAGTGCGTGTGGTTAATGCAGCACTTGGTTCCTTGTTTGAACATCTTAAGACCCTGTCTGATTGCCAGAAAGGGTTAAAGCGATTCTTATTTTGTTTATACACTCACAGTCTGTGCTCGTGCAACGCCTGAAACGGGGTAAAAGTTAAAACCATAGCAATAATTAAGCACGTGATGTCAATTCACCATACATGCACAAATACAATGGTCCCCCGTATAGCCTTGAACAGACTGCTGGGGCAAGTGCTGTTCGCGAGCACCTATGAAGGCCCGCTAGGCACACGAGGGGGAGGCTGGCCAACACCCCTCCCAGCCGCCTTTGTCGCTCCATTGCTGATGTTTCCACACCGCACCAGTTACTCATTTTAAGGCTGAGTTGACCTCGGGGAGGCCCAGGATGGGTTCATATATTCATCAACGAATTTGGGCTGTGAGCGGGAATCGCCGGGTTTGTAGCACAGTGCGCTAACCACTGTGCCAGCACGCATCACACTCATATATACCATCGCATATCGATACACATACACTTACATAAATACACTTATACATACAGAAAAACATGCATGTACAGTATACAAAGAGAGTACAAAAAACAATTAGCCTTAGTAGACTGTAGGAACAAGTGCTGTTCGCGAGCACCTTTGAAGGCCGGCTGCCTTTGTTTCCCTAGTGGCGATGTTTACACACCACACCAGGTACTCATTTGAGGCTAAGCCCAGGACCGATTCAGATAATCGTCACTGGTGTTGGCCGTGAGTTGGAATCGAACTCGGCTCGCCGGGTTCGTAGCGCAGCGCGCTAACCGCTAACTAGAGAGCACACACACAGACACACGCGTATACTCACATTTATACACACAACCGTATGCACGCGCACACACATCCACACACACACATCTGTACGTACGCAGCAATCTTCCCGCCTCCAAAATCGTAGACATATTCGTGTCCTTCACGCTTCACATTTCAGATATTGTAGCCCTGCAGGTTTAGGAGTATCACACGCCAATCCCAGCGTGATCCACCAAACCCGGTTTCGCTAAGCTGGAGTGAGGCTTGCATTTAAAACCTCCTGGAATGTGAGCCCCTCCTGACCTATTGACCTCATGACCTCTACTGACCTCATTGACGCCTGTCCGACCTCTTGTAAGTGAACACCCCGAGTTCAACGCAGCGACATTAATCTGTGCAGACATTTGGTGATTTGGATCAGCCGCAGTTCTTCCGCGTGCGATGCCGACGACGCCTTCTTGGCATCCGATGGTTTGACTTTGTCAGAAATTGTCACCGTTGCATCTGCGACGGTCTCCGAGCGATCTCGAGAGAGAGCTGAGTTCTGGTAAGGAGACGGCTGTGGTGTCACTTTGTGGACACGTCGCCCCGTCTTGGTGCGCAAACTCCAGCAGCAAGTCGCGCTCACTTCAGTTGGCGGTCGGCGTTCGGAGTTTGCACTGCCACGACCCTCAAAGGAATGGCGCCCCCCCCCCCCGTGGTCCCCCCCCCCCCCCCCCCGTGATGCGTGGATCAAACAAATCACTCGAGACATCGGGGTATGGCGGCAAGAGCAGCTGTTTGTGCGAATGCTGCAGCAAGAGGTCGCATAACGTTCGGCTCAACGCCCCTTCGCTGATTGCACGCGATGGGCACATTGAGACATCGGTGGCCGTCCTGAGACCATCAACTTGCCATGCGTGGGGGAACTCAGTTTCATCACGGGCAGTGGCTGAAACCCCGATTCGAACCCAGGTACTCAGCGGCGCCGGCTCGGTCAGTATCTTCTGTGTGACACGGAGCATTGCGAACCCCACTGAGTTACCCTTTGGCTTATTTTTACGAAAGGGGCCGTCCATAAATGACGTCACGCGATTTTGGACGATTTTTGACCACACCCTCCCCCCCTCGTCACACGGCGTTACAAAAAGTCAGACCCCCCCCCCTCAAATATGACGTCACAAAGCTCTGCCCCCCCCCACCCAAAACCATATTTTCATTTTGAAAATAAAACATGCTTCAAATCGCTTTAAACTATTGTCATTGTAGTTCGTATTTAATGTGGCGCTGCACTCTGATGGTGTAGGTGAAAACATTTATTAAAAGTCTATTTAATTAAGTAGAACGTGTTGTCTATATTTATTAAAAGTTGCGCATTTTGATGTGACGTCACATTTATCAACCCCCCCCCCCCCGTTACAAATCGTCACAAATGTCTGCCCCGCCCCCCCCCCTAGGTGCGTGACGTCATTTATGGACGGCGCCAAAGGAATAAACGCAACGTTCGCCGTGCAGATGGAGCGATGCAACCAGCTCATTGTGCAGGAAGGAGCCAGGCAGTTTGTCGCATCGCAAGCCCGTTCGAGGAATGGGGCGACGGCTTTGGGTAGGAGGTCTTCATGCAGCAGTGTGTAGATCACGGCTGATGATCGACAACCAACCGGCCACCATCCGAAACCCAATCTCAACGACACGTCTTGGCCTCGTGACATCCGCTCACAGCGTGGCGACCTTATCGCACATTCTGACGTCACGACACCTCCTCTCGAGTGTGCAGGCGGTGCAACTGCACTGGGGCCCAGGCTCCTGGCTATAAAGTGCTGGGGGGGGCGGTGCTGGGGGGGGTGCTGGGGTGGGGGGGGATTGGACAGAGGCGGAGAAGGTCACGACCGTACTAGCACCGGGACGGTCCAATCCAACCGGGCTGCTCTACTGACCTCCTCTACTCATCCTCCTCCTGCTGACCTCACACACCCTGACGTATATACGTATGTATGTTGAACTTCTTTTGCACCATACGTATCCCTAGGTGCATTACATAGTGCCGCTTGTTGCTGGCCGCTCGGCGTTTTTTTCCTGGGGGGGGGGGGGGGGCCTTTGCGTCCTGTACTCAAAAATCCGGATATTGGTTTAGTTTGTTTGGAATCGATTTCTTGACCCCCCTCCCCACCCCTGCGCCCCCCCCCCCGTCTCATGCGAACATGACCACGGCTGCGGCGAGCACGAGGGCGAGCAGCAGCGCCCCTCCGCAGAACGCGGCCACGAGTCGGCGGCCCGGGTCGCAGCACGGCTCCCCCCGGGCCCCCTCCTCTGTGAGCATGGCCACGGACGAGCCGCTGGCCGTCGAGTGAAGTTCGGCGCCGGGTTCCCGCGCGGCCACCACGGACCAGCGCGGCACGTTCACCTTGTTCTCCATCTCGTTGAGCATCGTGCCGAGCTGCGGAGGGGTCAGGGGAGACAGCGAGGGGGGGTTAGCAAATGCAGTTGTGTCAGCTATTCGACGACTCCCGGGGTTCGACCCCCTAACACCAGCGACCTGTGGTCAGCACGGAACCGCTGCAGAACAGGGCACGGCGGATGCGGTTACCTCCTCCGTCAACGTAAAATGAAGAGCGGTCCGCAACGTGACTCATGTGGTCACTAGAGCCAGACCATCGAGCAGCTGATCCCACGCCTGCCCCTGCACCTCCGATTCGTAGACCATGGATCAGCTGATCCCACACTGCCTCCTGCACCGCCGATTCACAGACCATGGATCAGCTGATCCCACACTGCCTCCTGCACCGCCGATTCACAGACCATGGATCAGCTGATCCCACACTGCCTCCTGCACCGCCAATTCACAGACCATCGATCAGCTGATCCCACACTGCCTCCTGCACCGCCAATTCACAGATCATGGATCAGCTGATCCCACACTGCCTCCTGCACCGCCGATTAGAGGGCAATGTCACCGAGATTCACCCAGCCTCCAAAGAGAGTGGCTTCATAACCTCGGTATCCACACAGATAACTCTGCTGACTTAACCTCGACATGCACAGGAGCAGAAGTTGTTATCGACTACAACTTTGATAATAGTGTTGTTTCTTGCAGGTCGCTTGACGCTTTGAGCCTTTGTATGTACGTTAAACTTTTTTCGCACCGTGCGTAGCTAAACCGCGCTAATTGGAGGGGCGGGGGATGGACAGCAAACTAAACACAAAAAGCAGTTTTAAAGAAATTAGTTTTCAATCTCGATTTAAAAGTACATAATATCGAGAGGAAGAACGTTCCAGACGGCCGCATGAGCGCATCTGAAAGTGCGCGATGCAGTGACCGTCTTTGTTCGATGGCGGGGGGGGGGGGGGGGTCAAGTCTATCCATATCCACTGTAGACTTTCCCACATAGTTGTAACAATTTTATCGACCCCGGAAATAGGGAAGGATGATGGGTTGAAGTCAACAACCGCATGAGCTACCTGGTTGGATGATCACACTTGCCGATGTTGAGGTGAAGTCGTTATTTTTATACGTGGGCTGCTTTTACGGCCAATACAGTATTATAATTTAAAATGTGTTTATTTCTGGTAAAATCGTCGCCTGTTAAATGTCGATTTTTAACCAGAACCCTCCACCACCCGCCAGAGCTAAGTGAAGTTGTCGCATCATGGGCAAATGTGCCAATGATAATATATCTGTACTGTCTATATTTTTGAAGCAACCCGGATTGCTTGCCTAGGGGCCGTCCATAAATGACGTCACGCGATTTTGGAGAGATTCCCCCCCCCCCCCTCGTCACGCGGCGTCACAAAAAGTCAGACCCCCCCTCAAATATGACGTCACAAAGCTTTGCCCCCCCCGCCCCCACAAAAAACATGCTTCAAATCGCTTTAAACTATTGTCATTGTAGTGCGTATTTAATGTGCCGCTGCACTCTGATGTTGGAGGAGAAAATATTTATTAAAAAGTCTATTTAATTAAGTAGAACGTGTTGTCTATATTTATTTAATGTTGCGCATTTTGATGTGACGTCACATTTCTCAAACACCTCCCCCCCTCGTCACACATCGTCACAAATGTCTGACCCCCCCCCCCCTAGGTGCGTGACGTCATTTATGGACGGACCCCTATAAAGTAGACACATGACAGTTCATCACCGTTGATGCCAGCAAAATCTGTCTCTGCTGCCGATGAGACATTAAATGTCGAAAAGGGTCCACGGTTTGATCGTCTTGATGACCAATGGCGCCGCCCCTGTCGAGATACACTCCCAGAAGGCCGTGCGGCTGATGAGATGCGCAAAAACACTTTTTTGTGTCACATGTATACATTCATATTGGGGACGCACAGCTCTGTGAAAACAGATAATTGTCTGCTTATCTATAACACAGGGTGCTTAAGAATGTTTTATACTTATATGGGACTATCGTTTTTAATGGAAAAAGAACGGATAATACATTGTAACATGATAACAAATGTACGTTAATAGCTTCGAAAAGTCAAAGCGTCTCCCACTTGTTCACTGCACATTTCGTCATTTGTTTCCACTGTTGTGCCAATATGCCCAAGTAGTGGCCACATCTTTCTGGCACCGACCTCTCTCATGACGTCGTCCTCAAGGCATTGTCCGTTAGGTATTCCTCTCTTTCCTGTTCCGTCCATGTTTTTGTTTTATTGTCCTGTCGAGGTAGGCAGCCGTGGTTCAGAGACTAAATGCGATCGCATTTCTAGAAGCTGTAGAGAGACAGTGGGCGCGTTGACTTGATAGAGGGGGGGGGGGGGGTCAGAGGCGGGAGAACAAGTGAGGATGCTGAACCTGAACTTGAATGGGGGCAATGAGTCCACAGCACGAGTGGCTGGTAGGAAGGGCATTCCAGACAATGGGCGAAGCAGAGAAGAATGAGTGTCCCCACCCCTCCCGCCACGGACCGAAGATTGAACGGAGGACTTCGACTGAAATCATTGGTGGTCGGAGCAGAGAATGAGTGGAGGGGAGTAGAGTGAGATGAGAGGGGAGAGGTAGGAGAGTGCGTGGAGGGGAGTAGAGTGAGATGAGAGGGAAGAGGCAGGAGAGTGCGTAGAGGGGAGTAGAGTGAGATGAGAGGGGAGAGGTAGGAGAGTGCATGGAGGGGAGTAGAGTGAGATGAGAGGGGAGAGGTAGGAGAGTGCGTGGAGGGGAGTAGAGTGAGATGAGAGGGGAGAGGTAGGAGAGTGCGTGGAGGAGAGTAGAGTGAGATGAGAGGCGAGAGGTCGGCAGGCGTGGTTCCAATGGAAGATCGTCAAGAAGCTGAGTGATATTTTGAAATCGATCCGGGGCTGGATTAACAATCATAATCTCAGCTGGCAACGCGCCTCCGCCTCACCCTCGTCGAGCGAGCGAGAGAGAGGAGGGCGAGACGACTCAAGAGACGCGAAGAACCGCAGACCAACGGGAAGATCAACCACGCGGGTTGACGCGTAGACTTTTGCGACCACTAGTATTCACAGGTTTTGTTGTTGTTGTTTAGATCGCGTAAGTATAAATGCGTCGTTAACCCGCCACC
The DNA here is from genome assembly GCF_015708825.2 of Lethenteron reissneri. Taxonomy (NCBI): domain Eukaryota; kingdom Metazoa; phylum Chordata; class Hyperoartia; order Petromyzontiformes; family Petromyzontidae; genus Lethenteron; species Lethenteron reissneri. Next base: position 10,838,951 of record NC_083787.1, on the reverse strand, counting down.
ACCCGACACTCGCTCGATGACGCTGGATGTCATTACCAGAGGAACGTCGTACTACTCAAATTGTGAATGTTGTGGATTTACTCCCCAACACACCGGTAGGCTGAAGTAGTCACTAATTGCCACATTTTCTCTACGTGACAAACCTTACTGGTTGGCTGTGTCGGCTGGTGGCGGGTTAACGACACATTTCTATTTTTGTCATGACCAACCACGCGGTGAGCCGGCACCAACAATAGTCCAAGCTCTGCGGTCCCCTCTTTATATCTAAAAACGACTTATGCAAACATGCGGGAGGAAACTGGAGCGCCCGGAAATTTGGATCCAGCAAAGGGGGTGGAGGGGTTAGATCGTTGGAGAGCTGCCGCTATGAGGTCACAGTTACGGCGGCGAGTGAGGAGTCTGTGGGCTGCATTTCCATCGACTTATCAGCGTAATTCCGTCTCTAATCCCTGGTCTTCACACTAATGGATTAGATTCCTCGCGGTTTGGTTTATTTCGGGATATCCGTGCGAGACTGCCCTCTTTGTCACCGCAGCTCTTCAACACCGCAGTGGAACCTGCAGCGAGGGATTCGCATGGTTCTGTATTCGTGGCAGAAGCTCATTGAGCCAGACTAAGGCACCCTGGCATAGGGCTGCCGACTCTGAGGCTATTCCGAGGGATGTTTATTTCTTTACCCAACATAACGTAATGCCATTAATTGGACGACTGTTCATCCCGTTCACACCACCAAGGCATCGTTTTATTGTGTGTGGCTGTCAGGAGTGTCATTGATTACAATTAACTTGTTTACGAATTATGTGCATTCATCGAATTTATTTATTTTCTATTAAAAATAGTCTCACAGATTAATTGCAATAGTCGGCAGGAGATCGCCAGTAGAGACTCCCGGTGAATCTGGAAGAGTTGGCAAACCCTCCTACTACAGGGTTGGTATGCTTAATTATTAATGCCAAACCCTCATGCAGCCACACTGGGATACCTTTGGGAGTTGCCGGGTTCAGTATTAATGTAGGAGGCTCACAAACACAGCAGCTTCGAGAGTGGTACAACCGGAGGAAAGCAATGAGTGAATGATTTCTACATCAATACACACCCAGTAAACATCGAGCCAACGTTGGCACGTGGTTGGAAACGTCGTACCAATGTTGGCCCAACATTCCATGTTTACTGCGCAGCTGAGATCAAGCTGTTTGACTCGGTCATGTTGATTACCATTTCTAATGATTATAATGATCATAATTTCTAATAATCATCATTGTTATCATCGTCATCAACATAATCAATCTCATTCAAGCTTCGCGTTGAATGATGATCATCAATCAAGGCATGGTGACGCACTCCGTCTCTCTAAGAACAGTTTTTTAGTGTTTCAAATGTGTTGCCCTTGCTCCGCACCTCCGATTAGCACAGTTGGCTACGTACGGTGCGAACGAAGTTCAACATACGTCACGCCTGCACTGCCCGCTACACAGACGGGTTCAGGAACCCTCTGCCATCTCCTGGTCACCTCGCGGCGGCACGGCGGGTTTCGAAGGTTCATAATCATCTCGGCGTGATCCACCAACCCTTGCCTTCACATGCGCTGGATCGCAGCAGTGCAACCACCGCGCCTGACCATCAGACGATCCTCCTCCGTGTCATCCAAGTCGATCGGCAGCGGCAGCCAGATTGTCAGTAGCCAAAGGGAGGACCTCGTAGCAGATCATGGTGATGATGAAGACGAAGAACGATAAAACTAGAAACTTTATTTATTTATTTAACCAGCTAAGGCCCACTGAGCTGCGTAGCTCTTTAACAGACGCGACCTGGCCGCCAATGACAGCTCAGCGAAGTGGCTCATCGCGTGGACCTTTATAGCCGCCAAATACTCCAAAACGCGTGATGTTGATTCTAAATGTGGAGGGAAAAAACCGGATGACGCAGAGAGACAAAACCACACGACCACAGGGAGAGAAAGACGCAAACTCCAAATATACAGCAGGCATCAGAGTCGGGATCGAACCCAGGACCTCCTGCATACCAGGCCAGGTAGTTAACATCTCCTAGCCACCGTGATGATGATGAGAGAGACACGCAATCTCTAAATATACAGCAGGCGTCAGAGTCGGGATCGAACTCAGGATCTCCTGCATACCAGGCGAGGTAGTTAACATCTCCTAGCCACCGTGATGATGATGAGAGAGAAAGAAACACGAAAACTCCAAATATGCAGCAGGCGTCAGAGTTGGTATCGAACCCAGGACATCCTGCACAGTCTCATCCTCATGCGCGGCCCGTCGAAGTCTGTATCGACTCTGCAGCAATGTCTGAATCGAGAGCAAGAGATATCACTGGCTGTGATGACCTTTGACCCTGGAAGAAATAACTCGGCACTTACCACCAAGGTGTGTCCGTCCACCTTGGCTGGCAGCAATTGGAACGACATATGGTGGGATACGACGTCTGGCCATACACGCAACATCTCGGATTCAGTGTTAGATAGATACGGTGTGGATGCTGCATCTGGATGGAATGCAACGTTTGGGGTTGCATTGTAAATCTAGTTGCATGCAACATGTGGTTGCATATTATATCTGGTTGTATGCAAAATCTGGTTGGATATGTCTCATTGAATGCAACATCTGGCGAATTGCCATCAACAGACAACTTAACGCCACACGCACACACAAGCGCGCACAAAGATCCCCCATATAGCCTTCAACAAACTGTTGGGGCAAGTGCTGTTAGCGAGCCCCTATGAAGGCCGGCGCGGCACACGAGGGGGTGGGTGGCCAATACCACGCCCGGTCGCCTTTGTCTCCCCAGCGGCGATGTCTACATACCGCACCAGGTACCCATTTGAGGCTGAGCCGACCGCGGTCCGATTCAGATCATCGTCACTGGCCTTGGCCGCGAGCGGGAAATCGAACTCGGGTCGCCAAGTTCACAGCGCAGCGTAGCGCTAACCTACAGCGCGCCACCGCACCGTCCCAGTAAGTTCAGCAAACACAACGGTTACCTCCTGCACGTCCTTCTCCAGAGCCTGCGTGTCCTCGGGCCCACCACCACCTCCAGCAGCAGCAGCAGCCGCGGCGCTCCTCACGTCCTTGGCGCTCAGCGCCCTGGAGGCGATCGCCACCGTGGTGCCGCTCATGCCCGTGCGGACGCGCGAGGCACCCACGGGGAACTGGCCGCTGATCTCCAGCGCGCGCCTCATGTCGCCCTCGAGCAGCTCCAGGCAGCAGGAGAAGGAGACCCAGAGCCTCTCGAGCTCCGCTCGCCTCTCGCCCACCACCGCCTTGTCGCGCAGGAGGAGCGTGAGGGCGACGCGCGTCGCGTCCGCCACGCCGTGGGCGCGCTCCCGCGTGCAGCGCAGCTCCTCGCGAAGTCGCGCGCAGTCGGCCGAGCCGCCGAGGCTCACGGCGAGGTGGTGGTGGCACGCGGTCACCTTGTTGAGCGACTGCACGAGCGCGGCGCACTGCGAGTCCGACTCGGCGGCGCCCTCCGTCGCCATGGGTGCGTGCGGATTGAAGATGGGATGGGGATGATGATGATGGGGATGATGATGATGATGGGGATGATGATGATGGGGATAATGATGGGGATGGTGGGGATGATGGGGATGGGGGTGGTGATGTGGTGGTTTGAGATGAGAGAGGGGGACAGATCCGAGCCGACCAGGTGTGACCGAACTGCAAGTCGATTTGAATCCGGAACTGATTCGATCCGACTCGTACCAACCAGACGTTGGCCGACTAGTCCAGGTGTGATCTGCCGACCAGGTCCGATCCGATGATGTCTAACATCCGTCCAGATGTGACGGTGGCAGTCAGAAGCACGGAGAAGGTCAGGTGGACAGGACGGGGGATGATGGAGTGGGTGGCGAGGGTGAGCTCAGGGACGAGGTCGCGGGGCCATGAAATCCCAGCGAGGGAGACGCGGAGAGTTGATCCGAATCCCGGGCATGGGCGACTCAAGACGAAGTAACTCCGATTAGAGGGCGCCGATCACGGAACGGAACCCGGACTCCAACTGGAACGCGAACTTCGAACCGCACCGAGACTTGAAACTGGCCGCTCTCGATGTGCGCGGAAGCGTCACCCTGGGGTGTCGTCCCGAGCCAACGACTTTCCTTCTCTGTCTCTCTCCTCTCTGGCCCAAGCGCGACTCTTCGCCGCTCTCGTGACGGCCCAGGGAGGGAGACGACGGACGACAGAGAGAGAGACGGGAGAAGGAGACCGGGGATAGACGGGAGACACAGCAGAGCGAGACAGGAGAGAGAGAGATGGGGTAAGAGAGACGGGGAGAGATGAGAGACAGAGAGAGGGCGAGAGACGGGGCTGGGATACGAGAGACAGGAGAGAGACGAGAGAGAGAGAGACGTGGTTGAGACCAGGGAGAGAGAGAGAGACGGCTGGACGCGCGGTGCTACCTGTACCCAGGTGCGGGTCGCGCAGATTAGAGACCCAGACCCCCACCCCTCTCACCCTTCACATCATCAAACCACCCGACCAATCAAATGTCCACTGAACCACGCACCCAACTAACCAATTACCAATTACTCACCACTCACTCAACGATACCCAGCCACCTACCCAAAACAACCACCCACTCACCGAACCACCACCCGACTATCCAACCACCCACCCACCTAACCACCACCGTCACCACCACTACCACAGATAAACACCCAAGCCCTAGATTTGGGATTGCGATGAGATTATTCAAACCGAGTTTCACTCCGCCCTCTGATCCCACCGCCTCCCTCCTCGTGTGCCCCATCCATAAACTCATTCACTCCCCCCCACCCCCCCGCGGACAGCCCCCCAACTCCTGCCCCCACCCCCACCACCGCCGCCTCCCCATCCCCAACCTCCACCCCCGTCTCGTCCCATTCGCTCACGCGGCGCTGGGATTTTAATACCTCTGCAATCGCAAAATCCGACGTCGCACACCCAGCCCCACCCAAGGACCCCCATGCCCCCTCCTTCTCATTTCGCCCCTCCAACCCCTCCTCGCACTCATTGAGTCTGTCCCAGTCTCACTGCTGTCTCCATCCCTCACACTCTCGCATCCCCCTCTCAACCTCCTACCTTCATCTCCCTTCTCTCTCCGTCCATTCTTCTCGCCCCCCTCACTCTCATCGCTTCTCTCCCAATTCAACGTCCCTGTCAAGCTCACCCCCTAGTTGCTCTCTTGCCCCCCCCCGGCTGTTTCTCTCACTCCCCCCTCTCTAACTGCCCCCCCCTCTCTCTCCAGAGCCGTGGCTCCCCCCCCCCCTCCTCGCCCCCCCCCCCTCCTCTCATCGCTGCCGGTGCTACCGGTACCCTGCGCAGGCGACGCGTCTAACTTAGCCTGGCAGTAGCCGTGACGACCACGAGTGGGGAGAGGGAGAAGGGAAGGGGGCGGGGGAGGGGGCGGCTAGAGGGGGGAGGGGGCGGGGAGGGGAGGCGGTGGTGTTTGGAGGAAGGGGGAGAATGCGTCTGTCGTCGGGGTTGTGATTGTGGAAGGGATTCACGGGTTATTCTTTGCCCGGACAGATTGCGAGGTTATTAATAAAAGGGGGGGGTGAGTGGGGGTGGTGACACTCTAAGGGGAGGAGGGGTTGGGGGTGGGGAGGGAGGCTGATGTTAATGATGATCGTGATTTTGTGCAATGATGATTTTCGATGTTTCGCCATTGCCGTTGCTGCCGATGATGATGATGGTTAGTGAAGAAATCTAGAATTGATTATAAATAAAAATGTATAGATCGATGACGATTGGATTGTGATGGACTGTGGATGATTATGAAGATGGTGATATTGATGGTTACCATGATGATGGCCATAACATCGCATGCATGTCGAACTTCTTTCGCACCTTACGTAGCCAACCTGCTAACCTCATCATCGCTTATTGGTGGTTCAAGCTCTGGAGAGAGAGAGGGGGGGGGACAGAACCGGTTCTGATATCACTCGCCAATGATGTTGGCCGTGGTCTTGTGATCTGACTCAGGTCATTGCCACGGTGGCGAGATGTTAACTACCTGGACTGCTACACAGGAGGTCGTGGGTTCGATCCCGACCCCTGGTGCCTGTATATTTGGAGTTTGCGTGTCTCTCTCCCCGTGGTCGCGTGGATTTTTCTCCGGGTCCTTCGGTTTTTCCCTCCACATTTAGAATCGACATCACGCGTTTAGAGTATTTGGCTGCTATACATTTCCACACGTGATACGCCACTTTGTCGAGCGATCATTTGTGACCCGGTCGCTTCTGAAGAAGAGCTACGTAGCTCAGTGTGCCTTACCATGGTAAAATAAAAACACGTTTAAAGTAAAAACAAGTTTCATTTTAAAGTGTAAAGTTTCAAAATGGTTCGATATCACTCGCCACTGACGCAGGCCGTGGCCTTGTCATCTCACTCAGTTCGCCGGGTTTTCATCTCTCGCAGTGCGACAACCACTTCTGCCGCCACCGCTGCCACGTGCCTGCCACGGAGTTTTAATGAAGTCGCGCGCACGGTCCCTCTAATCACCCCCCCCCCCCCCCCCCCACTGCGGAGGTAGCTCTCCCCACCTGGGCTCCCATCGGGAGAGGAGGTAATGAATCTGGAGGGACCCCACGCGTGGTGAAGTGAAGGAGGAAGGACGCTTCGCTGAGTCCCAACCACAATCACCCCGGCCCCCAGACACGAAGACCCCAATTAGGGTCTCCAGATACAGATGTGACGAGACGACCAGGTCCGTCCTGTCGTCGCCTTAGCTACGTAATTATGTTTACACAAACACTTTTATTTCCACAACAAAGACAAAGATCCGCCGCGTAGCCTTTAACAGACTGTTGGGGCAAGTGCTGTGAGCGAGCACCTATGAAGGCCGGCACGGCACACGACGGGGTGGGTGGCCAGCACCACGCTCAGCCGCCTTTGTCTCCCTAGTGTCGATGTTTACGCACCGCACCAGATACTCAATTGAGGCTCAGTCGACCTAGGGGAAGCCGAGGACTGGTTCAGATAATCGTCACTGGTGTTGGCCGAGAGCGGGAATCAAAGTCGCGTCCCTGGGTTTGTAGCGCAGCGTAGCGCTAACCGCTACACTACTGCTCCCCCTAACAAACCAACACACGTATATTTATACGCATATATACAAAGACACACACACCATTGTACAATATATACTGCATTGCCCTCATACTCATTGGTTCTTTCGGTAAAGTCACGTGTGGCGATCGAAACGTCGTGATCTATTATCATTTTTCTACCTACGTGACTTTACCGAAGTATCTTCTTGGATCTTTCGGTAAAGTCACGTAGTAGGGAAGCAATAAAATAATAAAAATAAAACATAATAAAATAATTCTCACGACGTTTCGGCCACAACGCAAGCAGCCGTCCTCAGGTGAAGAACATGTCTGTCGATAAGACAGAGTCTAAATGACACGTCTTAGGCTTGGAGTGCCTATTTAAGCTGTGAGGGAGGAGGAAGAGAGCTTTGACAAAAGAATTTGCATTTGAAGAGGAATTTAGCATATTTATGGGAAATGCAGGAATGCGAATAGTGCTAATTGTGAAATGCGTGGGAGGTGGGCGGGGGGTTTTCAAAGTCATATTATGCCCATGCATTATGCAGGATTAGCAGCATAACCAAAGAGTATGGATTACTGCAGTCACGAAAGCTTCAAATCAAGATTGCATTGCCATCGTTTCTTAGTTAAAGGGTAAGGGCGCAGTCCTGCAACTGCTCGCTCTCACCACTGCTGGCGGAAGGGCCATCCACTGGAGGGATCTCCACCAGAGAGGCAAAGCGGCCGACTCTCTTCCACGGCGACCAGAGACGTCTTGGAAGCGGTGGCAGTACCCACACTTTACCCCACCACACGATCGACTCAATGTGGAGTAGCCCATGTGCTGGGTGGACACAGGCAGAGCGTTTGGAGACCGGGAAGGTGTTGGGTGGGGGTCGTCAGGCAGATAAAAAAAATCGTCCATTTTTACAGCTGCCGTTTTGGGAGATTGAATCAAAACGGCGACCTCTGGATTTTAAACTATTTTTAAAAAAAATTACCAGGTAAGGCCCACAGAGATATGTGGCTCTTTTGCAGAAGCGACCTGGCCGCGAAAGATAGCTCGACAAAGTGGCTTGTCGCGTGGAAATGTCTAGCAGTAGCCAAATCCTCTAAACGCACGTTGATTCTAAATGTGGAGGGAAAAAAAACGGAGGACGCGGAGATAAAACCACGCGACCACGGGGAGAGAGACGCAAACTCCAAATATACAGCAGGTGTCAGAGTCGGGATCGAACCCACGACCTCCTGCATACCAGGCGAGGCAGTTAACATCTCCTAGCCACAGTGGCGCTCAGATCCAGTGCCGCGAACCGATTCACCGCTGTGGCGGCTGCCTTCGTTTTTTCGTCAGAACCATTCCACACTTTCATCTTTATGGCGAAACATGTCGAGATGTGCGGCAAACCGGTGGTTTCCGGTACAAGAACAAAACCAATTTTAACAACATGAACTACAGAACTTGAACACGTACCCCCAGTAGCCCACCACCTCTGCCCCTCCCCCTCGGCCCCCCACTCTCTGTAGAGAGATCGAGGAGGCTGTAAGTTTGGCCGGGAGCCCGAATGCTCTTGGCGAGTTCGTTTCTCGAGTGGCGGCTTGGCCTGAATTCTCAGTGACCTTGTACAACCTGTGTATGGTGAGTAAATGTACGTGTATACCCAGATCCGTCCCTAGGGTACAGAATCGAGGCGACTGCCCCGGGCCCCGCGCGTTGGGGGGGCCCGCGCTTCGACATCACGTTGTCAGATGTAATACTGGGGGTCTCACCCAGTGTGATTTGCCCTGGGGCCCGCACTCCCCTATGGACAGTCCTGTGTGTACCCTATGTGCGTACCTTATGTTTGTACCCTATGTGTGTATGGTCACCGACAGCACTTGCTCCAACAATCTGTCAAGGCGACACTGGGGTCACACGGGGGATCTTTGTGTGTGGGGAGCGGTGAGTGTGGTGGTTAGCGCACTGCGCGACGAACCCGGCGACCCATTCCCGCTCACGCCCAATCTGAGTGACGAAAATCTGCACCGGTTCTGGGTCTCCCCTTCTCGAATACGGTGCCCACCTTTATAGGTGTTTGCTAACAGCACTTTCCCCAACAGTCTGTTAACGACTATACGGGGGATCTTTGTCTTTGTGTATAATGAATAACCAGAATATGTGTTTATACTGGAGGAATCCGATGACCTATGAGGCTCTTTGGAGTGCCAGGTGGCTCAGATTGTCGAGCGAGCGGCTCGCAATCTGAAGGTTGCGACTTCTAATCCTGGTTGTAGGTTGACTCAGCCAATCATCCCGCCGGGGTGATAAATCGAGAAGCGCTGATATGAGGGGCGTTATCAACAGTGTTTGTCCTATGGATGGTCTCTTGCCCGTCATAGGAATGCGGAATTTCTGACCGCGGGCTCAGGATTGTAAAGAGGAGATGAGCACCAATGCCTCGATGCTTGTTTGAGTAGGAAATCACTTTGACTATACGAGTGTTGGTGTGTGTTTATGAGTGTGTATGATGAGTGTGTATGATGAGTGTGCATAATGAGTGTGTATGATGAGTGTGTATGATGAGTGTGCATGATGAGTGTGCATGATGAGTGTGCATAATGAGTGTGTATGATGTGTGTGTATGATGAGTGTGTATGATGTGTGAGTGTGTATGATGAGTGTGTATGATGAGTGTGCATGATGAGTGTGCATGATGAGTGTGTATGATGAGTGTGTATGATGAGTGTGTGTGTGAGTGTGTATGATGAGAGTGTATGATGAGTGTGTATGATGTGTGTGTGTGTGAGGGTGTATGATGAGTGTGTATGATGAGTGTGCATGATGAGTGTGCACGATGAGAGTGTATGATGAGAGTGTATGATGAGTGTGTATGATGTGTGTGTGTGAGTGTGTATGATGAGTGTGTATGATGAGTGTGTATGATCAGTGTGTATGATGAGTGTGTATGATGAGTGTGCATGATGAGTGTGTATGATGAGTGTGCATGATGAGTGTGCACGATGAGAGTGTATGATGAGAGTGTATGATGAGGGTGTTCACGAGTGTGTATGATGTGTGTGTGAGTGTGTATGATCAGTGTATGAGTGTGTGTATGAGTGTGTATGATGAGTGTGTATGATCAGTATGTTTATGAGTGTGTATGATGTATGTGTGTGAGTGTGTATGATCAGTGTATGAGTGTGTGTATGAGTGTGTATGATGAGTGTGTATGATCAGTGTGTATGATGAGTGTGTATGATGCGTGTGTATGATGAGTGTGTATGATGAGTGTGTGTGTGAGTGTGTATGATGAGAGTGTATTATGAGTGTGTATGATGTGTGTGTGTAAGTGTGTATGATGAGTGTGTATGATGAGTGTGCATGATGAGTGTGCACGATGAGAGTGTATGATGAGAGTGTATGATGAGTGTGTATGATGTGTGTGTGTGAGTGTGTATGATGAGTGTGTATGATGAGTGTGTATGATCAGTGTGTATGATGAGTGTGTATGATGAGTGTGCATGATGAGTGTGTATGATGAGTGTGCATGATGAGTTTGCACGATGAGAGTGTATGATGAGAGTGTATGATGAGGGTGTTTATGAGTGTGTATGATGTGTGTGTGAGTGTGTATGATCAGTGTATGAGTGTGTGTATGAGTGTGTATGATGAGTGTGTATGATCAGTGTGTTTATGAGTGTGTATGATGTATGTGTGTGAGTGTGTATGATCAGTGTATGAGTGTGTGTATGAGTGTGTATGATGAGTGTGTATGATCAGTGTGTATGATCAGTGTGTATGATGAGTGTGTATGATGCGTGTGTATGATGAGTGTGTATGATGAGAGTGTATGATGAGTATGTATGATGAGTGTGGATGATGAGTGTGTGTGGGAGTGAGTGGTAGTGTAGCGGGTGCGGGGGGCTGGTAGCAGATCCACCTTCAATTTAATTACCACAAAACCACGTGAAAAATATCCAACTAAGCTAGTGTCGGAGGCCCCAAGGGGACAGACGTTCATTACGTTTCCTGGCCAATCCCCATTTGGCAGAGCCAGAAGGCTGAATCATTGCTCTCTGGGGCTCCTCCAGAAACAACTAAAGCCACGGCGGGTGGCCACGTCGAATGTTCGAAAACTCTATGCGGAGGAGAGGCTGACACCCCTCTGTCGGGAGCTGGACTGGTACCTCCTGGATCTCTGTGGTATTCAGGAGATCTGGTGGACCGGCTCTGGATCCTGCCACCATGAGGGGTGTACAGTCCTCTACTCGGGACAGGAGACTGCCGAACAACAGGGAGTGGCTCTTCTTCATAATGAAGGAGTGCATGGGAACATGGTCGTGAGGTGTGGGAAGCTGTAACCCCCAGGCTACTTTAGGCTTGTCTTCCCATAAACCAGAGGCGAGCAGTGGTGGTTGTGGTTATTTATGCTCCACCGAAAATGAACATCAGTGTAGGGATTGAGGTAAGGTCGATGAGTCAGATGACTTCTATGACCTCCTGTCACAGGTGCTAGCTAAACTGGCCCCTCCGGATAGAGTATTCCTGTTGGGTGACTTTAATGCCCAATTTGGTTATGATTATGGCACCTGGTCTGTAGTGATTGGAAGACATGGGCTAGATCAGCTCAATAACAACGGTAGGAGGCTGCTAGACTTTTATGCACGCTGGGTCCAAGCAAGAACATCTGCTGGACTACATAGTGATGGAACAGCAGATGCGGGCCCATGTCCTTGACACCAGGACCTACCGTGGAGCTGATCTGCCCACTGACCATCGGCTTGTCATCTGTAAGATGCGCCTGTCATTCTTCCACTCCGATGGTGGGTATACACCCAGGACCCCATTCAAACCCACAGTGGCCTGGTCTCAGTTAGCTGATGAAAGTTGCAAGCGAGAATGTCATCGCTTGCAGTTGGGGTTGGCATCGTCCCCCACTCCTCCTGATGCCGAGGGGAAATGGGCGAGATTTAAGACTGTGGCTCATGCAGCTGCAATGGCTGCGTTGGGTACACGATCCAGACCTCCCCAGAGACCCTGGCTGACAAAGGAGGTGTTCAGGCTGGCTGAGAAAAAGCGACAGGCCCACTCTCACCGTCTACAGCATCCCACTTTAGAGAATGAGGAGGCTTACTGCAGCCTTCGCTCGGAGGTTCGGAAAGCCGTGAGGTGCTGCAAGGATGGGTGGTGGTCGCGGGTTGCTGAGGAGATGGAGTAACTTGTAGTGCCACACCTATCATCATCATTAGGAGAAAGAAAGGTGATCCGATCTCCAACCTCCAGGAACTGGTTTGCTGATTTTTTACAGCATTTGTGTGAGGTCTTGGGGAGGGGAAATCCGTCAGTCTGAAAAACATCATGGGGCAAAGTGGGGGTGACCCTGCTGAGGCTGCGGTGCCTCAAATATTGAAAGAAGTAGTCACCCGCTGTGAGTGGCTGGCTGAGGTGCCATCTGTTGAGGAAGTACAAAAAGCGATCCAGAGTCTGAGCCCGTCAAAAGCACCGGGCAGAGATGCTCTCCCAAGCGAAATGCTGAGGGAGAGTGGTGTTTGTGCACAGACTGCCCTACATGACATCATAATAACAGTCTGGACCACTGAACAGGTTCTGCAGGATTGGAAGGATGCCATGGTGGCCCCCCTCTTTAAGAAGGGGGACCGCACAGACTGTAACAACTACAGGGGCATCTCCCTCCTCAGTGTGCCGGGAAAGGTCCTGGCAAGAATCATTCAACATCGCCTTGGCAGGCACGCTGAGGAGAGGCTTACGGAGCCCCAATGTGGTTTCAAGAAAGGGCGGTTCTGCACAGATGCCATATTTTCTGTCCGTTTGCTACAGCAGAGATGCAGGGAATTCCAACAGGACCTACATATTTGTTTAATTTACCTGGTCAAGGCCTATGATACCATCAGTAGGGCTGGGCTCTGGGTTGTTCTTTGTGCTTTCGGAGTCCCTGACTCTACTCACAATCATTAAGGACCTTCATGATGGTGAGCAGGCCCGGGTAAAACTACGTGGCCGGGAGTTGGAGCCATTCCCTGTTTACTTTTGGATGCGACAGGGATGTCCTCTGGCTCCCACATGATTTAACATCTATTTTGACCACGTAGTTCGTGAAGCCTTCAATGGTTGTACCGGAGGAATTTCCATCTGGTACAGATACAATGGGAGGCTAATTAATGCCCGGATGCGGTAAAAGGATGGCTCGCTATTGGTCAACCATGTTATGTATGCCAATGATCTGGTGATTGCTGCTCACTCAGAGGAGGAGTCGGAGGCGCTGCTGCTGAATCTGCCGCGTGCCACTAAGAGGTGAGTCTTATCATCAGCCCCACCTGCCTGGGTATTTTGCACCACCAGACACTCCACCCCCACAACTCCCAATTGGTGATGGGGCAGTTCTGGAGAGAGTGGAGAGTTTTCCATACCTGAGCAGTGTGCTCATGACCGGCTCCGGTATGACAGCAGAGGTCTCGCTCCGAATCAGCCGAGCAGCATTATCTTTTAATCGGCTACGTAACGCTGTGCGAAAACTACGTGGTCTGTCGCTCCACACAAATCTTAGGGTCTTCTCGGCCATGGTCATGCCCTCCATTCTCTATGCTTGCGAAACGTGGAACCCGATAATGGAACATTTTCGTCGGTTAGAAATATCTAGTCTGGCCTGCCTACGATCCATACTGGATTTAGCCAGGCTGTATTGTATGAGGAGCTCACAAATACTTGAAAGATCTGGAAAAAGTCCCATCGGTGAGCTCCTCCGGCAGGCAAGACTGCGTTGGCTGGGTCATGTAGCCCGCATGCCCAGCCACCGCATGCCTAAACAGATTTTGTTCGGCCGGATAGAGGGGGCTAAACGGGCGTGGTACGGTTTAGAGAAGAGATGGAGTGATGTGGACCAGGAGGACTTGGAGCTGAGTGGACTTGCCGATGACTGGTACCAGCTGTGTCAAGATCGGCTTCTATGGAGGAGGCTCGTGAAGGACGCTACTGGGCAGTTGGAGGCAGTCGCCCTCCAACAATAACGGAGGGCAGAGGAGAGACGCTCACAACAACGAGCAGAATACCAGGTGGCTGAAACACATCAAGTTGGCACAATAGGGGGCACAGGTGGTGCATCGGCCAGTCATCTCAGTCAGTCGACCCATGGCACCTGGGTCTGCCCTGTGACCTCCTGCCAGCGGGCGTTCGACACTTCACGTGGCTTTAACGTGCACATGGCCTGACACAAGCGTCGTGGTGACGTCACTGCCACTTAGTGGCGAATGGCGTTGTTGTTGTAAGCGGTTAGCGCGTCGCACTCCGAAACCGGCGAGCCGAGTTTGACTCCGCTCACGGCCAACACCAGTGAGGATTATCTGAACCGGTCCTGGGTCTCACCTAGGCAGACTCGGCCTCAAATGATTACCTGGTGCGATGTGTGTAAAAAACATAGCCACTAGGGAGGTGTTGGCCACCTACCCCCTTCAGAAGTGTCTCGCTAACAGCGCTTGCCCCAACAGTTTGTTAAGGCTACACGGATGATCTTTGTCTCTGTTATGATGTGTGTGTGTGAGGGGCGGGTGTTGTTGTGTGAAGTTGTCAGCTCCCTCCCTCCTCCCTTGCCTCGCCCATTCCTCCTCTCCACTGACCACGGTCGCCACTCACAGCCATCAGTCCGCCGCGCCAGCGTCAGGAATAGCTCAACTCGGGGAATCGTCGGGGGTATCAACGGGGACCTCATCGCACCCCCGCGTCTCCCCCCGAGTCCATTCCATGGGGGTTAAGGTGTGGGAGCGAGGAGAGGTTCGATGCCACCACCAGCTCCGACTGAGGTTTGAGCCCGCGGGTCGCCGCTGTCATCCAGCGGTGAGCGTGTGGCGGTGGATCGTGAGAGTGACCACGAGGTCAAGGTCGAGAGGTCGTCACGGCCAAAGTCGTTGGTGGCACCGCACCTCGCCATCGCTTCCTACCTGCTGCCAGATCCTGCGGCGGTTGCGAAGTCAACGGCCGACGTTCAAGGTCCGCTCTCGCAGTATCATCATCGTCGTCATCATCGTTATCATCATCATCATCGTCGTCGTCATCTCCCCCTTGGTCACAGACGTCCTCTGGGTGCCACTAACCTGCCCTACTCCACCCTGCACGCGTGTCCCAAACATCACCCCCCACCACCACCACCCTTCCTCCCATTTACACCTACAGCAAATGTCTGTGTTGCATTCTATTCTGAACGTCCACGTTGCTTACCCCATTACATCTGTCTATCATTATTGTATCAATCCTTTGCCTTTCCGTTAATTACCATCATTGGATATCGTCCCTTCTAGCGATGCGTTCTGCCCAAATCCCTTATAGATATATCTGCCCTGCTGCGTGTGTCATCCTATGATCCGTGTGCTCCCCCTTTCTGCCTATGGGTGTTGTAATTATTATTATAATTTACATTTCTAAGGCGTATTTTATCCGTAGATCCCAATGCGCGACAGTGTATGGAACAGGAAATAAACAGAACCTGAAAGGGGCGAGTTTTCAAGACGGCACTTAAATAGCTCTAACGGCTCTGATTGTCTTTTTAGCAGAGGCAAAGGGTTCCGAAGCTTGGGAGTTGCACTGGCAAAAAAGCCCGATCACCCCCGCAGGACATGAGCCTTGAATTCGAAGAAAACAATCCTGAGATCTCAGGGGACACCTCGTTTCACTATAAGAGATGAGCAAGTTCCTCTGCATTATTCCCGGCGCTGCGCCACCTCTCCACGTTACTTTGCGCACTTTCCATTCTGCGTGCTCCCAATGGCGGAGCCAGGATTTAAAGTTAGGGGGAGGCAACCCCTCCCGCAATGAAAAATTATAGAGGAGTTGTTAGTGAGTAAGGACTTGTCCCTTGCTTTTTATTCGACGCGTGTGCGGCGATGGCAAATCCATCGATTGAGGGTCGAATTCGAACCGCGTTGTGTGATCGGCATCGCGCTCGCTGAAGGTGAATGCCTTCAGGGAAGTCGTGTACTGTATACGCAACTGCGCACAATTCTGTGAGTCACTTATAACTGCTTTGCCGTTACTTATTGCCAATTATGGACTAAGACTATTGTCCTATCATCTCAGAGTCCCTGGCACGTAATAATATGCTACACAGTGGCAGTGGAGGTCGCAAAATGCCGATGTATTACTAATAAACCCAAATGATCCGATCGAAATTAGGAATTTCGATCGGATCATTGGGGGGACACGTGCCCCCCCCCCCCCTCCCCACTGGCTCCGCCAGTGCGTGCTCCCCTTGCCTCTGCCACTGTGCCCAATCCACGCGTCACAACCTGCCAATGTTGCACCGACCGGGCTCGTTCCTCTTGGTCGCATCGTATTCACGTGTGTGTGTGTGTATGTTGAACTTCTTGCGCACTGTCTGTCGCCAATCGTTCTCGTCAGAGGTGCACCGCGGTTCGCTGTCTCTCCGTTCTCTTCCGTGCGTGCGCGTGACGATGGCAGCGGCAAGATGCTCAGGAGTTCGATGCCAATGTTGAGGTCTGCTGCTCGCCACAACGAGAGGGCTTCGAGAGTGAGTTTGTGTCGTTTTGCTGTTCCTCCTCCTCCGTTGAACGAGCGCAGACTACAGCGGTTTAGGACAGAGGTCGCAACCGGGTACCCGATACCCGTACACTACCCGATACCCGGCCGTTTGCGACCCTGGTGCGGCCGGGTACGGGTACGGGTGGGCCGTGAGTCACTGGTGAGTCACCGTTTGTCACTCATTTCCCAACGTCTTGTCTCTTCTCACAATTCAAGTTCCTAGAATCAACCCACCCGCGCCTGCAACATGGCTT
The DNA here is from genome assembly GCF_015708825.2 of Lethenteron reissneri. Classification (NCBI taxonomy): domain Eukaryota; kingdom Metazoa; phylum Chordata; class Hyperoartia; order Petromyzontiformes; family Petromyzontidae; genus Lethenteron; species Lethenteron reissneri. The sequence goes on along the minus strand of NC_083787.1, from coordinate 10,822,147 downwards.
CATCCCAGAGGTCGCAATCGGGTACCCGATACCCGTACCCTACCCGATAACCGGCCGGGTACGGGTAGCCGGGTATCGGGTAGGGTACGGGTATCCGTTTTCGACCCTGGTGCGGCCGGGTACGGGTACGGGTAAGGAATCAAAACCCGTTTGCGACCTCTGGTTTAGGATATCGTCCATAGTTTCGTCTACAGCGGTACACTCCACTGCTCCTGACACGGTCATCTGGCATGGCCACCTGAATGTGAGATTGTAGTTGTTGCTCTGCGTCTACATCAGCCGGACGGAAGAAGAAGTTGGGTTTACATGGCCATAATCGCACTACTCTGGCTCGTCTTTAATGTATGTCTGTGGATCTATATGGGGAGCGGTAGTGTAGCGGTTAGCACGTTGCGCTACGAACCCGGCGACCCCAGTTCGATTCCCGCTCACGGCCAACACCGGTGACGATTATCTGAACCGGTCCTGGGCCTCCCCTCGGTCGAATCAGCCTCAAATGAGTACCTGATGTGGTGTGTAAACATCACCACTAGGGAGACAAAGGCGGTCGGGCGTGGTGCTGGCCTCCCACCCTTTCGTGTACCGTGGTGGCCTTCATAGGTGCTCGCGAACAGCACTTGCCCCTACAGTCTGTTAAGGCTATATGGGGGATCTTTGTCTTATATGTACGTGTATCTCTGTGTATCTCTGTGTATCTCTGTGTGTCTCTGGCTGTATCTCGATGAGTCTCTATGGGTTTAATATACGGTCCGTAGTTTGGGCTGCATGGCCACAAGCGCACTCCTGTGGCTCAGGTCTTTAACTTCCCATTCATGAAGGTGATGTGCGCCTGTTGGTGATGTTCTTAATGCGGTTGATGGTTCCACCGGTATCTTCGAGGAGGAGGAATGTCAAAGCCCACGAGGTCTGTGAAGATGTTTGGCTCTCAAATGAGGAGGTGTTTATTGTGGACGTCCGCCTTTTTCCACTCTTTTCACCAGCAGCAGCGTTCCTCCGGATTTGCCTTTCATCATCAAGTTCAGCTGTTTTTACTTGGACAAATAACAATGTAACGTCCTTCTGTCATACTACTGCCGGATGTAGATCATGGGGAGGGTGGGGGGGGGGGGGTTATTGACCATACTTCACCACGCTGGCCAATGCCGATTTGTGGCAGTGTTTGGAGGGAGGGAGGAGACGGGGGCAGAACCGGTACAGACGCCTTGGTTGATCCGTACGGATGATGCGATGTGGATGTTACGCCCATGTGATGTAGTAAGGAGCTGGGTCGATTGTTACATCTCACTGGACCTCACGAGAGGTGATGGCGGATTCGAGGGGCCTTCATCCAGCAGTGGACTGACCATTCCTGCTGATAATCCCCTATTAAATTAAGCCGTGGGAATTATCGAGCCCCACATGTTATGCTTAAGTGCCCCCCGCTCCACTTCCTCGTGGAGTTTTGAGCTCTCCGCTCGCTCCACTCTCCTCACCACTTACCCTGCACCACCCGGATGTGAAGTGAGCAAGGAGGAGATGGGGGAGGGGGGAGGGTGTGAAGTCTTTAAAGAGAAGTGCCTCTGAGCTTTTGTTGTAATAATTCAATTATTGACTCGTTCGAGTGCGCGCGGTGCAGAGAGCGAATATAAGAATGGGATGTTATCTGTGTCGCCGTGTCTCTATGACTATATGCGCCCATGCCCCGTGTCTCTGTGACTCTTTGCGCCCATGTCCTCGTGTCTCTATGTCTCGTGTTTCCGTGTGCCCAGGACTCCACGTGCAAACCTCTCTGCGTCTCTGCCTCCACGTCTTTCCCCCGTAATCATCTTGCTCCCACCTCCTTATCTTCTGCTTGCTCCTCTTTCTTACCCTCCCTCCCATTGCTCCCCTCCTCCCCCCTAACCTTTGCCTCCTCGCCCCACCTCAACCTTGCTCCCTCCTAGCTCGCTCCCCATCACTGCCCTCTTCCCTCGTCTGGACCCCTTCCATTCTGCTCCCCCTCCACGCTATACCTAAGATCCACTACTGCACCCCGCCCACCTTCCCTCGGCCCTGCCTTCACCTAGCTGCCCCTCAATTCCCTTGCCCCCTTTTGCCCCGATAGGCCCCCCTGCATCACCCAGATGTGCTGCCGCTCCTCGGGGAAACTGGCCAGCGTCGCCGTCTCGACCCCGTTCACCGCGTCCCTGTGTCCCCTTGCCCCCGTCCCACCTCCATCTGCTTACTCCCTCTCCTACCCCCTTGGGACCCCTGACCCTCCGCCACGACCCCCAGATGCGCTGCCGCTGCTCGTGGCAGCTGGCGCGCGCCGCCGTCTCGGCGCTGTTCGCCGCCTCTCTCCTCGTCTCCATCACGGCCGCGTACGCCGCGGGATTCCGCCTCGCCTCCTCCGAGCGCTGCCACCTCTCGTTCGGCCTCTACGGCGCCGCGCTGATGCTGCACCTCGTGGCGCAGTCCGTGTGCGCCACGCTGGGGCACCGCGAGATGAGGCACCTCGCCCGGGTGCCGCCCGCGCAAAGGGGCAGCGTGGCCCTCTGCATAGCGGCCTTCCAGGTCAGGGTTCACGATCGCGGTCTGGGTCTTCACTTTGTTGTCCTTCAACCCGCACCTCCGATGAGCACGGTCGGCTATGTACGATGCGAAAGAAGTTCAATATAATACATTGCCTCACACAGAGATCCATAGACTCCCACGGAGACACATAGACTCACACAGAGAGCCAAAGACTCACACAGAGACCCAGACACGCACAGATATCCATAGACTCACACAGAGACCCATACATTGCCTCACACAGAGATCCATAGACCCACACAGAGATGCATAGACTTACACAGGGACCCATAGACTCACACAGAGAGCCATACATAGACTCACACAGAGAGCCATAGATGCATCTACATGCGGCTCGCTATCATCGCTCACTTCCTTCTGGCCACGGGTTGATGTCTGTCGAGCAGCCGGAACGTCGCTCGGGCTTTGCTTAGAGTAGGAATTATTGGCGTAAGGCACTACCACTAGAGTAAAAGGTACGTCTCTTCATAACCCTATTTTGCCGTACCCTACGTTGCGTGTAATTCTATAAAGAGGTTTATAACAAAATTAGGCGAGATGAATGTGGCTGGGTGCCGGAATGATTCCCGGAACAGCGTTCCAGAGTGTTCAGGCTGATATTGAGCCCGGCTCACAATCGCCTGAAGTTATCAGGATCAGAATCTTTAGTTAGACTGAAGGATAGCCAATACATATATATACAAAAACAAAGATCCCCCGTATAGCCTTCACAGACTCTTGGGGCAAGTGCTGTTAGCGAGCTCCCATGAAGGCCGGCACGGCACATGAGCGGGTGGGTGGCCAGCACCACGCCCGACCGCCTTTGTTTCCCTAGTGGCGATATTCACACACTGCACCAAGTACTCATTTGAGGCTGAGTCGACCTAGGGTAAGCCCAGGACCGGTTCAGATATTTGTCACTGGTGTTGGCCATGAGTAGCAATGGAACTTGGTCGGCCGGGTTCGTAGCACAGCGCACTTACCGCTACACTACCGCTCCCCATAGTATATATATGCAGTGTACACACACACACACATCAAACAGTTGCTGAGCACACGGGGCCCAAAGGCCCAACACGTCAAGCGGCCTACAACAAACAGCACTATCTGGCTACTCACCTCCTCGTGTGCAGAGCTGGCCTTCATCGGTGCTCGCTAACAGCACTTGCCCCAACAGTCTGTTAAAGCTATACGGGGGATCTTTGTCTTTGGGGGCTAGAGTGCCCCCCCCCCCCCTACGCCTCGTGCACGCGGATTTTCTCCGGGTTTCCTCCCATGTGCATAAACAAACAAACGAATAATTAATCGGGCGAACACATCGTGCAATCAACATAAACACGGCGATACAGAAAGGGACCCTCCTGATGAACGTCTCCCACCAACTCGGTGTGGCGCTGTCCCGGCTAAAAAAAAAAATCAGTGACGAGTAAATTAAACACCGCGGTGGCTAGGAGATGTTAATGACCTCGCCTGGTGTGCAGGAGGCATGGGTTCGATCACGACCCTGACGCAAGCCGTAATTTTGAAGTTTGCGTCTCTCTCTCCCCGTGCTCGCGATGAGTCCTCCGGCTTTTCCCTCCACATTTAGAATCAATGTGCGTCTAGAGCATTTGCCTTCTACTCTACATTTCCACGTGAAGATATGCCACTTTGTTGGGCTATCATTTGTGATGGTCAGGTCGCATCTGAAAAAAGGGCTCTATAGCTCAGGGGGTCTTACCTGGTAAAAAAACAAAAAATATATATTCTTAGGTTTTTCGGTTTCGGTTAAGTCACGAAAGCTTCAAATCTAAAAAATATATAGTTTATAGTTACAAAAAAATTCGATTATTGAATGCGAATCCGTCCCGTGGCGTCGTCGCCGCTGCCGCCGCAGGAGGACCCCTACTACCTGCGGGAGTGTCTCCTGTCGGCGCGCCGCATCGCCTACCCGGACCTGCGCGTGCTCATGGTGGTGGACGGAAGCGCCGACGAGGACCAGTACATGGGGGACATCTTCGGCGAGGTGATGGGGGGCCCCGCCGACTCGCGGTGCCGCTGGGAGGAGAACTTCCACTCGGGGGCCCAGGACTCGGACGGCGAGTCCCGGGTGCGCGACGTCGTAAGGGCGCACCGCTACGCGTGCGTCATGCAGCGATGGGGAGGCAAGAGGGAGGCCATGTACACGGCCTTCCGCGTGCTCGCAGAGTCCGTGGACTACATACAGGTGAATTCCCGCGGGGAGATTGTACGGGGTAGAGGGAGGGATGGAGCAGGGGTCGGGGCACGGGGTGGTGAGGGGGGCACGTGGAGGGAGAGAGGGTGCAGCAGACGGTGAGAGCGAAGGATGAAGAGTAGCACGGGAAGGGATCACGGGGAGGAGAGGGGGTAGAGATTCGGGCGGTACGGGTAAGGCAGAATGGCAGGGGTGGGATAGGCAGAGCGGGGTGGATCGGATGTGGGGAGAATGCGAGGGGCTTGAGAGGTCGGGGAAAGGGAGATGCAGGGGGTCATTGGATCACAGGGAGGAGTGTGCGTGAATAAATAGCTTCATAACTCATCGGATTCCTCCAGTCTCAATAAAAATTCTGATTCTGAAACACGTGGGAATCGCGGGGAGGGGTTTGATGTCGCAAAGGGAGGAGGAGGCGAAGGGAGAGTGCGGAGGGAGTCGGACAACGCGCCCCGCCCCCGCCCAGGTGAGCAGCGTCACGTGTGCGCGCGCATCTCAGGTGTGCGACTCGGACACCGTGCTGGACCCCGCGTGCACCCACGAGCTCGCGAGGGTGCTGGAGGCGGACCCCTGTGTCGGCGGGGTCGGCGGGGACGTGCAGGTGAGAGAGGGGAGGAGACGTGCAGGTGAGGGTGGGGAGGGGACGTGCAGGTGAACGGTGGGGAGGTGAAGGGGGGGGTGAGGTGCGAGGGGGGTGGGGGAGGAGTGGAATTGTGGGTGACGCTGCCGTGAAAAACACTGACGACGCCAGAGTTGGTGTTGTGGCCGTGGGGCATGGTAATGGGCGTGATATCTGCTAGCAAGGAAGGATGGGATTATGGTTCGGGATAAAGATCGGGTTATTATTCGTGTGGGTGTACACTTATTTCTCAGAAGAGTGGTGCGTTGTTACACTACAGTCCCATCTTGGTAAATTATTCCTCACATTTGCTGCACATGGGTACCAGCGATGGTCCAAGAGTCATTTGGTCGCCCGTCTGTAGCCGCCCATATCCAAGTCCCTCCGTCTGCCTGCTTGTTTACCTGTCCTGCCTGTATGTCTGCCTCTTCGTCTGCCCGTCTGCTTGTTTATCCATCTGTCTACCTCCCTCCATCCCTCCATGCCCGACCGCTCGCCCGTCTATCCATCCGCGCGCCCCCCCCCCCCCCCTGGCTCCCAGATTCTCAACCGGTACGCGTCGCTGCTCGCCTTCCTGAGCAGCGTGCGCTACTGGGTGGCCTTCAACGTGGAGCGCGCCTGCCAGTCCTACTTCGGCTGCGTGCAGTGCATCAGCGGCCCCCTGGGCCTCTACCGCAGCTCGCTCGTTCGTGAGATCCTCGAGGCCTGGTACGGGCAGCGCTTCCTCGGCTCGCCATGCAGCTTCGGCGACGACCGCCACCTCACGAACTGCGTGCTCGGCCTGGGCTTCTCCACCAAGTACACGGCGCGCGCGCGCTGCCTGACCGAGACCCCCGCGGGCTACCTGCGCTGGCTCAACCAGCAGACACGCTGGAGCAAGTCCTACTTCAGGGAGTGGCTCTACAGCGCCACGTGCTTCCACAAGCACCACCTGTGGATGACCTACGAGGCGGTCGTCACGGGCTTCTTCCCCTTCTTCCTGGCCGCCACGGTGGTGCAGCTCTTCTACCGCGGCAGCGCGTGGGCCATCCTGACCTTCCTGCTCATCGTGCAGGTGGTGGCGCTGTTCAAGGCCGGTGTCGCGTGCGCCCTGCGCGGCCGCGTCGTCATGATCTTCATGTCGCTCTACTCGCTCCTCTACATGAGCAGCCTCCTGCCGGTCAAGATCTGCGCCTTGGCCACCGTCAGCAGCGCCGGTTGGGGCACCTCGGGCAGGCGGACGATGGTCACCAACCTCGCCGGGCTCGTGCCCGTGCTCGTCTGGGCCGCCGTGCTGGCCGGCGGCGTGGTTCGCACCGGTGAACAAGGAGACGGCCTCGCCTCCGGCCCCGTCGGAGCGGTCATTGGTGTGGGCCGGCGCGGCGCTGTACGCGAGCTTCTGGGTCGTGCTCATGGCCCTGTACCTGGGGCTCGTGGCCAGGTGGTGCTGTCGAGGGAGATGGAGGCAGCACCTGTACGAGGTGCAACCGGACGTTTGATTGGATGGAAATTAATTCTAGAGATGGAGGAGGTCATAAGATGACTGCCACGTGGCCTCGTTTGGACGGAGCAGTCGCGGTTCCAGCAGTGGATGGAGCATGGCTGATGAGATGATAATAACTGCCAGAGGTCCTGGTTGGCCGGGACCAGTCCTGGTTGTTTTTCAGAGACGCTGCTCCGTTAACATTTTGTGAAAATCATGGAGCGGTGGCACAGTTGTTCAGCACCCCACAGTGTGAACGCCATCGCAGGTGACCTGAGAGTGGCATATGAGATCTGATTCGGGCCTGGTACAACTCCTTCCACCAACCCGCATTGACCAGCATGGTGAAGTATGGTCAATCAACCCCCCATGACCGACACGGCGTGATGCGCTCCGTGGGAGGAGGCCTTCATCCAGCAGTGGTTTGACAAGGGGATTGTAATTACCACACGCATGCACAGTATTTATAAACACGGTACATGAATGTTTTACAGATGTAATGAAAGGATATCGTCGCACATTAATAAAGCATTTTTGTTGAATAAAGATATTTGTACACCAAATTAGAGGTGTTCGCTTTATGCCTGCACACACCTGGAGTGTGGCTGTTGTAGCATTTGTATAGTTGACGTGCTTAGTATTCGTATGTATGCTGAACTTCTTTCGCACCGTACGTAGTAGCCAACCGTGCACATCCACGGTGTGGTTCTTTCAGTTGACGCTGCGTGGACTGAATACCCGTGAGTGTAAGACTCGTATTTATCGATTAGAATATATTGTACGATCCTGCCAGGCCACTAGAGGACGCTAAATCTACGGTAATATTCTAGACAACCACAACTTTTTTTTTTACCCTGTGGCACCCCACGTAAAGGAGAGCGAGAGCCAAGGACGTGATGCATGGAAAAGGGAAGAGAGAAGAATAGAAAATAAAACTAAAACTATGTTTTATTCTACCAGGTAAGGCCCACTGCGCTATGTAGCTCTTTTTCAGAAGCGACCTGGCCACAAATGATAGCTCAACGAAGTGGCTTATCATGTGGAAATGTATAGCAGCCAAATACTCGAAACGCATATTTATAAATGTGGAGGGGAAAAACCGGAGGACCCAATGAACAATCCACACGACCAGGGGTAGAAGATGCAAACTACAAATATATACAGGCGTCATGGTCGGGATCGAACCCACGACCTCCGTCCATACCAGACAAGGGAGTGAACATCTCGTCACCGCGGCGCCCTAAATACGAGGAAAAGGATGGAAAAAGAGCAGAAAACTGGGAGCAAAGGAGTCAGGAGAGGTGATGATCGGGAGAAAGAGGCGGTGGCGCTAATGCACGGAGGAGCAGCGTCTGTTTTGACAGTGAGCGGGGAGAGGTTCAAGCTGGGAGAACACAAGTCATGTGGTTTATAGGAGGCTTGAGCCGATTTCGATATCGAGGTTGTCCATACAACTTTCAGTAGACATGAACTACAGGAAATGAAGACACAAGTTTGAAGGGATGCACACTGAGATAATAACCGAGTATTATGGGAGTAATTTTTGAAGGCGGACCGAGTGCAAAATTACGAAAGATGCGGATGAGAACCAGGTTGCAGTGGGTTTTTGGATAACTTCATTTGAAAGTTAAAATACGACTCGTAATCATGTATCCAGGAAGGCCACACAGACTCCTTTTTAGGAGGATCCTGCTACATTGGCGTTTTTTAGTAAGGTGCTCTCAGACAATTTAAGAGTCGTTTATACACGGGGAGGAAACCAGAGCACCCGGAGAGACCCCACCCACACATGCGAGGGGACAATGCTCTATCCCCGCACCGATAGAAACACCTACTATAATCACCCAGGAATGTCTGTCCTTAACGCTCGTGACGTCGCTCCACATCGACCAGCCCACCCTCATAAATATTCATGAGCAGGTGACGTCCTCCACATGGACACCCCCCCACCCCTCATTAATAATCATGCGCAAGTGACGTCACTCCACATCGAACAGCCCCCCTCATGAATAATCATGAGCATGTGACGTCACTCCACATCGTACAGCCCCCCTCATTAACAATCATTATAAGGTGACGTCATCCAAATGGACACCCTATCATTAATAATTAGCGGCTGACGTCACTCCACATGGGGGGGGGGGGCGAGGCGCCTCCTCCCCCCTCCTCGGCATCAACTCACAACCCTCGCTACAAAGGCAGAACCCTCACGTCACGCGACCTCCGTAACGCTGTTGAGACATCAAAGTAAAAAGGACGTCGTGATGAACAAGGGATTATAACCCTGAAATGAAATAAGTCTGTGTCACCGCGCCCTTACAAATTTCACACGAATGGATGCAATGGATATCACGTTGCGGTCTGCTTTTCGCTTGCAGGTTTCAGATTTACTGCAATACACCCGTCCTTGGATAGGCAAAAGGCGAGTAGATGGAGATGAGTTTACACTTTTCTATACTGTACTGCCTTCTAGCGAGTCGGAGTATACGGTACCTCTTCAACGCCAACAGGAAGGGAGTTTCACAACATTTGTGTGGTGATCTGTCGGGGTCGCTGGCCCCCGAGATCCCTCCCTCGATAATGCTAACGGCCGGGCTAACATCGTCACTCGCCCCCCCGCTGCTAGGCGAACTGCTGCTGGGTTCCTCACCCATGGGGTGTGAGCCGTCGCTCGAGGATTCCCCCCCAGCGCGGGTCCGCGTAGTAGGCATGGTTAGCTACCAAGTGGTATTATGCCCCCCTTTACGCTACCACAATACCTCCCTTTCCTAATCGCGCACCTGCAACCCACATGGAGCGAACGTACGCACACCCACACACGCAGCTCCGTGCACTCCAACTCAACCCTGACTACTCACGTTATGATCGCGCACCTGTATCATACACGGAGTGAACACACGCGCACACACGCAGCTCCACACGCGACACCCACTCTCGCGCCGCTCTGCGCAGCGCTCCCCCAAGGCGAGCCGCAGCACTACACGCGTTCACACCGCTCACGAGATCACACGAGGCCACGATTCGCTATTAATGATTTATTATCTGCTACCTGGTAATTAATGTTAAATCAGTGAGTCGACGAGGCTGGCCTATTCCACTAAACCTGTACCTATTCCCTATTTATCGGTTATGACCCTACTTCACCTCCTTACTCACTGCTGGGTGCCCACGGCGGTTTGCTGCTCCCTGTGTTAACAGCGTACCTCGATGCATCGCACGGACGTCCGGGTCGCTGGCTGGAGCCGCGTCTGGTCCTCTGGCGCTGGAGTAAGAGAGCGATTTCCCCTTTGCGCCCCCTATTTATCCTCCCTACATCAAAGGGATGCGGCTCTGAGTTTTTCCTTAACAATTGGCTCGCGCCCCCTAGCACACGCACGGCGGTTCCAGGCGCTTTTGATATGCTAATCAATGTGCGGCGTGCGCGGCATAAATCCTAATTAATCCCTTACCCTCCCTAACAATGGTACCTGCGCGCTCAAGCGTAATTATCCCAACCCTCCGTGACTATGCGCAAGAGCCCCTGCGGTCCCGCTATTCATGCTGTCCCGTCCCTCCCCTGCTTGCCCCGTCGACACGTGGGTGGTGTGTGTGGGGGATGCGCTTCAACCGCGGTGGCCGAATGCCCCTCGCCGCGGCCATACCATCTTAAGGCCGGTCGCAGCGCCGCGGTGCAAAGTAGTGTCAGGGGAGGTCGTCCAATTCCCTGATCGCCGGAAACCGTGAGAGTTAATCCCGATAAGGGTTTCTCGGATAAAAACCGGTCGATCAGGTGACCTTCCCTTCCAGCTCTATGGGGGGGGGGGGGATGCGTGCGGGTGTGTTCATGTGAGGTGAGGTGAGGGGGACGAGGGGTTGGCTCCGTTGCTTGGTGGTGGCGAGGTCGGGGGTGGGGCGCCTGCCGAACGGCTTCGTGGCGGCGGCATCACAGATCCACCAACTCTCGCTGCTGCCTCCAATACTGGATTACAGACCACGTGCGTAGCCACCACGACCCGGCTGTGCACGTAATCTGCTGTTACATATTCATTGGAGTCATGGACCCCGACGAACTAAATCTGAAAAGCGTGCAAATAATCATGGAGAGATGTGGGCTTTGAATGACACCGAGACATGCAAATCGGAGAAAATACTGACTGAAAATGCATGCTGTATTGTGAAAAGTCATTTGGGGCCGTCCATAAATGACGTCACGCACCTGGGGGGGGGGGGGGTCGGACATTTGTGACGATGTGTGACGAGGGGGGGGGGTTTGAGAAATGTGACGTCACATCAAAATGCGCAACTTTAAATAAATATAGACAACACGTTCTACTTAATTAAATCAACTTTTTTTAAATAAATGTTTTCTCCTACAACATCAGAGTGCAGCGCCACATTAAATACGCTCTACAATGACAATCGTTTAAAGCGATTTGAAGTATGTTTTATTTTGGGGGGAGGGGGGGGCAGAGCTTTGTGACGTCATATTTGAGGGGGGGTCTGACTTTTGTGACGCCGTGTGACGAAGGGGGGGGGGGGGGTCAAAAATCGTCCAAAATCGCGTGACGTCATTTATGGACGGCCCCTTTCCCGAAACGTCACCTAATATAGACGTCACAGTGGCGAGATGTTCCTTACCTCGCCTGGTATACAGGAGGTCGTGGGTTCGATCCTGACGCCTGTATATTTGGAGTTTTGCATGTTCTCCCTGGGGTCGCGTGGATTTTTCTCCGTGTTCTTTTCGCTCCACATTTAGAAACATGCGTTTAGAGTATTCGGCTGCTATTAATTTTCACACGATAAGCTACTTCCTTGAGCTATCATTTGTGGCCAGGTCGTTTCTGAAAAAAGACCTATATAGCTCAGCGGGCCTTACCTGGTAAAATAAAAATATATATTTTAGTTTTAAGATATAATCTTTTTCTTTTTAAATCAGTACTTTTGACTAATGTATTGAATTTATGTTATCTGTGCATGTGTACCACTGCCAACACAGCAGGAACAGCATCACTAAATACATTGATGAAGCAAGTCGGTTTGGGTAGGGAATACATCATGGCGCGATGGTGGTGGAGGGTCGAGACTAAAGACGGAGCAGCAGCCAAGGAGGGATCACGCCCGACAGGGCATCCACGGCGAGAGATGGGAGCTATGCAATCAGCCCGTGCGCAGAGGCTATGGGTGGATTGGTGCATCGCAAAACCGTGAAGAGATGGCGACTGTTCGGATAAATCTTCATTCAATAGTGGATTGATCATTGCTGATGTTGATGATTAAAGAGAATCGATTATTGAGTGGTAGCGCCACCCCGAATGGAATCGATACACCCAAAGCTATTACGATAAATACAGTATTCACGGTACCTCCGATTAGCACGGTTGGCTACGTACGGTGCGAAAGATGTTCAGCATACATACATACGTATTGGCTGGACGTGTGATGTTAAGTATTTTGAACTTCTTTCGCACCGTACGTGGCCAACCGTGCTAACCGGAGGTGCAGGGGAAGGACAGCTAATCACAAAAAGCGGTTCTCAAGAAATGGGTTTTGAATTCACTTGATATAAAAATGCATAGCTCCAGTGGCTTCCTAATATCGGAAGGAAGAGCGTTCCAGAGGGCCGCAGAAACGCGTCTGAAAAAGCGCGATGCAGTGGCCGTCTTGGTCGATGGCCAGCCAAAAGGCGCTGCGAGGATGACCAGAGTTCGCGTGATGATGATGGTTTATGCTACTTGACGAGATCAGCAAGGTGTTGTGGTTTATTTGTGGCCAAGCACTTTTGTGTTGCAATGAGTGCGACCTTATAAGACGTCACCAGAGTCCCATATTGGCACGCTGGATCGTACCTTAAATGCAAGGCCGTAATTATAATATATATTGGGGGACACACACCCCCCCCCCCAATATTCAAATATGCTCAAAATGTCCCCCCCCCCAATATATTGCTATTAAATAGATTTCTGTTTATATGACTGTGGTTATGGTTGTACTTTAATCATCCTTAATCTCTGCCATTACATACAATGAAACAAGAAAAGGTAAAACGAAAAAACAGAGCAATGTAATACAATACACTATTAGACATTATTGTAAAACATAAATAAAAAGTCCATCCTATGTGTTAGTGAATTTTTTAAATATTTTAGGCAGGAAATTCGTTTTCAAATTTAGCTTTTTCTTCTGGGGAAGGACCCCCAGACCCCCTGGAAGATTTGGTCCCCCCCAATGTTGACTCCATGGCTACGGCCTTGATTACATGTATACAATATATACCATTGACGATGTGTGAAACTCTCGCGTCGAACAACCCGGGGACACACAGTCTCCCGCAGTATACAGCTACGAGATATGAGCCGCTTCTGTTTTGTGTTACATCTTCCGCTGCAGCATCGTAGCAGCAGCATCATTTGAGTCGTTTTATGTGCTACGAAGAAGGAACATTTCCCGACACGTCGCCTATCATATATTTAAATGTGAAGGCCACACACAGTGTTATGGATCAATGAGTGATTTTCTTTTGTAAATAAGTGAGCAGGGAGGAGCAGAGCTTGGGGAAATCCTCCAGTGACGGGGGATTCCCCAGTGACGTCACTCGATATTCAAAGTGTGCGAGGCTTGGGCTGAGTGTACGACGTTTCATTTTCAGGTCCTTATCTCACCTCTTCATCTCGCCGGTCACCAGTAATCTCCATTACCAAAGCTCACCTCATCTTCATATTTCCGAATCACATTACTCACCTCTTCACATCTCATCATCTTATATTCTTCACCTCTTCATTTACCACAGCTTAACTCATTTCACCTCGTCACAGTTATCACCTAATCTCACCACTATCTCCCATCTCTCATCATCATCTCATTCCTCACTTCTACCTCATGACTATAGGATTCGCAGATGTTAATGTTTTTGTTAATGCGTATTATAATGTCTATCTTATTGTAAGGTAATGCATATGTTAATGCATATGCCAATGCAAATGTTAATATACATATGTTTGTGTATGTTTTAATTTATGTGGTGATGTATATGTTAATGCTTATGTTAGTGTGTATGTACATGCATAGGTCAATGCATATGTGAGTGCATATGACATTGTGTATGTTATTGCATATGTTGATGTTTATGTATATGTTGATGCGCGTGATCGTCACACAAGTGACGACATCACATATATCTCTCTATTTAAGACCGAAACAGGAGGAGGATTTCTCCACAACTTTGGCTGTCGCCTGATTATGCTGGTTGTAATTACTGGCGAAACATCGTACTTGAATTGTAATTGTTGTGGTGGGTTTACTCTCCAACACAACCGGTGTGTTGAACTCGTAACGAATTGGCATCGTTTTATTACGTGACAAACCTTACTAATTGGCTGTGTCGGGTGGTGGCAGGTTTAACGACACATTTATACGTAGGCTTTCGCGACCAATATTATTTATAATAAACGTTTTTGGGTTAGATCGCGTTACTTCTAAATGTGTCGTAACCCTCCACCACCCGACACGGCCAATCAGCAAAAAAGTGTCACGTTGACAAAAGACAAATAGTTCACTACTTTAGCCCACCGGTGTGTTTAAGAGTGAAATCAACAAGGCTCGATTATTATACCTGTCAACCCATACGGTTACCTCGTATTCTTGAACAGGGTAATTGAGTTTTCAGGTCCATATGGCGTAGAGCCGTTTCAATACAGGCAACATTTTTTTTGTCTATTTGCTTGTGTTTCTCCCTTGTGATCGGACTTTGTAGGATGAACGTTGAGATTTATAAGGACACGGGGTGACCAATAAGGTCTGAATTGATTTGTAATAAGATAGGCACCGATAAGGGGTTGTATTACTGCAACTCACTACTCTATGGGACGTCTGGCAAAAAAACATTACCAGACTGCACCGTGCACAAAACTCTTTGGCACGTGCAGTGATGGGTACGGCAAGATCCGACCATGGTTTATGCAAGGAGCATGCAAGGAGCCTGAACCATCACCACACGAACTCTGGTCATCCTCGCAGCGGCTTTTGGCTGCTAGCCATCGAACGGCGGTCACTGCATCGCGAGGCGCTTTCAGATGCGCTTCTGCGGCCGTCTGGAACGCTCTTCTTTTCAATATTAGGAAGCCACTGGAGATATGCACCTTTAAATCATCTACATTGAAAACTCATTGCTTTAGAACTGATTGTTGTGTTTAGTTTGGTGTCCTTCCCCCGCACCTGCGATTAGCACGGTTGGTTACGTACGGTGCGAAAGAAGCTCTCTACAAATTTACATAGTACAGGGTCATCTCACATTCCTCACCTCGGGGTCATGTTTTGTTTTTTGTTTGTTGCGGTTGCACCCGATTCAAGAGCCGAATGGCTCACAGGGCTATACCTAATAAATGAACTTGAACCTCGGGATCACCTCCTCACCTCAAGGTCATCTCGGGGTCACCTCGTTACCTCGGGGTCACCTCGTCACCTCGGGGTCACCTCACCTCAAGGTCATCTCGGGGTCACCTCGTCACCTCGGGGTCACCTCGTCGTCACCTCGGGGTCACCTCGTCACCTCAGGGTCACCTCGGGGTCACCTCGTCACCCCCCTCTCGCCACACGGCGGCAGCCATGGCCGGGTGCGAGTGACGCTGGCTGCCGTCCCCAACCCAACTCGGACTCAAACCCTCGCTCAGGTGGGTCCGGGGAACCCGGCTAGGGGAGTCGAACCGCGGTGTTTTCGCCTCACCCGGCGCTAGGGAGTCCACGGCGGGGCTCTGTGAGATGCCGGCGACGGTGCGAGCGGAGGATACCAGCATCCACGCGTGACCCTGGCCCAGGGTGAGGGGTGCCGGTTGAGGCGCCTAGGAAAGAGCGGAGGCTTCGCGTGCGTGCGGCACGACTAGGCCGCGACCTTAACTCTCCGTCTGAGACTGCTGCTGATTATTCTGATAATCTGCAGATGTTTAGTTATACTGCCGATTCATCTGTCACTGCCGATTCTTATACAGTACTGCTGATTATATTTCTGGTTACTGATAGCTGATGCTGGTTTTTTTACTGCTATTGATTCTACTTATGCTGATTCAACCGCTTGCTGCTCTTCATGACGCTGCTGATGATGGATAATTATTTTGCTCAAACTTATAATAGATATAGTACATAACTTTTACCAATCCGTCGCAATGATAAAGCTGCCGCTGATGATGATGTTATTGATGATGATGGAATGTCTAGTTGTGATGGTGATACTGATTGTACTGTTGCTATCCGATGAGGATGTTGCTGCTATTGATGCTTATCTTGATGGGATTGCTGATTGTGATGATGTGTATCTGGTGATGATTCTACCGATGGTTTATACATAGCTGTCAACCCATAGGGTTTACCCCGCATTCTTGTACATGGAAATTTAGTTTTCAGGTCCGTACAGCCGTTTCAATACGGGCAAAAAATGTGTCGTCTGTTTGTGTTTCTCCCTTGTGATGGCATTTTGTAGGATGAACGTTGATATTTATAAGAGCAGGGGGTGATCAATAAGGTCTGAATTGGTCTGTAATAAGGTAGGCACTGATAAGGGGTTGACCGCTATGTGGTTATAGTGGTAAACCGGTTGAGGAGACGACGTGAAGGTCACACACAGGAGCCAGGCAGTTGGTGGGGCTATCGCACTTCATAGCTGCCTTCAACTGGTGGTTGGAGGTTTGTTGGTTGGAGGTGGTGGTAATGGGGAAGGGGAGATGAGGGTTGCTGTGGTCTCAAGGATGGAGAGCGTAGTTCGCGCACTGTGCCACGGACCCAGCAACCCGAGTTCTATTCCTGCTCCACAGCTAACAACGGTGACGAATATCTGAACCTGGGCCTTGACATCTCTTAGGTCAACCTAGCCCTAACTGAGTACCTGATGCGATGTATAACCATCGCCACTGGGGAGACGAAGGGAGCCCGGGCTTGGTGCTAGCCAAGCATAGCCTCGTTTGCTGTGCCGGCCTTAATCGGTGCGCTTGGCCAATTCTTTAAAAGTTTAAACGTTCCTTCTCTCACCTGACCCAGTCGCGTCTCCTAGGATTTAACCGCCCCCATCTGACTCCAAATACCTGACCCTCAGCATATTATCCTATTATCATCGCTAGAATTGTTACCATTATTATTAAATATTTGTCTTTCTATTTCTGAACATACTTATTTAGTTTGTACCCCTGTTATTGGGCTTAGTGTTAAATTCAACGGAGATACATGTACTATATATATATATAAATGCTGCTTTTAGAAGACTGGAATGTTTTTAGATGTGGGTGCGATGTCTAATGGTGAAAATCAGTTGGACGGAGATGTAAGAGTGACAAAGAACTATCAAAAGATCTGAGCCGAGCATGTTGCCACAGGGGAAGCTTTGTTGCTAGACTCTCTCAAGAGAATGGAAGCTGGAGAAAGAGGCCAATGGATAGGAAAATCAAGGTGCTGTTTGGTACTTAGTAGAAATTATATCTGTACAAGGGAACGACCAGAGGGAATGGTGGGAGCTTGAACCAAGAACCTGCCCAATATGGCAAGCGATGCCTGAACTGAAACTGGGCAACTTTTTACTTCACCAGCCTATACCGACCAGCATCATGAAGTATGGTCAAACCACGCCCTACGTCTGACACGGCGTCACGAGCACTTCATCAGAGCATTGGATTGACAATTCGCTGTAAAAATGTCGGTATTTTATTGTGATTTTTTTTATCATTTCCATCATTAATTTTGTAGCTACTGTAACAACCGATATTCGTTTTAATTAATATTATCGTTGTTATTCAGATCGGCCATGACGAGTGCTCTCTGCGTGTCTCTCCGGGTCGGACGGGCGCACGGCGCCGCTGCGCTCCGTGTCTCCGTCGCCGGTTCCCCTCCTCCCTCGCGCTGGGACCCCCGGCATCGTCCTGCCCAGAGAGGCTACATCTCACTGCCCGCGGAGCGCAAGGTTTCACCGCCGCTAAACCCAGAGCAGGTAAACTAAACTTGAAATAAACTTTTCATGTTATTTTACCAGCTAAGCCCCACTGGGCTATATAGCTCTTTTTCAGAAGTGACATGGCCACATGATAGCTAAATGAGGTGGCTTATTGCGTGTTAATTTATAGCAGCCAAATGCTCTAAAAGCATGTTGATTCTAAATGTAGAGAGAAAAACTGAAGGACCCGGAGAAAAATCCATGGCCACGGGGACAAGATGCAAACTTCAAATATACAGGCATCAGGGTAGGGATCGATCCCACGACCTGCATACCAGCCGAGGTAGTTAACATCTCACCACTTTGATAAGACACTACCAGGTGACACCTCCACCAATAGTGTCGTGCCACTGAGTGTTGGTGTCTTCTCAGCCAGAAGACCTGTTATTGCATTGGATTGACTGCTCGGATATTCTATCTCCACGCACTTCTGTTCTTGAAAACGAATTTCTTTAGAACTGCCTATTATATTTAGTTTGTTTTCCTTCCCCTGTACCTCTGATAAGCACGGTTGGCTACGTACATTGCGAAATAAGTTCAACATACACATATACATCCTGCGTGTATTCTCTTTGTCACATCCACCATACTTATTACATAGAGACCAATAGACCTGCATACGCTTATATGGCTACGTACGGTGCGAAAGAAGTTTAGCATACATTTTACATGAACCTTAGAATTACATAAAGACCCATAGACTCTGACAAATGTATATGATCCATAGACTTATGTCGAGAAACATATACTTACATTGAGACCCATAGACTCACATGCACTTACATGGTCTATATATTTGTATACAGACCTATAGATATACTAATATGATCCATAGACTTAAATAGAGTGCCATAGACTTACATCTTTTTCTTCACCAAAAGTCCCATGAGGGCAGTGGAGTCCATAAGTCACATCCACTAGTCCTCACATCTTAGTCCACCACATCCCTTACATCTCACTCGCGGTGGCTCCTTCCTTTGCCTGCAGGTGGATGGGATCCTGCGCACGGACGAGTTTGAGTGTGAGCTGGAGCGGGAGTTCCGCGGGGGGACTGTGCTCAGCCTCCACAGCAACCAGCTAGCGGCGAACACCCCCGTGGAGGACCGGCGCACCGCCGCCACCTGCCTGCACACGGGAGGGCTTCTGGTGGGGCCTCCATACACACACACAAAGACTAAGATCCCCCATGTAGCCTTTAACAGTCTCTTTGGGCAAGTGCTTTTAGTGAGCACCTATGTTGGCCAGCATAGCACACTCGGGGGTAGGTGGCCAATATTTACGCCTGGCCGCCGTTGTCTGAGCTTTACACACAGCACCAGGTTCAATTTTTTAAGCGCCCGTGTTTCTGGTCATGAGCGGCAATTGAACCGCTACACTACGGCGCAAAAAATAACAAAGACACACATGCACACACACACACAATCATGCAGACGCGTGTACACACGAGTGAGTGCATGTACACAAACACATAGGCCCTCCCTTGATAACTGAGCTAAAGCCAAGGCTCCAATTGTGATGCCTCTTCCTCATTGAGATAACTCTCACTGCATTATCTCTCCCATCGGGAAACTGCGTCATGATCATCGTCCTTATCATCATCAGCTATTCTACACCATGGTCTCAATCCCCCTCATGTTATCATCCTCATCACTCCATCATCATCAATCAAATCTCTGTCATTGGCATCATCTTCTTTCAACTTCAATGCTACATCATCTTCATCTCTTGCTCATCATCATCTCTTACCCAATACCACCACCATCATCATCACTCCCTCGAGTTGTTTTTCCTCTCCCACCCCCTCTATTCTCTCAACCCCATTACCGCTCCGCACCCACGCAGGTGGGCGTCTTCGACGGCCATGGTGGCTCCACTTGCGCGCAGGCAGTGAGCGAGCGCCTCTTTGGTTACGTGGCGTCGGCGCTGCTGCCCCAGCACACTCTGCTTAACTTGGAGGCGGCCGCTGAGGCCCGCGAGGCCGCACTGCAGGAGGGCGGCTGGGCTCTGCTGAGCTCCGAGCTGGGTCAGGCGCAGGGCCAGGGCCTGGCGTACCTCCCGGCGCCGCCGGAGCTGCTGCGCTGGCACGGCCCGGCACCTGGCGGCACGGCAAGGACGCACTACAGCGAGAGCCTGCGCACGTTCTGGCAGGAGCTTATCGACCTGGACAACGGGGAGGGCCTCGGAGTGCGCGACGCGCTCATCACCGCGTTCAAGGTCTGCGGCGGTGCGACGCGGTGCTGTGTAGTGCGCTGTGGATTCACCCGGTGGCCAGATGCGGACCAAACGTCAGTAGAAACGTAGCGCAAAGCTCGACATGCTCGTCAATAATACTGTGGCTTTAAAAGGAAAAATATGTATGAGGTGATGTTTCGAACAATGTCCTTTCTTTGTAAGTCATAAATAGAGAAGCCAGGGAGATAGAGCGGATATGAGTAAGCAGACAATACGCTCCTTTCCTATGCCTGTCTCTCCACTTAGAAATAAAAGTACAAGAAGGCCGTGTGGCAGTCTTGAGATGCGATCAAATTCAGCTGCTCTATACGTTAAAATTGATTTAATTTAACACGCAGGCTTTCACGACCAATGTTATGATTCAAAACAGATTTTTTGATCAGATTGCAAAAGTGATTGGTTTAGGTGAGTGGTGGTGAACCTATGTCCTGACGACTGCATGGACCTACCACTTCAAAACACTCCTAAACAATATCTCAACCACACTAAACCAGGTACTGGATGGAAACATCTTTGACCTGGCAACACCACTAATTCAAGTGCCAGGCTCATTCACTTCTGTCACTGCAAGGTCCTCTTTGCACTCGGTCGACATGCACCTTGTTTTTCTCATTGTTATTATCATTATTGTTGGATAGTGCCGAGCTGTAAGTGCGTAATTGCGTTGTACGGCGAGCATATTGAAAAGCAACAAGAAACAACGCCGAGCGTTCCTTTATCTGCGATCGCGCGACCTCGTGCATTATACGTCGCTATCGCTCGCCCTCGCCGTGATATCACTTCGGCTCCCGTGTTTACGCAGTGGCCGGGGCCAGTGCCAACAACCACGTGGATGCCAGCCCGTGCCCGTCGCCCAAAACCAACGGGAAAACAGAATGCGGTTCACGTGTTCTCCAGCTCCAAAATAAGAGCTTATTGCAAAGCTGAAACTAAAAATAGCAAAGGGGTGTGTGAACGAGTGGGTACGTATGTGTGTTTGTACGTGCGTGCAGCATGTCCCGTCGGATTAGCCGTGTGCCGTTCTCTGCCAGAACGACCCGAGCTGAGCACAACAGGCGTGCACGCGCGCGTCGCTGGACTCGTTCCACGCTTTCCGCATCATTGCTGGGGTGATGGAGCGAAACAGATGCTCATTAATGAGCTGTGCTCTAGAAATAAATCACTGCCCAACGCAAATTAGTTATCAAGTATCCGTGCCACTGATGGTAGCCAAGGGAGGAAAACGCGCCCTGGAGGATGTACACAGAGGAGATGGAGAGAATGACCGAGCATGTGTGCGGGCGTCAGGTGGATCCTGACATTGCGGGATCGTGAGAGATGGCGAAAGCTTGGCGAGGCCTTCATCCAGCAGTGCACTGATCATGGTTTATGGTGGTGGAAGATTGAGTGAGGCTTTCCTGGATACATAGAGGGCATTATTATGTCAAGAGAGTGGTGGAGGGTGGTGGTACCTGATGTTCACTGCTGTTGAAAGTCGTCTGTATACCTGGGGTGACACCTCAAGGCTTTCCTTAAAAAACACAAATCTTGCAGTTGTTTCTGTGCATCCACATCAGCCGTATGAAAAAAAATGAATGACGGCTGCAGCAATCAAAGAGTTTAGTTTTACTCGTGCACGCTCGATGCGAATCTAACCACTGCCGCCGCGATTGTGCACAGAGACTGGACTCGGATATCTCGCTGGAGGCGCAGGTGCCGTGGGAGCACCCATCGCTGGCACGCAAAGCCCGGCGCACAGCCTTCTCAGGCTGCACGGCGTGCGTGGCGCACGTGCACGGGCCTGACCTCCACGTCGCCAATGTGGGCGATAGCCGCGCCGTGCTGGGCGTGCGCCGCACTGACGGCTCCTGGAGCGCCCTCTCGCTCACCAACGACCACTCGGCGCAGAATGAGAAGGAGGTCGCCAGGTGCGCTGGTCGCCTTGCGCTGACGGTGCCCGGAAGGGGGCATGATGAAGGGGTTCCACGGTGGCGAGATGTTAACTACATCGCCTGGTATACAGGAGGTCGTGGGTTCGATCCCGACCCTGGTGCCTGTATATTTGGAGATTGCATGTCTCTGCCCGTGGTTGCGTGGATTTTTATTCGGGTGCTCTGGTTTTTCCCTCCACATTTAGAAATGTGCATTTAGAGTATTTGGCTGCTATAAATTTCCACATGATAAGCAACTTCGTTGAGCTATCATTTGTGGTCAGGTCGCTTCTGAAACAGAGCTATATAGCTCAGTGGGCCTTACCTGGTAAAATAAAAAAAATAGTTGATTGTTTAATGGCAAAATAAAGAGGAAGAAAACACCTGACGAACGATCTGTGAAATCCGTAGTGTTGTGGTTGTTGTCGTGCCCGGCTCCACGTCTCCGCTCCTACGTAGGCTGCGTGCGGAGCACCCCATGAAGGAGCGCAAGACGGTGGTGCGTGGGGGGCGGCTGCTCGGGCTGCTGATGCCGACGCGTGCGTTCGGCGATGTGAGGTTCAAGTGGAGTGTGGAGCTTCAGCGGCGCGTGCTGGACGAGACGGGCTACGCCGGGCGCCAGTATTTCTTCCCGCCCAACTACCACACGCCGCCGTACCTCACCGCCAAGCCCGAGATCACGCACCATAGGTGAGCGAGCTCAGTTGGAAGTCCACGTAAAGCGATCGCCATCCCCCTTCCTCGAAAGACTTGGCAGGACCCTGATGAAAAAGAGTCTTGAGACTC
This sequence comes from Lethenteron reissneri, assembly GCF_015708825.2. Lineage (NCBI taxonomy): Eukaryota > Metazoa > Chordata > Hyperoartia > Petromyzontiformes > Petromyzontidae > Lethenteron > Lethenteron reissneri. Next base: position 10,799,449 of record NC_083787.1, on the reverse strand, counting down.
TTTGAAACAAAAAACTATTTAAGGAACTATTTTTCTTTTACCAGGAAAGGCCCACTGAGCTGTATAGCTCTTTTGGCTTATGTGGAAATTTATAGCAGCCAAATACTCTAAACGCACGTTTCTAAATGTGGAGGGAAAAACCAGAGGACTCGGAGAAAAATCCACGCGACCATAGGGAAAGAGACATGCAAACTCCAAATATACAGGCATCTGGGTTGGGATCGAATCCATGACCTGCTGCATACCAGGTGAGGTAGTTAACATCTCGCCACCGTGGCGATAATAATGATTCTGTTGTTGTTAGTCTGTAACTTTCCACTGTTGAGCAAAGGCCCTCTCATATGTATTGCTACTCCTTTCATTCCCCAGTTGCTCCTGTCCAGACGTGACCTCCGAACTCTGTTATTTGTCTCCACTCCGCTGTTAGTTTCGTCTCTTAGCTCTCGTCATCTGCCCTCATGACATGTGCTGCCCATTCCCACTCGATGTCTTTTGCCGCAACAACAGCTTCTTCATCATCATCATCGGTGTGACGAAGCTGTTATTTTCATTACTTCTTCATGGACCCTAACCTCCCACCCCCCCCCCACCCCAAACATGGAAAGACGGAAAGAAAGATGTGCAATCAGGATCCTGCAGCGAAGGCCTGGTAATAAAATGAGTGTATGTTAGCAGGTCACGTGGTGTCATGTCGTCACCTGTATAGAAGCTAAATATAAAAAATACTACGGGGATGGTAACAAAACAACAATCGATGCTTGAATTGATTGTTGTTTGTCTTGTAATTGATTTATTAAGGGCTGTACAGCAAAATATTTATTTAGTTTAAAAACATTCACACCAATTTAATTGGACTCAACATGTTCATCAATAACACTGTGTGTGTGTGTGTGTGTCCTTTACAAAAATATATAATTGCTGACATTTCGTGCAATGGCCCATCTTTATGTATAAACAGAGAGGTGATAGAGATACAGTGGATACTAAGAGCTGAAGACTGCAACTAAATACCGTGGGCCTGATGAGAATAACATTTTTAAAATGTTTTCCCGATGACCAGTTTTTTAAATTGACAGTTGAAAAGTTACGAGAATTTTTCTTTTTTTGCAATCCAGAGGTGGTCTCCCCATACACCCATAGTCTAAAATGAGTTTAATAACAATTAACTTCTCCATCCACTTGATTTGCCCATTTTCAAGTAGAGCATTTCTGGGCAGTGGCTGGGTGACTTTGAGGTCAGAGGTCAGAGCGCTAATCCAGCACCATTGAGGTCCTGGGTTCGAATACAGGTTTTAGCCACTGCCGGTGATTAAGCCGGGTTCTCATATTTAGTGAATGGATGGTTCTCAGCTCAATCACCAATGACCGCACGCCAAAAATGACATGTAGTTACATTTATCATTGGTAATTTATATCTGTCTTTCCGTAAAGTAACTGATCAATACGTACAGTTGTTGAGTGCTTAATCTTTGTCTAGATCTTGACTTAAAGCTTTTGGGACTGCAGGAATTCATATTCTTTGGGTCTTTTGGTAAAGCCACGTAGATAGGAAAAATAATACAATATCACGACGTTTCGATCGCAACACAAGCAATCATCTTCAGGTGAAAAAAGCGGGGGAAATCTGCCGAGGCAGACTGTTTATAAAGATTTAGAGATGGGCGGGGCAGCTAATGTTCATGTAGGAGAGGTCTCCGTAACATGCAGTAGGTCTACACCAATCAAAGAGCTGTTTACAAATGGTTTAGAGATGGGCGGGGCAGCTAATGCCAATGTGGGGGAGGTACTACGGAGCTGTGGGGGGTGGCCATTGTATTGTGGGAGATTAGCATGTCAATGTAAGAAATTTAAAGCTCGGCGAAAGATCGCACAGCGCAGTGGCCACATGGAGGTGGAAAAGAATGACAAGCCGCCATTTACTAGCACAGCTAACGGTGGCTGTGTTAGTGAATGTAACTCAGAGAGTCGAATATAACTGCTAACATAGGTAGGTAAGATAGGAACATCACAGCCAGTTATGACCTAAACTGGTTAATAACGTCCTTCCAATGGTTGCTCAGTTTGTACCCATCTTCTCAGTTGAAATTGTGTCTGTGTTTATATATCTGGATGGCTTCATGAACGAATCTTTGTTAATAGCCAGTGGGTTTGCAGAGTACCTTCGTCTTGGCAAAATCAATTTCGTGTGTGCCCACAACGTTAAAATAATGATCGGCCACGGCTGAGGTATTGGTCCTACCGTGTTTCAGATCTTCTTTATGTGCACAGACCCGGTCTGAGACATGTCGCTTAGTTTCCCCAATGTAACTGCTGCCAGAAACACAGCTTAGTTTGTAGACGCCGGGGTATTGCATGCCGGGGATCGCATCCTTCACAGAAGGGATCAAATCACGAATTTTATGTATTGTGTTGAATCGTACCTGGATCTTGTGTCGGCTCATGATTTTGGAAATCTTTTTGGTGACCCCTGCTATGTATGGCAAGGTGATGGTTTTGATTGGGTCCTCAGATGGTTCTCTCCCCACGGTTGTGTCTAGATCACAATACTCCAGTAAATTCGAATTACATTCTATTTTCCCCACGTCTTCTCCTCACCCCTCACCCCACCCTCACTTCATTCTCACCTCGCTTTCCCCTCACCATTACCTCACTTCCCCTCCTCTTATCCTTACCTCACCCATATCTCTCTCATGTTACCTTCATTCTCACCTCATTCTATCCTGACCCTCGCTTCACTGTCACCTTGTTGCTAACCTCCCCCACATCCCACCTCAACCCCGACCTTACCGTCACTTTGCCTCCCCACCACCGGCCCTGGTGGCGGCGTGGCGGTGAGCAGGCTGCGCCCGCAGGACGAGTTTGTGGTGCTGGCCACGGACGGCCTGTGGGAGGTGATGCACCGCCAGGAGGTGGTGCGGCTCGTGGGCGAGCACCTGGACCGTGCACCATCGCGCCCCGCACTCCAGCCGTTGCCACGGGGACGCCCCCTCACGCTCGCCGACATGCTTGCCCTGCTGCAGGTACTGACGCGCGCACACGTACCGCGCGCACGACGTACCGCAGCACGGGTACCGTCGTCACACCTGCAAGTACGATGTCGCAAAATCGTCTTGTCCGTGTGGCACTACGCCGTGGTGTAATGTGGCCTACAAGAAGATATCGTTTGCAAAAGACCTCGTTATGAATAAAGTCGGTTTACGACGATGATGATATTATTACAATGTGTCTCAGCTATACAGGGCATGTGGCCGTGCTGGGACAAACCCTGCCACTTGTGCGTCGGATCTTTCAAACGAGGGTATGCTACATGGCTGGCTGGCTGTGACTCCGTTGTGACCCCAGTGTTCCTTGATCCCGGTGTTCCATGACACCCACGTTCGTGACTCTCATTGTCCATGACCCCAGCATTTCGTTCTCCCCCTCACCTGGCCCACAAATGTACAGGCCCGTAAGGCCGCCCTGGCCCCCACGGACGGCTGGGACCGCAACCCGGCGACCTTGCTTGTGCGGCATGCGGTGGGGCGTGGCGAGTGGGGTGGCGTGGAGCCCGACCTGCTGGCGCGCATGCTGGCACTGCCCGAGGACATGGCGCGCCTTCACCGTGACGACATCACGCTCACAGTGCTCCGCATTGACACGCGCGCCGCCGGACGCTACCACCACCACGCCCGCGACGAGGCCGAGGATGACGACGAGGACGACGATCAGATGGGACGTGCTTAGGTGGGGTCCCTGCGACTCAAAATAAAACGTCGTTCGAACTGTGGATTTGTACTCGGGCCACTGGTCCTGGGCTGTCTGGCACGAGTTGGAAGCTCCATTCTGCTGCTCCTATGGTCTGACACCTCCTCCAGCCGTCCGTACTGTCATCTTCTTGCCCCTGTTCGAAGTCCAGGTTTAAGAGCCTTTTTTACTCTGCCTATCACCAACAGCCTCTGTATAAACAAAATATATACACACACTGCTTCTGTACAGTGTTTTGATTCATAGACGAAATATAAATAATACACATTGTACATTTGATCTGTGAGAGATGAAGTCGCACAATTGTAATTTTAGCACTTTAGTGGCATCACTCTGAAGTCCCTCCCATTTCAGCGCATCAATCAAACGATTATTGCAGCACGACAATGCTGTTGCCTGACCATAACTTTTGGAGACGTTTTTATCTTGTGAACAAAACGTCAAAACTGTGTCTGACAGCCCAGGACACACAGCCTAGGTACGGCTCTACAATCTCCATTTATTTTACTGCGTCGTCCGCGATCATGCACACGCACACTCCGTTGGGGTGGTTGCACAAGTGGGTAACTGACGATTTCAGAACAAAGCCAGGAGCGGAGCTGGCGGCTGGTAGTAGTGGTGCAAAGCGCAACCATGGGTGACCCAGCGATGGCAGCACTGCTACTGCCACCATGCACGGCCAACGTCAGTGCACATCGTTAAGGAAAACTAAACCCCCGTGCGCGCCGGTCTGTGACAATGCCGCAAATGAGAGAGTTTTAAAGCGCACAGACCCGAAGAACGTTTATCGATGAACGACAGATGTTGCACTGAGCGCAACTGTCTGTAACGTCACGCAACTGTCTGTAACGTCACTTTGCCTTTTTAGAGGTGTTCTGGAGTTTGTGTTTGATATTTTAGCGAGTTTTGTGTATCGTAAGTGGCACCTGTAAAGCAAAAAGGGAATCGCAATGACGACTTCTAAAATGCTGCCGTTTAACACACAACAATGTCACAATTGCTCGAATGTATCCAAATGAAACTTTTTTAAGCACGTATTTTTCGGTAGTGGGTTTGCAGACTTTCGTTTGAAAATGTTTGCGCAGCGTCAGACTGAATGAAGATACACGGCAGCGGGATGCAAGCCACGTCGCGCTCTGCGGTTATTCATATTTAAAGTGGCCGCACAAACTTTACTATGAAGACAGTTTGGAATCTCATATTTATTTTTGTCATTTGGATGTGGATTTGTGTAAAGGTTGGCGATGCTTATAAAATGACGATGGACTGTTTTACTTGTCTGATGCATCCTCGTTTTTTCTGCAGTTTATAAAGTAATTCTAGATTTGAAGCTTTCGTGACTGCAAGGATTCATATTCTTAGGTTTTTGTGACTTTATAATTGCAATCCGTGGTGCGTGAGCACAGCAGCAAAGATAAAAAAGCATCAATAGTGCAGAAAATTACTACAGAGTCCTGAAGGAATATTGTACAGTGAACAAACGAGGTATTTAATGGTCGTAATTCGGAACACGCGGATAAACAAACAGTGCAAATGTAATATGAGAGCAAGAGGCACGAGAAAATGCAGGTAAGAGGTGCAAATATGCTCCGTGTTTTAATTTAATAGGGAAATAAAGTTAACTTTGTGCACCCAACGATTTTGTGGATGGTATTTGGAACCGTTGAGTTTCCCTACGGCGGTGAATCTTCGTGTGGAGTTTGGAAAGGTCTGCGTCAGCAATACAATGGCTTGAGAATGCTGCACAGTATATTGAAGGAGAGTGAGACTTACAATACAAATTTTCACCCAAAAAAATCAACACGCGAATCTCTCGTTTATGGCCAAAAATGCCAATTGTTTAAAACTTAATTTTTCAATAAATATGGAATTCTCACAATCGTTTTTATTCGGGCTGGATGGTTGCCCAATGGTAACAATCGTACCTCAGGAAATAAATGTTCATAGTTTAATTCCCAACTTGGGTTCCTTCCGTGTGGAGTTTGCACGCCCCCTGTTCTGCATGGGTTTTCCTCCCGAGTTTTACGGGTTTCTGCCACAGGTAAACAAAACAAACATGCAATGTAATTGGTATTGGCCAAACATCCCATTGCTGGAAAAAATTATCTGCAAATTACTCAATTGAGATGACACGAATAGCAGCATTGCCCCGCCTCACTGCGAACACTTGGCAGAGCCGTTCCTGAAAAAAAACCTCGAGACACCGGTGAAGATTTCCAGGTGGAACGAGGTAGTCGTGTCTCGCAGCCGTCGTGCTGACAGAGTTCCCGGGAGAAGCACTTTTTTCCAGTGTTTCAACGAAGTTGGGCCACTGTGGAAAACACTTGTTTGACTCGTACCATCCCAAATTCCTACATGGGGATGCCTTTATCATTGCAATGACTTAATTGGGAAAGCATCCAGGATGCTGACTCTAAAGCCACGTTCTCGGTGTTTTTTAACGGATGTGCAATGCGCGCAATCTCGTGTGTGGAGCGGCTCTTGGAGGATGCCTGCTCGGGAAAGCATCACGTGTGTGTGTGTCTGGAAAGGGTCCGAGAATTGACGCAAGTTTTATCGTGCACATATGTAGCACTTGGGTGGAGGGGTGGCCATGTGTAATAGGCGGATGTCGTTATGTTCATGGCAATTCGTGTCAACCTGTGACGACGGGGAGGGGGTGGGGGCATTTCTCCAAAGGTGGTTCTTAATTATAACGGTGTGTTGGTTGGCTGGGAAATTCGAGCTCTTATTAAACTTGAATGAAGATTTACATTTACTTGGCCTTCAATACTGCAACTGAATAGACATTGTAACATTTGCATAGATGGTATTGCGAATTAATAGTATTTTTTATCGCCATATGTACATCATACTTGTAAACCCCTTATCAGTGTCTACCTTATTGCAGACCAATTCAGACCTTATTGGTCACTCCGTGCCCTCAACGTTCATCTTTCAAAGTCCCATCACAAGGGAGAAACACAAACAAATAAAATAAAAAATGTGCCCGTTTTGAAACGGCACTTTTATAAATTTATTTTCATTACATTTCGATTTAAAGCTTTCGTGACTGCAGGGATTCATCTTCTTGGTTCTTTCGGTAAAGTCACGTAGAAGGGAAGTAATAAAATAATAAAAATAAAACATAATAAAATAAAATAATTCTCACGACGTTTCGGCTACAACGCAAGCAGCCGTCTTCAGGTGAAGAATGAGACAATGCCAAGCTAGGAGCTTATATATAAGCTGCGTTGGAGGTGGAAGAAAGAGCGCCTTAACAAAAGAATGTGCATATGAAGAGGAATTTAGCATATTCATGGAAAATGCGTAGGAGGTGGGCGGGGGGGTTTCAAAGTCATATTATGCCCCATGCATTATGCAGGATCAACAGCACCAAGGGGGGGGTGCAGGGATTAGCAGTAACAAAGGAAAGGAATGTTAATGACATGTAGCTGCAGTTACTCAACAACCACGTAGAAAACTAAAGTATAAACTACATTAAAAACTAAAGTATAAATAGCATAGCACCATCAGTATACTTACTATACTCTACACTAAGCTGAGTTACTAACAGCAAGTAATACATTACAATTCTACGTCGTAAAAATTATATAATATGCTTCCATCTAAACTTTATTCTATTGCATCACACGAGCATATACCGTACTATATACTGCCAACATTAAATTATATACTGTATTGCTGTAAACCAACCTATATCTTATACATTTAATATAACACTATGTATTATTCTACCCACCCTAATGTGTGTCGAAATGGTTTATTACGTCCTTCCAATGATTGCTAAGCCAGAATCCATCTTCTCGGTTCGTTCATGAGGCGATCCACATATACAAACACAGAGACAATTTTAACCGAGAAGATGGATTCTGGCTTAGCAATCATTGGAAGGACGTAATAAACCATTTCGACACACATTAGGGTGGGTAGAATAATACATAGTGTTATATTAAATGTATAAGATATAGGTTGGTTTACAGCAATACAGTATATAATTTAATGTTGGCAGTATATAGTACGGTATATGCTCGTGTGATGCAATAGAATAAAGTTTAGATGGAAGCATATTATATAATTTTTACGACGTAGAATTGTAATGTATTACTTGCTGTTAGTAACTCAGCTTAGTGTAGAGTATAGTAAGTATACTGATGGTGCTATGCTATTTATACTTTAGTTTTTTATGTAGTTTATACTTTAGTTTTCTACGTGGTTGTTGAGTAACTGCAGCTACATGTCATTAACATTCCTTTCCTTTGTTACTGCTAATCCCTGCACCCCCCCCTTGGTGCTGTTGATCCTGCATAATGCATGGGCATAATATGACTTTGAAACCCCCCCGCCCACCTCCTACGCATTCGCCATGAATATGCTAAATTCCTCTTCATATGCACATTCTTTTGTTAAGGCGCTCTTTCTTCCACCTCCAACGCAGCTTATATATAAGCTCCTAGCTTGGCATTGTCTCATTCTTCACCTGAAGACGGCTGCTTGCGTTGTAGCCGAAACGTCGTGAGAATTATTTTATTTTATTATGTTTTATTTTTATTATTTATTATTTTCATTAGTTTACAATTAAGATTTAAAATTAATTAACGACATGCACCCGCGATGCTTAACGAATCCATGCCCCCCCCCCGCCCCACACAAATATAGAAGTCAAACTCCACCCATGCTCTTGCCCCACCTAATCTCGCTTCGCTCAAATCTTCCTCTGACCCATCCCGTCCTCACCGCTCCCAATCTCTAGTGCCCACTTCTCTGCCTTCCCTCACCTTGCGCCCAGTCTCGCTCGCTCGTTCCTGTTCCCTTCTCGTTCCCCATTCACTGAACAAACTCCCACTGCAGCACAGAAAACAATCAACTTCACAATAACCCATCTCGTCTCCCGAGCCCATCCTGCTACTACTTTACCCCCTGCCGCCCAGCTCCGACCAGCCCTACCCCTATCACTACACATATCGATGCCCCTAATGCAGTAGCGTAACTACATTATCAGCTCAGGGGGTGCAGCAGTCGGTCGCACATTCGCACCCAGACTATTATATACCGCGGCTCCGCTTGTCTCATCACATTATTACGCTCACGGTCTCAAACATTTAATGCTGTCGGGGTGCTCCGTTTTCGCAAAATGCAACCACTACAGCTCCCTAGTACTTCTTTGCAATATTACTAAACTGCTTTAATGAAATTAAAATGAAACGTGGAACCGAAATGAAAGCATTTTCATTAAAACAATAACTTGAAACCGCGTTTTAAATAAGTTTGTTCTTTTACACTGTTGTGGAAAACATATCTCACTAGCCTTTTGCCCGTCTAAGGACGGGTGTATTGCAGTAAATCTGAAACTTGCAAGTGAAAAGCAGACCGGCGACGTGATATTCATTGCATTAATGCGTGTGCAATTTGTAAGGGCGCGGTGACACAGACTTATTTCATTTGAAGGTGATAATCCCTTGTTCATCACGACGTCCTTTTTACTTCTATGTCTCAACAGCGTTACAGAGATTGCTGACTTGAGGGTTCTGTCTTTGTCGTGAGGGTTGTGAGTTGACGCCGAGGGGGGAGGAGGCGCCTCGCCCCCCCCCCCCCATGTGGAGTGACGTCATCCGCTAATTATTAATGAGGGGGTGTCTATTTGGAGGACGTCACCTTATAATGATTATTAATGACGGGGGCTGTTCGATATGGAGTTACGTCACATGCTCATGATTATTAATGAGGGGGGGGGGTCCATTTGGAGGATATCACCTAGTTCATGATTATTAATGAGGGGGGCTGTTCGATGTGGAGTTACATCACATGCTCATGATTATCAATGAGGGGGGGGGTCCATTTGGAGGATATCACCTGTTCATGATTATTAATGAGGGGGGCTGGCCGACGTGGAGTAAACTCAACGTTTAACCTACACACTACAATATACACGACACGATACACTACACTTATACAGGTAGGAACAACAGGTTCCACACTGCCCACCAGGGATTATTTGTCTGTCTGTCGTGCACGAATGCGCTGTCCAACCAAGTTCCTATCTGCCCACTCCGAAAGAACGTGTTAATAGTCTGCACTATTTATCTCAACCACTTTGCATCATATGTACATTTAAAAATCATTGATGCAAAGCACCTTGGATAAAGGAACGATACAAATCTAGATACGACAGTCTACATTCTTGGTTGGTTTGTGTTTATTTTAGCTGGGCGAGGGGTTGAGAGCTCCGGCGCGCGAGCATGACCGCGTCTAGGTAGTTCAGGGCATTTGTGGCCAACCAGGCAGCCACCTCCCTGGAACTTGGCCGCCCTTTGAGCTTTATTTTGGTGATTTCGAAAACGTTTTGGTTTAGCCATGTTTTGTTTGTTGTAGTAGAGTTAGACTGATAACTTCAATCTAAATTGTCTGATGGTTATTGTTTGACTTGCATCCCACTGGGAATTTTGCACACAGCGTTGATACACGGTGCTTTTTCTGGAAGACTTTGCTGTTTTTTCCTGGATTTTTCTGTTTGCGCGTAGTCACTTTAAGATGTTTCTTGTTCATGTTTTTGTTTGTTGCGGTTTCACCCGATTCAAGAGCTGAATGGCTCACAGGGCTATACCTAATACATGAAACTGGGCTACTCCAGGTAGCTTATAGACTGTCTCAGGGGTGCACCTCTACTCATGGCACCCACTCGTCAAATACACACGTACAAAGCTGGCTGGAAGCTGGCTGCCGATCTGTAAGGGTGCAGAGACCATAGGTAGGGTTTTATGGGAGTCAGACTGCAATGTACATTGCACAAGCGTGATTGTGAAGGTGTGGCAGGGTGAATACTTCACATATTTAGGATTTTTCATGTGTTCACTTATCAACGTATTTTTAGGTCACATTGTTGAAATGTCATTTAAGTATTAAATGTCTCCATAATACAGGTTTTTATATACATTTTCTATAGTATTTTGAACTTAGTATGTTAAAGTCGTAATTTTCTATTTCCTTAACCCATTAAAAAAAATCATATCTTTTTTGGTTAATACCAACGTTAATCCGAAAGTTTTTTTTTTAAACGCATTTTTAAGGCGTGCCATGCAGACCACTAAAATGTTGCACATCCTGAAACTGACGCTATAATGCACGTGATTCAAGCCCCGTCGCATTCTGCGCGTTCACATTTGTTGTTGAAAAAGGTCTACATTTTACTTGGGTGTGGATTTGTGTCAATGTTGACGATGCTTATTCCCTTTAACTTTTTGCACCAAACAATTCAGAATATGGTGTACTTAAGACGTATTGGTTTCCTTTTGCCGGTTATGTCTGGAGGTGCTGTAGCATAGGTCTGGTGTGCAGGAGTTCCAATCTCCACGAAAGCAGTCTACGAGGAACAACTTTCGAAGAATGTGTTTATTTGAAACCATCTCTTTACAAACTTTAAACATTTTGAAAAAAATTACCAGCGATTACAGTGTAGGATTCCTGACAAAATAACACAAAACATAGCAAACAAAGGCTTGAGAGCTCACAGAGCCACACACCCCCAACTTTATACAAGATTATTTTTTTAACAAAGCAGATGGCGATAATTACTGGAACAGCCACCAATGACAGGAGGTATCACTGAAATATTTACCGAAAATGCTTAAAAAAACATTAATTCAAAAAGCTACAGAGTTAAACCATTCAAACACCAAATTGTGTGGAACTTTCACACCAAGGCAAGCACCGTCGGTGACTTGGCCTACGTCTGTATGTTATGTAATTATTATTATTTTCGGTTCTAAAAGTCAGGAATACCACAGCTGCTATTGGAGGGTTGTAAGTACAAGCCAACGAGGTCACCGCCCCGGGCCCCCACGCGGCTCCGTGTGGAATGTCTCTCTCCTCCAGGACGTTGTCGCCATTTCTCGTTGCCTGCCCCCCCTCAAATGCCTTGAGAGCTGCATACGCAAGCGGACACAGGGAGACGGCGGCAGTCAAGCAGGGCTGAAGCCCGCGCGTACATGCACGACGCGCCGGAGCTACAAATGGTCAATCTCTATCTCCGGTGTAAAAATAGCATGGGCTGTGGGTTTGTTGATGCTGCAGTTTCGTTTGCGAGCACCGCTGCGGAGAGAGGGGAGGGGACAAAGGGGATGGCGGTGTGGCGCAGTCACCTCCTGACGGGAAACAGCAGCTGGGTTGCCATGGTCGAGTCCGGGAAGAGGTTGTGGTAGGTTGGAACCGGCACAAAAGCCGCGGTGATCATTTTCCCTGCAAGGCAACGAGTGGGCCACATGCCGGTGGAATGAGTCAACAATCACTCCAGGAAAAATAACAAATGGCTGGAAATGTTTGGATTGGTTGATTGAAACGGGTTCTTATTGCTCACCATACGTGTGTTGGATTGTGAACCTAAGGCTAGATTAAACAAAAAGAGCATTTAGGTAATTCACCCATCCACAGTGGATAATTGGTGACATGCCTCCAACCACCATGAACACAAAGCAGTGGCAACGCGATTGTGTCACTTTGCAGAGAAATTCAGGTTCTCTGAGCTGCAGGACAGTCTGATTCAGAATATTTATACTGGAGGAATCCGAGGAGCTATAAAGCTATTTTTCACATATATCCAGTAGTTTCACTGATATCCAGTAGATTAAGAACTGTACAAATATTATTGTAACGAAGCACATCGATTCGCGAAGGTTAAGACTACTTTTCACAAGGGCCTTGTTTTGGTTTGTATAACCAATGCTTTTAGTTTTTTATAATCGGTTTTTTGTTTAGCGTGAGGGGAAACCAGCATATGCACAAATAATCCAACTAACCACTGCTGCAAAAGCAGTATATTCTCAGGTGCCCACCACCACATACGCCTCCATTATCATGAGTGTGGCGTCACAGGGGGTTAAACACAAGGCAGGACTCACCAGCGAACCACCGTCCGTGCAGGGCGTTGACGGTGGCGATGGCGGACGCGACTGAGGAACACTTCACGTACACGTTACCCTGCGCACATGTCATGGCCGGAGAAGCATCAGCATTAGAGCCGCCGGGACAACTAAGCTGACCACCAACGCGACGGTGCACCATGCACTACCCTCCCGCCAGCAAATGGACTTGACTCCCTCTTCTCTTTTACAGGTGTGTTGCTTCAGTCACTCGCACACTTTTGTTCAAAGTAATTATACAATCCAACCTGTTCTGTGTCTCCCTCTACTTTTATTTTTGTGTACTCAAGTATAGATTGCCAAACCAATTCAGCTGTCAGCTTACAGCAAACCACGCCACGCTTACCTGGGGGGAGTTCTTATCAACGAAGATGTGCACTAGGCCACCGTGCTTCATGCACTCCGTGATGACGTCATCGCGGATGTCCTGATCCCAGGTGTGCGACTGTTCGCTGTTGTACAAACACACACACACGCGAGGTCTCACACTCCTCCCACCTATTTCATGGAAGATATATTCTCTAGTAGTGGTTCTGAACTTTTTCTGGCTACTATATCTCTTGTTGAATTTTATTTCAACAGCGTACCCCCCCTCCTTGCCTGACCTAACATGGTTCTGAGAAATAAATGTACGAAGAATGAACATTTGAACCAATTGTCCATTTTGTGAGGTATATCCTAACTAGCTGGTAACTGCAAGCGAATAAAAACAAATTCAACAAACGCTCTAAATGCATGACGTAGTGTGTTCGCACTCGTTGGTTACTCTTGTAAACCACACTGTTTACGAGTTTAGAAAGATCTTTAATATCCTCGGTTACCATTGTAGTTATTTTATTATTGCCCGATTCATGCATGATTATTCACGAATGACCCATGTATGATATAATTTCACACCTTTATAAATCACCTCACATACCTCCTGGGGACATTGCCACGTACCCTCACGGGTCTGCGTACCCCCAGTTGAGAACCACTGCTCAAGTACAAAGTGTGCGGGGGGGGGGTCACCAAAGGGTTACCCTCACCTCTCTGGAGAGAACATGTTCGACAGCTGGATACACTGTGTGGCGATGGAAGGCGGCGCAGCGTTGTTCAGCACTGTGAATAGACAAGGGCACCGAGTCACAATGTGCGTGTTCGTCCGTCAAAATCTCAAGGCAATCAATACTGCCTTAAGATGGGAGTCCTATAAACAGATGGCAAAACTTACCCGGCATCACGGGGTTCGTAGTGCCCAGACCAAAGCCCCCAGTCATCTGCAGCGCTTGCTGGGCCGCCAGTGGAATCTGCAGCCCCGTGCCTGCATCAAAGAGCGAGATATAGAAACTCAAACGAGCACCACGTGTCTGCCTCTTCCCCGGCATCCTCGACCATGGCGACAAAACTGTGAAGGGAGGGGGCGAGTGAAGAGCGCTTGCGTACCCTCGGCCAGTTTGGCCATGAGGTGCAGGCGTCCTGTGCTGCCCAGGTCGATGCCCGTGCGCTCCAGCTCGTCGTTATCGAGGAATGAGCTGGCGCCCGAGCCGTCCGAGCGCTCCGTGACGTGGCCAACCTTCATGGGTCGCCCCGCCAGCTCGAAACCGTTGAGCTGCTCCAGTGCCTTGCGTGCGCACTCCGCGTCCGCAAACTGGCACAAGCGCAGAAAAAACAAAGAATAAAGCTCCAGATCGAACAGGATGGAGGGGGAGCTTGGGCCCCAAGGTACTTGCAAATAGCCAGAGAAATAATGAACCCTTGCAATTTGGCACAAAGCAGAACATTTAAAAAAATCAATTTGGGAATATAAATTGGTTAAACAGCCGAATGCAAAGTTCACAGCACTGCCTGATGTTACACAGCATTCGGAATGGCAATGGCTCTCATGTGACGTATACAAGTTCCACACATCCACACAGACCAATGATCCGCTCTTTAGTGCGTGCTCACCGTGACAAAGCCGTAGCCCCTAGACCGGCCCGTGTCGCTGTCCATCATCAGCTGGCAGTTCTCGATCTGCATACAAGAGCACAGAGTATGCCTTCGAGTTAGGGAAAAGCATGCCAAAGTGGACCCCACAGAGCTACGTTTAAATTTCATTCAAGTGAACTATGGTCACAACACAGCACTTTCCCATCCATGCTACCACCAAGAGTATCGTTAGTCTCATCATTCCAGAACGGCTGCTGCACCTTGCCGAAGGGCTCGAAGATGCCCTTGAGCATGTCCTCGGTGATGTTGAAGTGTAGTGAGCCCACATAGAGACGCATTGGCCCGGCGGTACTCTTCTGCATTGTTGCTGCAGCAGCCGCCGCTGCAGCAGCTCTGTTCTTCTCAGCCTGCAGAGTCAAGAAGACATGTGCGTTGAGGCCAACGCACCATCACCAATGATCACAGCACCACCCAATGCTGCCAAGCAAACACTGCATGAATACAGCCAAATATTGTTCATAAAATGCTATTTGGCGTCTCACAAGAAGGGCGTAATTTCTCACTGAATATTTCTAGCGCCGCCATCACCACCACCACTGCCACCAGTGGTGATGAGGGGAGGTGTGGTAACGGTTATGAGGGCCAGGCTGACTTAGGAAGTGTGGCAAAAGGGTGCAGGCTGACCTGGGAGGCCTGGACGATGATGGGCACACCAAGGAGACGCTGACCCGTCAGCCCAATGGCCAGAGACACCGAGTCCACTTCCACAAACTCGATGTAGGCGATGCCCTTGGAGCGCCGGGAATTCCGATCTGAGATCATGCGCACGTCGCGCACCTGTCGAAGGGAAAGTCACGATTCCTCGTCACACGCTGGCCAGAAGAACTAGCAGTCTGCAGTGCGAGCACGAGCATTGTTGGTGTGCAGAGCAACTGTCGTGCATGTCAAGAGGGCTGAACTTCTTTCACACCGTACGGAGCCAACCCTGCTCATGAAAAGTGCATCAAATAGCTTGCCAAATACAAATTACATTTATAAATGATCCAAAGTAAATTAGTAAGGTTTGTCACAAACAAAACGTGCCAATTAGTTACTACTTCAGCACACTGGTGTGTTAAAAAGTACAATTCGAGTAAGAGGTTTTTGCTGGTCAAGACAACTAGCTTCATGAGGCAATCGCCAGAAGTGTGAAGAAAGTCCTCCTGTTTCGGTCTTAAATAGAGGGGTAAAGGTGATGTCAATCACTCTGGGCCTATCAGGTGCGAAGACCGGGGGGGGGGGGGTAATGTAATCATATACGTTATAATGGACCATGTTAATCTGAGAAAATGCAGGACCTATTTTTATTCAACTAATCTGCTGCTTTTCACTGTCGAGTAGGTAAAGTGTGCTGGGGGACATCGGCAGAGTTCACGCAGTGCGGGCATGAGCCCGCAAGTCCTCCATGCCACCCTCACCTTGCCCACGGCGGAGAAGAACTCCTCAAGGTCCCGGGGTCGGATTCGTGCTGCCAGCTGCATGCAGAACACCGTGCGTGCATCGCGTTCCTCGGGAGTCAGGTTATCGATGGGGGCCCTGAAGACGCGCATGCACATGAATGCACGAGCGCGCACACAGTCGACAAACAGGCGTGGCATTATGGTGACGCTGTCACACCCCTCACTTACGAGTCAAACCAAACTCCTCTTGCCTAAACCGTGAGGGGCATGAAATCACTCCTCTGCATGACTACAGTGAGGCTCGGAGTGCTTATATAGTTTTCCCCCATACTTATTCTATTACAAATATGTTACGAGCCAAATACATTTAAAACCCATAATTTTTATATAGAGCAATGTAATATGATCCTGCTTAGAAAAATTACCACTGAAAATGTATGTCAGAGGACTACTTGATATACCTGCCCTTCAATACTATGATGCACCTTCCCATGCGTCTTTCTAGAAGCTGTCGTTGGGAAACTAAAGATGTTTTCAAGGACAATATTCGAAACGTCACCTATCAAATATTTTTCCTTTTAAGGCAGTGTTATGAATTAATGTTTGGATTTTTAAAAATATATTTCTGTTGTTTGTGTGAACCGAAAACTAATTTATTGAGAACAAATTTTTGCGTTTAGTTTGTGGTTCCCCCACACCCTCCAATGAGCATGGTTGAGTACATATGGTGCGAAAGAACTTCAACATACATAAGGCTGAATCACCAAAATTGCACCCAAGATCTGAGGATTTATCTCCAGGTCCTCCAGTTTTCCCTCCTCATTTAGAAGCATTCGTTTCAGAGTATCTGGCTGCTATACATTTCCAGATGCCACTTAGTTGAACTATCATTTGTGGCCAGGCCACTTCTGAAAAAGTGCTCTACAGCTCAGTGGGTCTTACCTGGTAAAATAAAAGTTTTAGTTTAGTTTACCAGTGTCAGCTCAAGTGAGCTTCATTTTCCTCCTGGCACACCAGGGGGCAGCACATTGCAGTTACGGTAATACCTCAATATGAGAATATTCGAAAAACGACGTTTCAGTGCAATTAACTTTGGGATATATGACCATTAATGGGAGAAAAAACTCAAGTAAAATAATACACTGCAATGAACATTATAAGATACATTTGTTGAGCGTTGCGATGGGTCCCTGAATGATTTACATTCGTCTCGGCTAATCAGCACGCAGAAATGTACTATTTTACAGAGCTGTGGTGTTTGGTGGGAAATGCAACTAACGACTACACTGGTGAGTGAATGTGTCTCACAGTACACTTTCTTTTATTTGTTAGTTTTTTTATTTTAATATTGTACTGTATAAAACAATATTTTCAATAGAAGATAGCTTTCCATTTTTACTTAAAACTTTCGTGACTGCAGGAATTAATATTCTTTGGTTCTTTTGGTAAAATCGCGTAGGTAGAAAAATAATAAAAAATAAATTGAATAAAAATGATACAAAAAAAACCCATTAATGTAGACTGTAGCCTGGTTCTTAATCGGAGTGTACTGGCAGTCTATAATATAGACTGTAGTAATGGTTATTAAGCTGGGTGGAGTGTATTGGCATTCTATAATGTAGACTGTAGCAATGATTATTAAACTGAGTGAGCGTACTGGCAGTCGAAAATGTAGATTGTAAGAACCAGGTTAAGAACCAGGCTACAGTCTACATTATAGACTGCCAGTACACTCACCCAGCTTTATAACCATTGTTTACACAGTCTGCATTCATGTTTTTTAGTTTATTCTTTTATTTTTCTCATTTTTATTCACTTTATTCTTCTCATTTTTCTATCTACGTGACTTTACCGAAAGAATCAAAGTATATAAGTTATCTTTAGTTTAAAATATGAATGGAAAGTTATTAAAGTGTTTATAGTATGACGCGGTAGGTTACGAAGGCTGGAAACGCACCCTCAGTAGTGTTATTTCAATCAACGACGTTTCAACATACGATCGAACCTCCAGGAACGCATCTACTTCGTATATCGAGGTATTACTGTACTCTAGAAATGGGCAGGTACTTTGGGTGGTTGTGGGCCAGAGGCATGCCGTGCCCACCCCACTGTTAAAAAATGTAACTCTTGGTCGGGATGGCGCTTTTTATGAATTATTGGGGGGGGGGTTTCGCGGCACAACACGAGACAGCCGACGGTTTGTGGTACTCCACCTAGTAGGGTGTGGGGGCCGCTCCTCGTGGGTCGCTGCATGGCCCATGGCAGCAGTGTTAGACCTAGCGCATGTGGGTTCGAGACAAGTGCACACAGACACGGCGGCAGCCGTCAATGGCTCTCCACACAAGAGGGCCTTCCGCACGCAACACACACACGCACAGGCAACAGAGTGGGGGGACACGGGCAGAGGGAATACTGGTAGGCAGATATGCCGGGGAGACACAGGCAGAGAGGGTAGTGGGAAATAGGCGACGACAAGGCAGAGGACAGGGATGGTGCAAGAGCAGACCCACGTCCCTACTTCACTTACCTGATGGGGCTCTTCCTCCGTGGGCTTTTACTCTTGCTGCGGCCACTGCGGCGACTTGGCGAGGTTAAAACAGTATTGATATGCGGACACACAACAGACACAAAGCGACGATTAGAAACTCGGTCAGGAGAATCAATATAAATAACATTCATCATCATTTTGGGTGGCAGGGTGGCGCAATTGTAACACTTGTGCCTCACAGCAAGAAGGGTATGGGTTCGATACCCGACCCAGGCACCTTTCTGTGTGGAGTTTGAATGTTCTCCCTTGGTTTGCATGGGTTTCCTCCGGGTTCTCCGGTTTCCTTCCATAGCTAAAAAATACATACAATGTAACTGGTATTGGCCCAACATCCAAATGGTAAAAAATAATTACCTGCGAATTGCCCAATTTAAGGACTGCACATCGCAACGTCATCCCCTACTGCGAAAACTTGGTAGGACCCTCCGGACAGCCAGCTGAATGGGTCACTCCTGGGTAAGCGAGCGTAATTAATAACATTAACATTTATAAGCTATAAATTGGGTAAACTTGACATTCATGGCCCGTTCATAATGGCCTTTTTGTTAAAAAACAAATGTCAACTGGGGGGATAACCCCACCATCCCTGAATTTTGCACAGGATTAAGGATAACACTATACAATAAGTGTGCTTGTGGGTTGCTTAGAGACGCACACTTTATCATGAATCGCTAGCCGCATCCTACATCTGTTTTTTTCAGACATGCTGCGCACCAGAGGGCAGTGTGTGGCGGTGGGAGGGGAGGTGCGACGAAGTGGCAGAACGTACAAACTGGGGCTCCTGAATTTGCCGTGGTCCCCACTGCCGCCCCCGTGCCGGTGGCCCCGGCTCCGGGAGCGGCTTCGCCGCCGCCCGTGACTCCGGCTTCGCCCCTCGCGATTCCGGCCGGGTTTACCATCGCGCCGGTCGCGACTGCGACTACGACGCTTGTCTCGGCTCCTGCTGAAACGAGACGGAGACGCATGCACACACACTCACGTGTCCATGTCATGTGTACCCCGTGACATGAGCAGCTGACAGTTGTTTAGCTTTGATCACCAAGGTTGTGAAGCAAAGGGCCAAAAACTCGAAGCTACTAGCAACAAACAACACTATTGAAGGTGTAATGAGTTAATACGTTTCTTGAATTGAGTGTGGTTTAGCAGCGGATCCAAGCTAATTGGGAGGGGATGTTGGGGGAAATTGCACCTCCAGTAAACAGCCCAGAAAATGTACATTTACCAGAAAATGTACAATTAATATTGGAGAAATTCATATATGCGCCTCTGGTACGATTGTAAGAACGTGGGAAAAGAGAATGGGAGGCAATTCTGCATTAAGCAGTGCGAGGTAAGAAGCCAAATTGTCTGGGTTGGGATTTAACTCAACGATTGATCAAGCTGTTCACGTAACACGATCAAAAATAACTGCATTTTTGAATCGCTGTTAACGCTCGATTAGCCATGGGTTGCAGATTGACGAAGGGGCTGTAAATTAACCATTATATTTATTTAACAACGATCTACCTCCTCTTTCGCTCTCTGCTTCTGCTGCGGCTCCGCTTTCTGAAAACAGAAAAGAGAGCCGCAAGGAATGACAATGAAAACGCTCTATTCCTCATTGAAGTAACGTATTAAATTCAGTCAGTTAATTGTTTTTACGGGCACGCACGCACATACCACAGCAATTGTAAAATATAAAAATGTGATCTCTGATTGTGTGCTGAGCAATGTGAAATTGTAGCAATGTAGTGTGTTCAAAGTTTAAAATGCTGGGTCTTAATCAGTGTCAGCAATTGTAGCCACACATCACAACACAGAGGCATTGTACCCGGACAACCCCTAGACCACATACCTTTTTCTTGGGGAACGGTAATCAAGGGAAAGCCATTACATCATTTAGCGACACCTAATTACAACGAACATTGGTTATCAAGAGGCCAGACGTACACACTTTACAAAAACAAACATCTATAATGTTTTTTTAAAGCCGCGGTTAACAAGTATACTTTTTAGATATTTTAACAAACACACCAAATGTGCTCACTAAGTCTTGCAAGACAAAATCTTAGCAAGAAAGAAGCATACAGCACAACATCTCAATGCAAAAAGAGGTAGGAACTCACTTTTTGGATTTTTCTCCAGAAGAGTGAATGGCAGAGCTCTTTTTCTCTTCCTATGCAGGTCGACATAACAGCGGCATAACGTTGCGTTCACATCAATCAACAGGGACGGGGTAACACGCAGTGAGAGCACAAAGAGGGGGGACATGTATGGTCAGTGTCACGAAAAACTGTACTGCGGTGCATTTACGCACGCCGAGGTAGCTGAAGGGCACATCGCTAGCCGCCGCAGCCGCAACCTTGTCCGCCGCGCTTACATTCTGCCGAGACAAACAGTAATGCAATAGCGGACACGGGTGGGCACAACGATGAGCCGAAATCATGCGCAGGGGACTGGCCCCCCCGAGGGTGACAGTTAAAATATAAATCGATATCTTTATGGGAACTTAAAAAACAGGGCCAGTTTGTCCAAAAATGTGCTGGTGAAATTTAAATAAAAATTTACGCGGCAATTCGGCTTTTCAATTACACAATTCAAATGTCGCTTAATGAGCATCGTAGCACTAAACGAGCCACGTACGGTACCGTACAATTATTCCACATTCCACACACACACCCACACTTCAAGTGATGTTCCAAACTTGAGGTCAAAGAAACTTCCATTTTCTGCAATCTACTCACCTGGAAACCCGAAACAAAAGGGGGCACATTAAGAATTGCAGTTCCGAAAAGACCCTCCAGCTATTTCTTGAACTTACATTAGCACCCTGCAAAATTCACAACTTTCTTTTACACGTCTCACGCATTTCAGGACATTTAAAAAAAATCTAATGTAAAACCCGAAAAGTCTACCATACAGATGTGTAACAGGGGGAAGTTCTAAATCCGTTCATAAGTAATGCGCATGAAAACTGCAATTGTGCATATCAAAAGTATTTGTTTGAGGGCACATACCTTGGCAATGGCAGGTCAAATCCTGCACAATAACCATTCCAGTCTTGTACCGCTTAGCGTAACTCTGGGATGGCTTAGGCATCTAGGAAGAGTGAATTGCTTCATTTGGTTGCTCTCAATCAACATCGATATTGGAATGAAAGAACATTTAACAATAACATAACTGCACTTTAAAGTTTAAACCCTAAACACAAAACCATTAACGAGGACCACTGCCTTCTACTGCCTCTGTTAGGACAACAGCAGCCAATAGGAAGCCAGTGATGCCTGAAGGTGGCATGCAGCGAACTGACTCAACAGCACGTTCTAGTCCTTAATAGTTTACACTGAGTGTGTTAGAACATGGCACCGCAGAAACACCCACCTCCTTCATAAACGGTGCCTCTAGCATTGCTTCTATATCCCAGTCGTCAGCCATGGCGACTTGGCAAGTGCGTGGCTGCTGCTGCAGAACAAAAAAACAGTAATTTACACGAGTGGCACATCGTGACGCTATAACACCTGTACATGCAACTGCTAAACTATACCTTTTGTATCCATGTCTATCGTTTACCTTGTCTCCATCGCTCTCAAAGCTGGTGCCTGTTTATTGTGTTTCTACGTCACTAATCTGTATCTTTCTGTTACTGCGAGCCATATATCTTTGTGGGCCATAAGTATGGACGAGATGTTTACCGTGGGTGGCCAGTAGAAAAACAAATGCATTTCAAAGTACTAAAATGTAGAAATACCTCTTTCTCCAAACACCAACATTTTATAAAACTCTTTCTGATGGGGAGTCGAAGAGTTTTGAAAATGCTCATATTGAACAGTCCTGAGCTGTCAATATTAAATGGTGCTGCATGAAAAAAGCAAAGTGTATATTATGGCCTTGAGGCCTTTTTTCCAAACTTACTCAATGAGAAAAATCTCCGATCGCAATGCGTTTGCCCTCGTGTATTTGCTGTGGAGACAAAAAACAGAGTAGTGTTATGGCATGACCAGGAAGCATGTTTGACAAATGGATTATACGCTTATGCATCAACTACCACGACTTGTGCAAAATGACCGCTACCATTTTAAACTGAACAGTTTGTCCTTATATTCTTTGGGTCTTTCGGTAAAGTTATTTTCTTTGAACCTATCTATGTGACTTTACCGAAAGACCCCTACGTGACTTTACCGAAAGACCCAAATAATATGAATTCTTGCAGTCACGAAAGCTTTAAGTTGTACTTATTTAAAATTAGCTTTTTCTTTAGAAAGCCCCCGTCTCAATGGCCTCTTGGTTTTTATTAGGGTCTATAATACTATTAATGTTGTACGTCACGACAAGCAGTAGACTTAGGTGCTACTAATCTTGATTTGAAGCTTTCGTGACCGCAGTAATCCATACTCTTTTGTTCTTTCGGTAAAGTCACGTACGTGACTTGAGTTAGGTGCTAATCTTCATACTTTTTAGAACTGTATTTCAGGTTCATGTGTCAAAAACAAATTGCTCATACACTACACTAAATTAAAAGGGGTAAATACATCACTTTATTCTGTCCCTCATAATGGTTCGACGTTTTGACTGGATGGCCTACTTCAGAATGAGTAAACTTAAATCTAGATTAACACAATACATTACTGTATCATTATTATTAAATTCGGTATCACGCTGGCAAGTACGAGGTCTTCAAAGTTGCATTGGGACAATTACCTTGTTAGGAAATTTAACTTGAAATGCCAAAGTGAACGTAACTGAACGGTACCAATAATATAAAATAATATAGCAGTACACGTGCAAATACCCCCGCAAATTGTACCTAGATTTAAATGGTAATCTGAAGCGAAGTAGAAAATAACCAAATACTGTATCCATAAACTGCCGATTTAATATATAGAAGCTTAAGTGCGCCACCGTTTAATGTGAAGAGGAAACTAATCGTGTTTAGTTTAGGTTATTTAAATGGTATTGTCCCTCAGGGCAAATGAAAAAGGTTAACTATATTAATAAAATACGTCAACTCCAGACAACCCTAGTTAAGTATCCCTTGGTTTGCATTTAGATATGAAACCAAGATGAAAAGTAATAATTGATAATGCAATATTTACACACGAACTAAGTGAAACTCATGCAAAGCCACGTTTTGGTTAAGGAAGAGAACTCGCTTGAGGTGTTTTATTAAGGCCACTGACCCCAAGCCTCACACGCGTTCGCATAAACACAAACTCCTTCCAACAAATTAAAAACACCCGAACCAATAACACCACCACGAGGCATTACGCAGCTTACATTTATATTGAACGCGATTGTAACAAAATAAAAACTTAAGAATCGCTACTCAAAGCGCGGGAATCACTAGGCCTGAGGCCTAGGTTGAAGCCTGCGGCCTAGGCCTCCACCTTCACCGCGTCCCCAACAAAATCACTCGGGCACGAGACGCTTCGTACGACGTTACTAAACTTCGCGAGATTCGACACTTACACGACTCCAACTCTAAACTCGGGGGAGTTTGCGACTAACTCGAGTTTTATTTTACGATCGAGAGACGTGACACATCAGCGCGACGCGACACAAATCCACCTCGATTCCGCGGGCTTCAGGCCTCCAACCCAACTCAAGCTCAGTCAGACTCTTCCTTAATGGCTCAACGTTGTCCCCCCTCCAAATTAATCTTTTAACTGCGTGATCGCACAAACTTTAAAACGGCAACGCCTCATCGGTCCTTTCACAACCGACGTGTGAGTTCGACCCCGGGCGTCGCCCGACCCTGACCCTCGGCTCTCTCGCGGCCTGTTCTGGCTTCCCCCAACAGCGCCCGCACGGAAGCCGTCGTGGAGGCGACAATTACAGCAGCGAAAGGCGACACCAAAGGCCACAGCAGCGGCTGAAGAAGTGCGAGAAGCGAACCTGCAAGGAGGCCGAGAGGCCGAGAAGGTGAGGGCGGAGTTCAAGTTACGGGGGCTGTGGTGGCCGCTCAGCGGCTACGCGGCGCCATGCGTGGGGTCTCCCGAGCCGAGGTTCAGGGGCCACGCGGTTCTTGGGGTTCGATGGCAGTGGGGAGCGCAGTGCTGGGTGTGGGCAGCAGAGGGCAGCGTCAGAGGGGTCCATGGTTGTGCTGCATACTGCCCTGGTCACACACGTTTGTGACTGACCCCCACGTCTGTGACTGCCCCCCTCGTCTATGAATGCCCCCCCCCCCATATCTGTGACTGCCCTGTCCACCCAAGCCTGTGACTGTCCCCCACGTTGTGACTGCTGTCCCCCATGTTGTGACTGCTCCTCACACCTGTGATTGCTGCCACCCACGCCTGTGACTGTGCTGTCTGTCATGCCTGGGATTGCCCTGTCCTGTACTCACCAGTGTGTATCCACCTGATGCTCACACACCTCGACTGGCTTTATCACTTGCATGTGAACATTCTAAGTGACTTTGACTTGACACGTTGGTCTGATTTCCAGCACCAACACTTGCAGGCCTCTTTCCAGACATTTTGGGGCTAAGATGCTAAGAAAAAATGAGGAGCAAACACGTCGGCGGACAATGATAAAACTGAACAAATATTGTAATAACATTGTCAAAATTACGAAAACATTATAAATGTACTCGTGACCATGAATAGTGATAACACTATGTAACACAATTCTTGTTCCTGGGTATTAAGTTTTTTTTCCTAATTGCTTATGCCTAAAAAGTATAGAAAACTATACTGTCCTTGGTAGTGGTGTTGAAAGTGGAGTATATCCTGGTAGAAGCGCTCGCCTTGCTCCTTCGAGTACGCTCCAATGTTCTCCTTGAATTTATCAAGATGAACATCAAGGATGTGGACTTTGAGGGACATCCTACGACCATTGTGCCGTAGTTCTTCACCAGAGTCTCAACCAGCTCCACAGTTGTCGACCTTGTGATTTCCCAAGAAGCCACAAAGCACTGCGAAAAAGCTGTTCCAAGCCGTTTTCTCCTTACTAGTGAGCTTCTTGGGGAATTCATTGCACTCTATGATCTTCTTTATCTGTGGTCTGATGAAGACACCAGCTTTGACCTTTGCCTTAGACAGCTTAGGGAAGAAGTCTTGAAGGTACTTGAAGGCTGCCGACTCCTTATCTACAGCTCTGACAAATTGTTTCATAAGGCCCAATTTGATGTGCAGTGGTGGCATCTGCACCTTCTGGGGGTCCACCAGTGGCTCCCACTTGACGTTGTTCCTCCCCACAGAGAACTCGGTCCGCTGTGGTCAGTCCCACCTGTGGTAGTGCGCCTTGGTGTCCCTGCTGTCCCAAAGGCAAAGATAGCAGGGAAACTTGGTAAAACCGCCTTAGAGACCCATCAGGAATGTCACCATTTTGAAGTCTCCGATGACGTCCCAGCCGTACTCATCATATTTCAAGGCGTCCAGCAAGGTCTTGATGCTGTTGTAATCCTCTTTGAGATGCACCGAGTGAGCCAGGGGAAGAGATGGGTACTTGTTACAATTATGGAGCAACACGGCTTTGAGGCTCCTCGAGGAGCTGTCAATGAAGAGGCACCACTCATTTTGGTTACAGACGATTTCGATTGCCTAGAACAAACTGGTCACATTGTGGCAGAAGCAGAGCCCATCTTGACGGATGAAGGAGCTGCAAAAAGGTTGATGTTTCCTCTGATCTGCGACCTGCACACTTTAATCCAACAAGTTCCACTGCTTGAGCCAAGATGTCATACGCTCGGCATTAAACTTGGTGAGACCAAGATCTCTGATCAAGTCGTTAAGGTATTTTTGGTTGGGGTAGTATGGGTTTCTCTCCTCAGCTCCACCGCTGAAATTGTCATCTGTATCTACGTCTTCCTTGCTCTCTGACTTGCTGCGCTCTTCTAAAGACGGCTGATTTCTCTCCGGAGTGGGTACGGGGAGCTCATGGCAGTGTGGCACCGGGGCGATGGATGAAGGAAGGGCCGGATATGTGATAGCAGGTGCATTCTTGCCAGTCCGACGTTTGGTAG
Organism: Lethenteron reissneri; assembly: GCF_015708825.2. Classification (NCBI taxonomy): domain Eukaryota; kingdom Metazoa; phylum Chordata; class Hyperoartia; order Petromyzontiformes; family Petromyzontidae; genus Lethenteron; species Lethenteron reissneri. The sequence continues at coordinate 10,772,950 of NC_083787.1, read as the reverse complement.
GGTCTATGAAGAAGTAGCAGTTGCTTGAGTGGCAAGTGGGTTCCTGCTAAATTCTTGGGATAGCGAACTTCATGGCTCTCTTTTCCCCTCTGTCCCCTCCTACAAAAATAAATTTATTTCACCCATGACTAATGTGTAAGAAATTCTCTTACACATTTTTCATATATATTTTTTCAATAACATTGAAAATTGTAAACATTTTTAAATGAAAAACGTTAACAATTTTACAAATTTTATAACATAAAATTCCGAGCAACAATTGTCCATCTTACCTTCCAGAGTTTTTTGCATTGTTCGCAGGTGAAAGTAGGTGCCCAGTGTTTGTCTTGATCCCCGACAGGCATGTTGAAATATGCCTTGTAGGCCTCACACATCTTAGCAGATGCTTTCCCAGAGTACTTTTTCGCTAATCTTGATAAATTGGCCACAGACAGCAAAATGCGTCTGCCGAATGCTTGGAGCCTCTTGATACCATCTCAGAAAAATGCAGATATGTATCCACTTCGGCAGCTGGAACTAAACTGAACTGGTGGGCTTAAGGCCCCTGTATTTATACTATTTATATTACTGGAAAGTTCTAGAATGTTTTAGAAGTTATGTGATGCCGCCGCCGCGAAGCCGCTCGCCGGGCGCCCCATCTACGACCTCGCCACCACCAAGTGACGAGGCCGACCCCGCTTCCCCCTCACCGCCCCCCACATAAACACACCCTCACACATTTTCCCACCTAGAGCTCCGAGGGGAGGTCTCCTGGCCGGCAGGTTTTTACCCGAAAGCCCTCATTAGGATAATTTTCACAAGTTTCCTGCGGCCAGGGAATTGGGCGACCTCCCCCAATGCTGGTTCGCACCGCGGCGCTGTGACCCGGGTTGAGATTATACGGTCACGGCGGGGGCTGTCCAGCCACCACGGTTGAAACGCACCATCCCACACACGTATCGGCAAGGCAGGCAAGGGTCCGCAATCCACAAACGGACGGCGGGAAAACGGGACCCCGCCCACTGTTCGTCTAGACCAGGGGTCCTCAAACTACGGCCCGCGGGCCACATGCGGCCCGCCGAGGACATTTATCCGGCCCGCCGGGTGTTTTTGCCGCCGCTGCCTGTCTGTTACTTTTTTTCTTCATGAGAAGAACGGTCATTGGTGGAAGAGGGAGAGGGGGCGGAGTTCCCCCCAATCAGACTGCATTGATGGGCAGTGCAGTCTGTATGTCTCTGTGTGGGCAAAGTTATTGCTGGTATATTGTTTTTGTAGCGCTGTATATATATTGGTATTTTACTAATAGCAATTTTGACTCCCTAGGAAACAATGATGTCAAGAAAGAGAACAATTGACTCGGAGTGTAGGATATTCAAAGAACAGTGGACTTATGATTACTTTTTCATGCAGTACAAGGAAAGAGCTGTGTGTCTGATATGCCAGAATATAGTGTCTGTGTTCAAAGAATACAATTTACGTCGACACTATGAAACTCAACATAAAGATAAATATGATTGTTTGGTCGGAGAATTGAGAAAAGATAAAATATTAAAACTGAAAAATACATTAACAACTCAGCAAAATACTTTTGTGAAGCAGAAGCAGCTAAATATTTCATCACTGCGAGCAAGTTTTCAAGTTGCCAAGCTAAAAGCGTGCACTGGCAGACCATTCGTGGAGGGAGAATTTGTTAAAGAATGCCTTCTTTCTGTTGCCAAAGAGATGTGTCCAGAGAAGGCCGATTTATTTAGTACAGTGAGTCTTTCAGGACCTACAATTACACGGAGGATTGAAGAAATGGGAGACAATTTGCATCAGCATTTGCAAAACTCCACAAAAAAACTTTCCTATTTTTCCTTGGCACTCGACGAAAGCAATGATGTTCGTGATTCTGCACAACTTCTAATTTTTATTCGTGGGACGAATGACTATTTCGAAGTCACAGAAGAGCTTGCTGCACTGCAAAGCATCAAAGGAACAACTACAGGTGAGGATATTTTTCGATTTAAAGCTTTCGTGACTGCAGGGATTCATCTTCTTGGTTCTTTCGGTAAAGTCACATAGAAAGGAAGTAATAAAATAATAAAAGTAAAACATAAAATAATTCTCACGACGTTTCGGCCACAACGCAAGCAGCCGTCCTCAGGTGAAAACCAGGTCTGTTGGGGAGACAGCGTCTGAATGAAACAGCACACGAGCTTGGAGCATATATAAGCTGGGTTGGAAGCGGGGGAAAGAGCTCCTTGACAAAATAATTTGCATATCAAGAGGAATTTAGCATATTTATGGGAAATGCAGGAATGTGATTAGTACTACATATGCCCGTGCTGCATATGAAGTACTAATAACATTCCTGCATTTACCATAAATATGCTAAATTACTCTTGATATGCAAATTCTTTTGTCAAGGCGCTCTTTCCCCCGTTTCCAACCCAGCTTATATATGCTCCAAGCTCGTGTGCTGTTTCATTCAGACGCTGTCTCCCCGACAGACCTGGTTTTCACCTGAGGACGGCTGCTTGCATTGTGGCCGAAACGTCGTGAGAATTATTTTATTATGTTTTATTTTTATTATTTTATTACTTCCCTTCTACGTGACTTTACCGAAAAAACCAAGAAGAGAGGATATCTATGAAAAGGTTTGCCAAACTGTGAATGGTTTGGAGCTGAACTGGACTAAACTATCCAGTGTGACAACTGATGGTGCTCCTAGCATGGTGTAATTGCTCGCATTAACCAAGAGATGGACAAACATAACCATTCTCATCCAATTGCCATACACTGCCTCATCCACCAACAAGCGCTGTGTAGTAAATCACTGAAGTGGGACTCTGTTATGAAATTTGTGGTATCTTGTGTTAACTTCATTAGAGCTCATGCACTAAACCACAGACAATTTCAGGAATTTCTGTCTGAGCTAAATGTTGACTATGAAGATGTTCTGTATCACACAGAAGTCCGTTGGCTGAGTCGAGGGGGAGTTTTGAAACGTTTCTATGACTTACTTCCACAGATTACAGCTTTTCTGCTTTAAAAAAACAAAGAAGTACCAGAGCTCAATGATGCAGAATGGAAATGGCACCTTGCCTTTCTGACAGATGTAACAGAGCTACTCAACAGTTTCAATGTGCAACTTCAAGGAAAGGGGAAGCTCATCTGTGATATGCAATCACATGTCAAAGCATTTGAAGTAAAATTAGGCCTCCTCATCAAACAAGTGAAGGAGGAAAACTTCTGCCATCTCCCCACAACTCAAAATCTGTTAGCGGAAAAACCATTGGTTGCATTCCCAAACAAAACATGTGTGGATTCACTGGAAAAATTGCAAAAGGAGTTCCAATTTGGATTTAAAGAGCTTCATCTCCATGAACAAGACATACAGCTTTTCCGTAACCCATTTTCTATTGACATTGAAAATGTGGATACAATTTACCAAATGGAACTGGCTGAACTGCAGAATTGTGACTCTCTGAAAGACGCATTCAAGTCAAGCAGCCTACATAATTTCTATGCATCTCTCCCCTCTGAGACATATCCTCATTTCAGGAACCATGCACTCAAAATGGCAACCATCTTTGGCAGCACTTATGTCTGTGAACAGACTTTTTCCAGAATGAAACATTTGAAATCTCCAACCAGATCTAGACTAACGGATGCACACTTGCATCACTTGTTACGACTAGCAGTGACAAATATGGAACCGGACATTGACCATCTCATTATCCAAAAGCAGGCCCATAGTTCCCATTGAAATACTGGCAAGTTTGTTGATTTAACTTTACTTGTTCTTCATTTTAAATATTGTATTTGTTCCCATTTTGTTTCTTCACTTCAAAATAAGATATATGCAGTGTGCATAGGAATTTGTTCATAGTTTTTTTTTAACTATAGTCCGGCCCTCCAACGGTCTAAGGGACAGTGAACTGGCCCCCTGTTTAAAAAGTTTGAGGACCCCTGGTCTAGACGATGCAATACACAAGCGAACGGCTGGAAAACGGGGCCCCGCCCACTGATCGATGAGACGACGTAATCCATCGCGCTAACCAGATTCGAACCGCCCGAAGCCAGCCAGGGGACAGGTGAAGCACTTTGATTGGCCAGCGGAGCGGGACCCCCTGTGAGGTGAGGGGGATAAAGAGAGGGGTGAGGGAAGCACAGGGAACTTCTTCTCCAGTCAGCTCCCGTGCCGTCAACTCCGGAATCCAGCGACTCGAACGTCCGTGAGACGTGTTGACGTGCTGCGAGGACAAGCCAACAGGAGTGTCTAACAATGAGTGAGAGACAGAGAGAGTGGTGAGACTTAGTATAAAAACCAATCCGCTTAGAGCCTATTGAATTAGATAAATCGGGTACAGACCCTTGGGCAATAGTGTAGGCCTGCCTTGTCGATCACTACTGACTCAATAGTGACTCACAGTACGCCAGTAATAAATCATTAACAACTAATCGTAGCCTCCTGTGGTTTCGACGAGAGTGTGAACGCGCGCGGTGCTGTGTGTACGTACGCTCACAGCGTGTGAGTGCGGCGCGGGGCTGTGTGAGGGGAAGAGTGTGAACGCGCGTGGTGCTGGGTGTACGTACGCTCACAGCGTGTGAGTGTGGCGCGGCGCTGTGTGAGGGGAGGTGTCGCGTTTGATGGAAGGAGAGGCAACACAGTGTTAACAGGCGTACAGGAGCCGGCGACGAGCCATGCCTCACTCGCGAACCCGAGGTGGGGCGACCCAGGGAGGGGAACCGTCAGGCGACAGTCCCTGCCCCGTGAGCGATGAGCCCAGCGGCGGCAGCGGTGGTTCGCACAGCAGCGAGGGGTCGGGAAGCGGCGGGACCCCTGCAGTCAGAACACAGCAGGGAGAGATCTCGGGGGCCAGCGACCCTCACACCTGAATAATTTTTTTTTACGTGAACGCCACCGTTTGAGCCAAATCCCTCGCAAACGCGTGAACACTCACAGAGACACAAAATTACATTTACATAGGCAAAAAACAGATTATACGTGTCTGCTACGAAGAGGATAGGAGGATGAGGTGAGGGGTGAGGAGGATGAAGTGAGGGGTGAAGAGGACGAGGTGAGGGGTGAGGACGAGGTGAGGTCAGTAAGGGAGGTGCCCGTCTCAGGAGTGTTGCATATTTGTTGCTTATGCTCGATGTTTGATTTGTGAGAAAACATTGATAAAGTACTTAATACATCCGGAATTATAGTAAATTCTTTGTGTCTGCTACATCTATCTACACGCGTGCGCGTATTTATCCCAGAGGGATCTCATGAGTTTGATGTTCTCTTTCACACACGTCCAGAAGGGGTGGGTCAGCCAGTTGCATCAACAACAACAAAATGTAATAAAGGATACTAGAGTAAGGATTGAGAAAATGTAATCAAGTCACAAAACACGTTCCTTCGGAGTGGGTAGGTAGGAACTTGGTTGGACAGCGCATTCGTGCACGACAGCCAGACAACTCATACCTGGTGGGCAGTGTGGAACCTGTTGTTCCTCCCTGTATAAAAGATAACTTGACTTGAGGTAGCCAGGCAGACAGCCAGGTAGTCAGCCCTCTTAACTATCGGCCCCTCCCCCTTGTTTAGGCCCCTCCCATTACCCCCCTCCCTTAGGCCCCTCCCCTGACCAACCCCCCATATCCTTAGGCCCCTCCCCTGACCCCCCCTCCCTTAGGCCCCTCCTCTGAACCCCCCCCCCCACTCAGGCCCCTTTCATGACTCCCCCCTTCCTTAGGCCCCTCCCCTGACCCTCCTCCCTTAGGCACCTCTCCGTACCCGGCAGCAGGTCTCCACCAATCAAAGAGCTGTTTGTAAGGTCTCCACCAATCAAAGAGCTGTGTGTATGTTGTAGGAGAAAATATGTATTAAAAAGGAGGCGTTGGAAAGCTGAAATTTAGCATAAAATTCACTTGAAAATATTCAACGTCTAACTAAAACTGCAGATGTTCAGAATATTATATTGAAATTCTCTTATGAGTATAACATTTTAAAGTAACTATGACTAAAAAATACTTTAAACTGTGCAGTAGAATGAAGCAAAATGGAGAGTACAATTATAACAATCCCATATTCATTTCACAGAATGTTTTGATGGCAGAGTTGTACTTGGCAAGAGAGGGGAGACAAAGCTAGGCTGGAGTGGAGGCCACCGCTGGAAATATGTATGGAATTAATACAGGCAGTCCTCGCTTAGCGCTCAAGATGCGTAGGTGGAGAAGTGAGCATTCATCATAATAAAGGCATTCATCGAATCAGCGCTTGAAGGGTTACTATACCATTGTATATATGGGGATGCCTTCCCAACAGCGTTGTCTCTTATGAACAATAAATGAGGGCTTCATTGGGGTGTCAGTATCAGCGCAATTTAATTACAGTAATAAAACAGATGGTAAACATTGTATTAAAACAAATATATATTTTTTATTATCAATAAGTATTATGTAATGTACTCGCCTGATGCTCACCCACCTCGACCGGCCTTATCACTTGCATGTTACCATTCTAAGTGATACTTTTCCTTGACCTGTTGGTCTCATTTCCAGCACTAACACATTTGCAGGCCTCTTTCCAGACATTTTGGGGCTAAGATGCTCACTAAAAATATGAAAACAAGGCAAAGAGAGATCAAGGAATAGCAAACATGTCGGCGGACCAGGGTGTCTTTTAAAAACTGGCGAGCGCTGCGTGGCTCAAAGCGTACTGTGATAAAACTGAATAACAAATATTTTAATAACACTGACAGAATTATCAAAACTTTTTTTAATGTACTCGTGACCATACATCGTCATAATTGAATCGTGGGGGTTAGTTGCTGGTTGCCTCAGAGCGTTCGTCACTCTCACTGGCTGAGCGAATGTAAACAGAGATGGCGGTGGGTGCGTTTCTGAGACCAACGCTGCTGCGCGTTCTACCACTGTGTTTAGGCTGTGTGGGGAATCGTGGTGTGGGTGTCCGCGTATCTGTCCGATGTGTGTCTACCTGCGTATGAGGCACTTCACTTGCCATGTGCCATGATGTTGTCTCCACTATCCATGTCAAATGGCGTCAGTCACGATGCGAATGAAGGCAGGATTTACACTGGGAGGAGCTAACGTGCCCATGCCATGTGCCCTTGCTCCCGTCGCAGTTGCCAATGCCGGAGAACGAAATGCACCAGCTGTCTCAGGAGGTGTCGAACCTGCGGGCCAACCTGGGCAGGGCACGAGCGCACTTCAACACCCTGCGTCGCGCACTGAGCCAGAAGGATAAGAGCCTCCACGAGATGCTGCACCAACTAGAGATCCACCGTGCTGAGGAGGTACCCTGACTGCCGCCAAACCCCCCTCCCCATCCCCTTGTACGGAGCACGGCTAAATTTAAACGTGTTCTCGTTGTGAAGCTCCGTGGCGCACAAGCTGGGATAACAAAACCTCGACATATTCGTAAATAAGACTGCAATGGATGTTGCTATAAAGAAGAACAATTGCCTGAAACGTCGCCTTTTCGATGTTCTGCCCTATTGAGTGCATCGTTTTTGATGAATGTGTTGAGTTTTTATTCAGAGTGTGATCTGAACGTCAAGGAAATGGGCCATTAAATAAGTGCATTCTGGGAGGTGGCTGTGCCAGCACTCCTGAGATGCCAGGATTAAATCCAGATTACAGCCGCCCAACCAGTGATTTAACCGGCTTCCCAAGCGTAATGAGTTGGTGATCTCAGCCTGGTCACGAATGAGTGCACAAAAAAACCCAACGAATAATATTTTGGTTCTGTACTTCATTTGGCTAAATTTGAATCCTAATACTGTTGAAAATGAAAAAGCAGATCAAACACAATTTTTTCATCATAGCATCTCCCCACAGAATGTGCATGTATGTTTTACTGAACACGTTCCTTCGGAGTGGGCAGGTAGGAACTTGGTTGGACAGGGCATTCGTGCACGACAGCCAGACAACTCATACCTGGTGGGCAGTGTGGAACCTGTTGTTCCTACCTGTATAAAAGATAACTTAACTTGAGGTAGCCAGCCCTCTTAACTATCGGCCCCTCCCATTACCCCCCTCCCTTAGGCCCCTCCCTGACCAACCCCCCATATCCTTAGGCCCCTCCCCTGACCCTCCCTTAGGCCCCTCCTCTGAACCCCCCCCCACTCAGGCCCCTTTCATGACTCCCCCCTTCCTTAGGCCCCTCCCCTGACCCTCCTCCCTTAGGCACCTCTCCATACCTGGCAGCAGGTCTCCACCAATCAGAGCTGTTTGTAAGGTCTCCACCAATCAAAGAGCTGTGTGTATTATATATTTATTTATGCACGACAAACAGACAGACAATAACTCCCTGGTGGGCAGTGTGGAACATTGTTCCTACCTGTATTAATACACCTGTATGGGGCTGACCAGCATGGGGAAGTATAGCAAAACACATCCCAATGACCGACATGGCATTGTGAGTTGTTCTGAATATTGACTCCATTTGAAGACAATCATTTGGGTGCTCGGAATTTATTCATAATCTTATGATGAAGAGCGTTTCCATGTTGTATGCATGCTTACAAATGGTTGATATATCATGGTTATATTTTTGGAATTTCTTTTATTATCCGAATATATTTTATATTCTCTTTAAACCTGATTGTGGTATGTTGATTACGACCACGGGTATTTACCCGTGGTCGTATTGTTCACAATATAATCTAAATTTCTTCTCTTTTCATCTTGAAAAGCATCCATTGCATGTGTGCGCATCCATCTGCGTGCGTGCCACCTATATGGGCACATGTGCATCTCTGTACTCGATCCCCGTGTCTCTGCATGTTTATGTTGTCTCCCTGTACATGTTGTGCCTGTGGCTATGTACATGTCTCTCCATATGCACTGTGACTTTCCGTACATGTGTCCAAATTTTTACATGTGACTTGCTTGTGTCTTTGTGTGTATATGTCTCTGCAGGTTTGTCATTTCTCTATTTATTTTCGTGTGCCTCCTGCCCGTGTCTCTGTCTCTATTTCTCTGTACAACTACATACTGCGTGTGTCAGTATGTCTCTACCTGTCCTCATCTGCACGCTGCACGTGTCTATGATGAGGGGCTGCCCACCTATGCATACACGTGCCTGTGCCACTGTGCCCATCTGTCCGTGAGCAGCTACGGGCGCACTCGCAGGCCATCGACAGCCTGCAGGCGGAGTTTGAGGCAGCGCGGCGGGGTGAGCGGGAGGCCGAGGAGCGTTCCGTGCACGACGCCAAAGTCGCGTCAACGGAGCTGGCAGAGTTCACGCTTAGGACTGAGCGGCTTCAGGAGCAGCTGAGGCATGAGCACGAGAACACTCTGAATCTGGTATGCATGGAGCTGGCCGAATATCGTGCATCGCACACGCACGCCGACTCAGAGTACGACGCTCACGTCGTGCACATCGCGGTCCTGCAGAAGGTGAGGCCTCCACTCTCGCAACAGCCACCCCCCTACCCTCCTCCCCTACCCACACTAGTTCTCTTGTCATTCGGGGGCCATTGATTGGTGTCCTGGAAAATACTTGATAACCCACAATCCCTTGGAGCTCTTTTCATAATTGGCAAATGTTCATCCATTGCTGGATGAAGGCCTCCCTTAAGCCACCACCACAACCTCTCCCGATCTTGCAATGATAACGATTCACTTAGTACCTGCACACAATCAGATTCGATCGCTCCATTCCCAGACTGACACTGTGCTATTATTCTCCACCATCTGTCATCCTCTCAAGCAATGTGTCCTGCCCAAGCCCACTTAATTTTCTCAATATTTTGGGTGAGCGATAAAAAGATAATTAATGTATTCAAATTACATGTAATTACGTGTAATATAGATACTGCCTGTCCGCCCGCAGGAGCTGAAGGAGCGTGACGAGCTGCTGCGGCGCTCTGAGGCCGACCTGGTGGTGGCAGAGGAAGTGGCACGAGAGCGTGGCACTGAAGCCGAGCAGCTGGGCGCCGAGGCCGCGGAGCTGAGTGTGACCGTGCGCGACCTCTATGCCAACCAAGAGGTGCAGCAAATTGAGGTGGACACCCTGCGAAATGAAGCACTGGAGTTGCAGCAACGGCTGCAGGAGACCAACACTTGCTTCGAGGAGACCGGTGGGTAGGGGCCTGTGCTCCCAATCTTTCTAAATCCACGGACCCATTGAACACTCATTTTTGTAAACCACTATGCACCAATAACTTATTATTACGAGTTTAAACAAATCTAAGTCCTAGAAACATTTCACACGTGGACCACTTCCGTTAACATGATAGGACTGCACTGGGTTTACTAAATGCTCTCTCGCCAAGTCCTTCCTGTGCATGCATTATTATTTTGGACCCTGTTTGAATGCAAGCTGGTGAATAGGTCTGAGGTACCTAATCCCTCTTAGCCCTTAGTCTCTGCTACTACTCCCGCTGCTGTTACTCTTCCTCCTGATGCTTGCTGCTCTTTCTCCAGCTGCTGCCGCTGGTGGCTATACTGTCTTGATCGCCGTGGTTTTGTGTCCCTTGCGACAGCCAATTCTCTGGAGCAACAGCATGAGCGTGCGGAGCTGTCTCAGGCAAAACTGGTGGCGATGCAGGCGCGGCTTGGCGAGCACAAGGTGGAGTGCGAGCGGATGCTGCAGAATGAGAAGTGCCGTGTCCAGGAAGAGCTCGACAACACCAGGTGCCTAGCGCAGGCACCGGTGGCAGCGACGGTGAGATTGGGGGCATGGGGGGCACATTTAGGAGCGTGCTCGGCAGGTGTGGGAGTGATGGGATGGCGGTCCGTAGCGAGGTGGCAGAGGTGAGCGGTGGTGGGATGGCGGTAGAGTCACGTCAAGGAGTCATGGCATGAGGACAAATACGTGCAACGTCCAAGGTATTCAGATCACGCGTGTGCGAGCGTGTGCTTCCGAAAAGCAGAACACAGGGTGACTGAGGTTGAGCGATGGACATATGGGAAAATAGAAAATCAAGGAACAATTTGTGATACAATCCCCGTTTAAAAAAGTTCCCAGGCTGTTCTGCTTGTAGCGCCAGTCGCACCATGGCCATGCAATTGCTTTTACTGAGATTTGGTGATCTGCGCATACGCACCGCGACCTTCAGCTTACCGCTTCTCGAATGCCCATTCTCTTCCTCTTCACTCCCCTTGCCCTGCTCTTTCCTTTACCTCCCCTACCCATTCGTGATCCCGAAGTACTCTATGTCACGGTCTCTCATTCTTTAACCCTTATATGCCCCTGCCATCTAAATTATTAAATTCTGTCACTTCTTTTAAACTATGTCAAACGCTTTGAGTGAATTCGCTCTATAAATATACAATTAGATCAGATATATAGGACAGTGCAGTGTGAGATCTTCCACGGTTCGGTGTTGGATTCTCAGTGCGAGTGAGCGAGCGAGTTAGCAAGCGTGGGAGTGCCCGTGCTTGACGCCGTGCTACCTCCTTGTGGTGTTGGACAGGGGCAAGATGGAGTTCATCAAGGCCGAGCTGGGAGTCTCCAGGGCAGAGGAGGCCGCGGCGGCACAGGAAGTTGTGCAGCTGCAGTACACAGTTCATCATGCGGATGCTGAGATGAATTTCATGCACGGCCAGATCGACGGGCTGCAGCACCAGGTAATCAGAGGCTTAAGCTGCAGCCCCATACCTCTATTTGTGTGCACGTGGGGTCTGTCCTCATCCACTGAGCAGTGCACCATCGCAGGTTAGAGAATGGTCCGCAGAAGCAATTATCACAGAACTACTTCTGAGAAATATTTAAGTGCCCTCTGGTCCACATAATAGGAGGAAGTACTTTGATACCTGCTATGCTATGGAGGGTAATGAGTAATGTTCATCACAAAACAGTCAGATCTTTGGTTTTCAGAGCTGGAATCTCGATTTAGTGCAAAGCCAACATTGGTTTCATGAGATTTTCTGTACAGTCATTGATGACCAGGCTGAGATGATTAACTCATTGCACATGTGTACCTGGCTTAAACCTGGTTGAAACCTGAAGGGGTTATAAAGTAACGTAGATGCAGCCAGGAAGGCAACCATCCATTATTATTTTTTCTAATGTAGTATGATAATGCATTTCTATATGGCAAAAGGTATAATTTTTATCACAGGATCGGTCCTCCCATCACGCCTTTACATTTTGCCTGCAGATAGGTGAATGTTGGATGAGGTAATTACATTTGACTAAACAAGACAAGCCCTGACTAGGCCTGTAACTAATTTACCCCCTCTCGCAAGGGCACGCGTGACGAAGCCGTGATTGGCACTGAAGAGGGGCGCCATGGTGGCGAGATGTTAGATGTTAACTACCTCGCCTGACACCTGTATATTTGGAGTTTACATGTTCTCCCCGTGGTCGTGTGGATTTTTCTTTGGGTCCTCAGGTTTTTCCCTCCACATTCAGAAACGTGTTTAGATTATTTGGCTGCAAAACATTTCCACATGATTAGCCACTTCTTTGAACTTTCATTTGTGACAGGTCGCTTCTGAAATAGAGTTATATAGCTCAGTGGTAAAATAAGGATAATGAAAGTTTTAGTTTGAAGACATCTGTGGTAGCGTTCACAAGAGGGGGAGGCCCTTGTGCGGTTGTCGTGCCTGAATCGCCAAATATAAAATGTGCCAATGACAATTTGGCCGGGGATACATTTGTCGCCCCCCCCGCGATTATTAAATCGGTGCCTTAATCAAAAACAATGTGATCATGGAACATGAAAGGAGTAACCGAGACCAGAATGGTCATTGTGTGGTCAAAATAATAGTACACAATGCAGCAATTAAGTTGTATCGTGAACAAAGTAATGCACAAACAATGCAATACAGGGAGTTAAGTAACTAAAACAGACCACACGATGTAACAGATTACAACGGGGAGAACATACGGCATTTGAAACCAATGGAAGTTATATACAAACAGGTAGAAAGAAAACTAAATATTTGTGATTATATATACAAAAGTAATTTAGTGTGATTCGTCTTCTGCACTCTGAACCAAGCCGTTGGAGTTTGATTTCCAGCCATGGGTAGCATCGATGGCCAGTGATATCTGAACCAGTCTTGGGTGTACCACCTCTTGCTGACCAGTGTGATGAAGTATGATCAATCAATTCCTATGACCGGTATGGCTCAGGGAAACCTTCATCCAGCAGTATCACAAAAAGTACAAAAATTCAGAGGTGTACGAATCATGGCTGCTCATGATGACGATGCTAATGATGACGATGGTAAAATGATTGTTGTCTGTATTAAGGCTCAGAAAGACGAGGAAGTATTCATGCAGCTGAGGGAGGAGCTCAAGGCGCTCTCCACACATTCACTTTCATACACACACACACAAAGCCTCACTCCCAGCACGAGTCAAAATAGCTCCACGGTTAAATTTTCAAGTGTGAGCTCGCGTTTAAAGTCAATGTTAAAATATATATATATATTTCATGGAAGCAGGTTCTTAAATGTGGATGTTCGTAAGTCCGGTATTCGTAAGCTGAGGACTGCCTACATCCACTTATTTTTCACACTGATGTATAGATGCGCGCTAGGTTACTGAACATCCTCTGTTTAGGGACTGTACCACATTACGATCCATCATCCCACCTCTAGTAGAAGTACCTACTACTACTAGACCATCTCCCTGTGGCTACGTGCATCTCGATCCCATCCCTTAATTTTACCTTTTAATGCACCTATTGGGTTAATTGATTCATATATATGGGCTTTTATATGTGTTATTTTGGGTTGTATGGATGGTGGTCGCCCATCGAAGCACTATCAAAGTTCAACCGTGCTTTTCTTCTAAGATATAATATTGGGTGTATTCTGGGTCATTTGGTCATGGGTGGTATGGTGTATGGACATATGTGAGTTTCATAGCTGTTCAATTCCTATATTTAAAATAAAGACACTGGTTCTGTATGTCTTTGTTATATCTGAATGTTCTATCGTAACTGCACGCAGTCATTAAAACGCTTTGCGGTATCCCTCTGCTGTTTTATGCCCGTGGCCCACACAGCTCATCGAGAACAACAAGCAGCTGGGATCCCTGCAGGCGGGGATTCTGGGCTACCAGCGCGTGGTGGGGGAGCTGCATGCTGCGCTGGCGCCATCCCACGAAAACTTGCAGAGCTTGCACGCACAGCTCCAGGATCTGCAAGTGCTGCACCAGCAGAGCGAGGCGAAGGTGAGCGCACAGCATTCGGCGTCACAAAGATCCACCGTATAGCCTGAATAGACTGTTGGGACAAGTGCTGTTAGCGAGCACCATGAAGGCCGGCACGGCATGCGAGGGGATGTGTGACCAGCACCACACCCATTTGCATGTGTATCCCAAGTGGTGATGTTTACACACCGCGCTAGGTGCTCATTTGAGGCTGAATCGACCTAGGGGAGGCCCAGGAACGATTCAGAAAATTGTCACTGGTGTTGGCCATGAGTGAGAATTGAACTGGGTTCGTAGTGCAGCGCGCAAACTGCTACAGTGCCGCTCCCCACACACTCACTTTCACATAAACACACATGTGCGTGTGCACACCCACATTCACTCCCAGCACGAGGCTGACTCATGGCATCTCGTGGAGGATCGCTGCACTGAACAAAATAGATCCACGGTTCAGTTTGCAAGTGCGCGTTTGCGTTTTAAGTCAATGGTAACCGAAAATTTCATGGAAACAGGTTCGTCGGTCGGGTATTCCGAAGTCAGGTGTCCGTAAGTTGATGACTGCCTGTATCCGCTTCTTTTTCATACTAATGGTTGTACAGTATGGATGCGCACTGGGTTACGGAGCATCCTCTGTTTAGGGACTGTACCACGTTACGATCCACCATCCCACCTCTAGTAGAAGTACCTACTACTACTAGACCATCTGCTCCCCTCTGCTACGTGCATCTCACTCCCCGTGTTTGGTTGGAAAGCGATCTTAATCTGTTATTTTAATGCAGCTTTTAGGTTAATTCATATATGTGGGCTTTTAGAGGTGTTATCTTGGGTTGCATGGATGGTGGTCGTCCATCCAAGCACTATGGAAGTTCAGCCATGCTTTTCTTCCAAGATCTGAGATGATTGGGTGCATTCTGGTCATTTGGTCATAGGTGGTGTATGGACATCTGTGTAAAAGAGCTTCATAGCTCATTACATTGCTCAATTATAAATAAATATTCCGATTAGATGTGTCTGTTGTTGCATCTGTATGTTATACAATAACTGCACGCAATCGTTAAAATGCTTTTCTATGTTTCTTTGCCGCCGTTTGCCCATCGCCCACACAGCTCATTGACAGGAATTGGCAGCTGGAATCTCTGCAGGCAGAGATTCAGTGGTACGAACGTGTGGTGGTGGAGCTGCATGCTGAGTTGGCGCCCTACCGCGACAACAGGCAGAGCGCACACTCAGAGCAGCAGCGTCTGCAGAGCGAGGTGGAGGTGAGCGCACAGCACTCGTGCGTCGCACACACACGTATATAATTTGCGTTTAACGTAAATAATATATTCATACACACACGATTCAGTGTATGATGATAATGATGAGCTGGTCTAACCATCTCGTTAAGCCGTCATGGTCCTTGTTTACAAATACAGATTATCTATCGAAAGACACAATTCCATTATTGCTGTAAACAATGATAACGATAAGAATGATTTAGCACCTTTCTGTACACATCTCAGAGTGCTTTACATCACATCTCATCTCAACACGTTTGAAAGGGCACCCTCAATGACAGATGTCCCTGTGGGCACAAGGTGACTCAGCACCTGGCGTGAAATCGGCATTTGTCTGCCAGTAGGGGGTGCTGATTGTTGTGTGTAATCACAGTTGAGCTGGTATATGTACTTAGTTGTGTGTAGTGTCTAATGGGTCGGTTTGTCCACAGGTTCCTACGGTTGAGGAAGAGGACATCTCTGGCTGCTCACTGGAGCCCGGCGTTCAAGAAGCCTCCTTAAAACCTGCCCCCCAAGGCCTCCAACACCCTCTGCGCCTCTCACATTGACTAACACACGCACATATCGACTGACACACACAACAATATCGACTTACAAATACACATCGACTCACACACGCATGGACCTACAGACACATATGGACTTACACACACACACATCGATGCACACACACACATGGACTTACACACATAATTACATACGGACTTATACACACACATATCGACTAAGACACACACACGTGGACTTACACACACACATGGACCCATGCACACACATCGACTTACACACACACATCGACTCACACACACACTGCCCTACACACACACATACGGACTCGCACACACAGACATCGACTTTAGATACACACACATGGAGTTACACACAAAGACCCCCGTATAGCAACAGACTGTAGGGGCAAGTGCTGTTAGCGAGCACCTATAAAGGCCAGAACAGCATGCGAGGGGGTGGGTGGCCAGCACCACGCCCGACCAGCTTTGTCTCCCCAGTGGCGATGTTTATGCATCGCACCAGGTACTCATTTCAGGCTGAGTCGACCTAGGGGAGGCCCAGGACTGGTTCAGATAATCGTCACTGGTGTTGGCCATGAGCGGGAATCGAACCCGGGTCGCCAGGTTCATAGCGCAGCGCGCTAACTGCTACACTACCGCTCCCCACACAAATAGACAAATATCCCCCGTCTCGCCTTAACAGACTGTAGGGGCAAGTGCTGTTAGCGAGCACCTATGAAGGCAGGCACGGCACACGATGGGGTGGGTGGCTAACACCACGCCCGGCCGCCTTTGTCTCCCTAGTGGCGATGTTTACACACCGCACCAGGTACTAATTTTAGGCTGAGTCGACCTAGGGGAGGCCCAGGACCGGTTCTGATAACCGTCACCGGTGTTGGCCGTGAGCGGGAATCGAACTTGGGTCGCCGGGTTCACAGCGCAGCGCACTAACCGCTACACTACCGCTCCCCACACACACACACTCCCACACACAAATGTACACACACACATCGACTCACACACATATGGACTCATCACACACACATGTCGACTGACACATATGTAATATAGCTCGCAGAGACGGCGTCGTCTCTTCTGTTTGTTTATTATCAAATAAATATCAACCAATAACTCAACGTGTAACTACGAGTGACTATATACACACGGGTGTTTCACACGACACTATTCTGGTATAACATAACTTCCTCTTGTAAGACAACTCGCGGACGATGAAGACGGCCCGGACCCAGATCACGACGACGTAGTCCCCCACACCAAGCAGTGCCCTGAACCTTCACTCACACTGCTATTTATCCTCGCCGGGCCCGACCACACCCTATGCCTTAATCCAATTTGTTCCCGTCTAAGGAATGCTTAACAGGACCCTGCGGGGTGGGCTGGTAGGAATAATACTTAGTACCGGGTCAGGGATATCGACCGGGTATAGAGGAGTTAAAGAAAAAAATACTGTATTCTAGTGTAACGTTAATTAAAAGTGTTTGTTTTGACAAGAAACGCTGTGAGATTTAAAGACTCGTAGTCTTTCATTTCCAAACGATCACATCTGAGATTAATTGACCTTAGATGGGGAAACTCGAATGCATTTACTAGTATAAAGGTCAAATAAAATAGAGGGAATAAACGGCACCTTGGGGCATTTTATGTCGTCTCCATAGAGTTGATTAAACGGGCGTTTGGCATATTCATATAACAGTACTACATTGAGCGGTGTTTGTTTGGCACTTCCGAGTTTTTATTCGCGCGCACGACATTGATACCGAAAACAACCACGACTTTGAAGACCCCAATGGTTGTCTGGACGCCCACGTTGAAAAGATGCTTGCTGAAACAGAGACCGCAGAACCAACCGCAGTAGGTGCTGCTATAATGGTAGCATCGCCACCAAACATGCAGGCAGCAGCTAAATGATCACAGATTGCAGCACATTTGGCGTGACAATGAAAAACTTTCAACACCCAGCTTGTCTGGTCAAACTATTTTATATATGTGTGGAAAGGGAGGAATTCGCTATTAATAGTAGACACTGAATCACCGACGCCGGAGCGACGACAGTCTACGTGAGGATGGTAGATGGCCCTCCAATACTAGGTGTCTTGGCCCCAGAACTAGCAAAATTTTATGATTATGTAAAAAGTCTATGCTACGCGAGTGCAGCTTGGAGAATACACAATGAGTCATAACAGGCCGCACGATACGCTACGCCGTTGTCTGGTGTATACCAACAAGTATTGTCGAGGGGTCCAAGAGGTGGATGCAAACCCACAAGCCATCCAGCGTTCTGGGCGCAACGCTTGGTGTTGAGAATGGCAAAAACACCACAGTCGTATCCGTTGGGTTGCAAAGGGGCACGGCAGTCAACACTTTAGGCAATCAGCGGTGTCCCAGTGGGATTAGCCACTACTATCGCTGTGAAAACGTTGGCAAATCTGAGCAGCGTGCTAGCGTTGTCTGGCATCCCGTCTCAGTACCGGGTCAGGGATATCGACCGGGTATAGAGGAGTTAAAGAAAAAAATACTGTATTCTAGTGTAACGTTAATTAAAAGTGTTTGTTTTGACAAGAAACGCTGTGAGATTTAAAGACTCGTAGTCTTTCATTTCCAAACGATCACATCTGAGATTAATTGACCTTAGATGGGGAAACTCGAATGCATTTACTAGTATAAAGGTCAAATAAAATAGAGGGAATAAACGGCACCTTGGGGCATTTTATGTCGTCTCCATAGAGTTGATTAAACGGGCGTTTGGCATATTCATATAACAGTACTACATTGAGCGGTGTTTGTTTGGCACTTCCGAGTTTTTATTCGCGCGCACGACATTGATACCGAAAACAACCACGACTTTGAAGACCCCAATGGTTGTCTGGACGCCCACGTTGAAAAGATGCTTGCTGAAACAGAGACCGCAGAACCAACCGCAGTAGGTGCTGCTATAATGGTAGCATCGCCACCAAACATGCAGGCAGCAGCTAAATGATCACAGATTGCAGCACATTTGGCGTGACAATGAAAAACTTTCAACACCCAGCTTGTCTGGTCAAACTATTTTATATATGTGTGGAAAGGGAGGAATTCGCTATTAATAGTAGACACTGAATCACCGACGCCGGAGCGACGACAGTCTACGTGAGGATGGTAGATGGCCCTCCAATACTAGGTGTCTTGGCCCCAGAACTAGCAAAATTTTATGATTATGTAAAAAGTCTATGCTACGCGAGTGCAGCTTGGAGAATACACAATGAGTCATAACAGGCCGCACGATACGCTACGCCGTTGTCTGGTGTATACCAACAAGTATTGTCGAGGGGTCCAAGAGGTGGATGCAAACCCACAAGCCATCCAGCGTTCTGGGCGCAACGCTTGGTGTTGAGAATGGCAAAAACACCACAGTCGTATCCGTTGGGTTGCAAAGGGGCACGGCAGTCAACACTTTAGGCAATCAGCGGTGTCCCAGTGGGATTAGCCACTACTATCGCTGTGAAAACGTTGGCAAATCTGAGCAGCGTGCTAGCGTTGTCTGGCATCCCGTCTCGGCTCAACGAGTCGAAAATAGTAACCCACGACTCAGGGCTTCCAGGGTTCACAAAGCAGAGTACTTGCCAGTGGTTGTCGTCCTTGCAAACAGGCATCAGCCGCAGATGGCGCTTGCGAAGGTCCGAAATGCCGTGCTGCCACCGAAGAGCACGACGGTCGTTCGCCGTTATTCGTTGTGCCCAATTTGTTGAGTCCTGGGAATAGCTCCAATAAATATCTGGTGAGATAATTGCGATTGTATCCCGGTGCCCATCAATAGCGATCTGCATGAAAAGCTCGACAGCGGCACTCGTGAGCCAAGCGCCCGGCAGCAACGAGGTTTTTGTCGATTCATACATGACCACACCATGGTGAGTGAATAGGTGTGTAGCAGCCGTGTCGTTTTCCAGAACGTCAACGTCGACGACGCCACTGTTCGTTGCGGCAAGCGGTTCCACCGTTTTTTGGCGTTTGTTCTTGGTGGGAAAGTTTGGCTCAAAACTGGTCTTGTTAGGCAAGGATTCTACTTGGTGCTTGGTTTTTTTGTGTGGTCGAATCGGACCAATTGTTGGACATTTCGCCGACTTAGGTGTATTGGCACCAGTATACGACCGTTTGTGTTTCTCAATAGCCAAAGCTGCGTGTGGACGCCGCAGGTTTTCGAGCTCTGTTCGCATGTTGTCCCTGGATCGCCAAAAACCGTCGTCTGCAATGTCCATACGCCATCGTGTCGCAAATATATTCGGACGCAACCGACGGAGGCGTTGTGCACTGAAACCAAAGGAAAGTGGCATTCATCGAAAGGTAGCCGATGATTGTACCCGCGAGAACATGACGTAAAGTAGTTTGTATGTCAATGGCGGTCCATGGGGACTGCTTTCCAGATGCGCAATGACGCGAGCACATGTTTCGCCTTGAGCTTTCCATGTCGTGAGGGCAAATGCCAACGTACATGCGTGTGCTCTATACTCGACACGTTGATTTTTCGCCATTCGGACGGAATGCTTGGATCGTTGTATCAATCCAATGGGGATGTGCAGGTTGGTTTTGTCGTCGGCAAGGTTTAGGTGTGCAGGCCACAATTCGATCGACGCGCTTTGGACGCCGACTATAATGTAGTCCGGTGCGAAAGGCAGGTCAATGACTTGCTTGTGAGAGCCTGCTTTTATGACACCAAGGGCCGCTTTTTCGTGCTCGGTGTTGACCCAAGCCAACGATACGTATTCACATTTGGTCCCGTTTGCTATGCCATACCCCACGGCGTTTTCGTTGCAAAGAATTTGGCCGGGCGCGCCGAGCACAAAGTAGTCAAAAAGCTCTGGGTATGCCTCCTCGTTGTACAAAAGCACCGTCAGAGCAACGGGCATTTCGAGCTTGAGATGTCGTCGCCAACGTAGCGCTGGCGTTTTCTTGGACGCCGCGAAGATAGCAGCCATTGCACCATTGACGACACACCGATCGGTGTTGCTTGTCGTCAGGACTACTGAATCGGTTGTCTATTCAGAGTTTTGGACAACGTCAGCAGCAGTCAGCTCCCGTGGCATTGCTTGTACCATAGGGTCTGTGATCAGTTTGTATGATGACATTTCTTTTGAACCGGGTCCTTCGCAGCACGCATTTGCTCGGAGATGTCGAAGACACAGAACTGGGCAAACAGGCTCCGAGCGTGGGCAGAGTCGCTGGTTGCGTTTCTGTACATGACACGGTACAAATCCTGACCAGCTCCTGCCACTGGCAATTGGACAAAATCGCCACTGAGGAGGATGGAAATGCCGCCAAATGGCAAATTGCGGCCGTAAATGGATTATAGGCGGCGGTCCAGGAGAACAAAAAAATTACCCGGAAACATGCTGACTTCATCGATGCACACCAGAGCCAGTCGGTCGCCACCCAAAGACCGCGCAATGGCGTTAATGTGGGGACCTGCGGTCAAATGCGGTATATGTGCCTTGAAAACCATATGAAATGTGCGCCCGTTTGGAAGCTTTGTGGCCCCGGTTCCGGTAGGGCAGCAGTTGATCTGGACTTTGTTGTCGTGTTCGTGCTCGCGCTGCAAATGGTCGATGATAAAAGACTTCCCAGTTCCACCTCCGGCATGCATGAGACGCAACTTCTGACCGGCATCATCCATGATGAATTTCACAATCTCCAGCTGCGACTTGGTGAGTGCACTGCGATCCACAGGAGCGGATGCCGAATTGGTATCTTCGCGAAATAGTCCATTTCCGCCGGGCGAGCTGTCCGATTCAATTCCAGGAGAATCTGGCACTGCCATATCGTGAATTGACTTGCAGATCAGAGAAAGATCGGGGGCGGTACAGGTGCACGAATCATGTTTTTGGTACACGATAGAACAATCGGGGACATATGCATCTGGTGCGTTTTGCTGCGCGGCGTTCAAAGAGCCGTGAAGAGCGTAGCAATTGTCTCGCAGTGCCTTGTGTGCAGCTTCCATTTTCATGTCACCCGCAGAAGCTGCTATTGTGAGATCCCGTAGCTTAGTGGCACTGAGGCGACCCGTTGCCTCTTCATCGTCTAGTACGATGTCATTAGTACCCGCGGAACAACTGTTTTTGTTAGCGCTAGGGCGACGAATTTCTGCCCACCAATCGGCATTGCGCTCGCGCCAGCGACTCGATGCAATTTCGTTGCGACTGCTTCGATACCCCTTGCTCATAATGTTTTGCATGTATCTCAGGCGTTGGCGATTGACAAGTGACACAGAGCTACAGTCCCAAATTTCGAACAGCTGGCAAAGTCTATCGATGCAATGGCCGGTAGTCTCGCCGATGTTACTGACCCCCCATGGTACGAGCTGAGCCATCACGTGTTTGGCTAGCCCATCCATTTCTTTGTACCACTGTAGCTGGGATGTATCCTTGTCAGGCTTGTTGCCAGGAAATGTTGGCGGGGGAACACCAGCAAGCATCGCCGTCTTAATTTTTGTGCGGATGACACCTTCATAGTGGTCAAAGAGTTTGTGACCAGTGCCAAGGGGAAAGGTACTACGAGGGGGGCGCCCACGACCAGAGTACTCATTCCCTGAGTTCTTTTTCGGTAGTAGCTCAACGATACACTCGTATTCGAGCTATGAAAAGGCTTCAAAATATTCGCCTCGGTGCGCGTACGATTCAGCTTGCCATAGGAAGATTCGTTTGTCTCCAATAACGACGTAGAGATTATCATTTCGTGGTCCAGCCGACTGAGTCGCATCCGCAGGTTCACCATCCTTTGACTTCAGGTAGTGGGCAATGTAGGAAACATTCTCGTGTGCAAAGATGTATCGGAAAGACTCACTGGTGACGTGAGATGTGTTGCCCAAGAGTGCATAAGCCATCAAAGGAAGCGACCATTGAGTGCCGCCCGAGAAAGCATTCACGGTGCGAGATGCCAGGTGTTTCCCGGTCCGCCGGTTTGTACCACTGTCGTCTGCTCGACTTGGATGGGCGTGGATTTCATCGACCGCAGCAAGTAGGAATGCAGTTGCCTGTCGCAGTTCAGCCGTTCCTTTCGTCATGTATGATGCCTCGTATTCTTCCACTGCCTCGCCCGCGTCTTGGCCACTGATAATCGAGGAGTTGTTGTGGCATCCAAGCAAATTGGTAGCGATGATGTTTGTTTCAACAAACATAGCGTCCTGCTGTGGACGGTGCAGTTCCCAAACAATAGGTCCAGGCAAATGAGGCCGCATAAGGATTCCGTTGAGGTGGTTCAGTGGTTGCTCCAAGAACTGAGCTGTTGCGCCGTCAATTTCGCGTCCTTCTATACCACATTTGATGCCCTTGCTGATGTCTTCTTTTTTGTGCATGGTGAGGAGAGGGCAGCTTGGACGTTCGTGCACCCCACGTCCCATGCTGAGCCGGCACATATACTTACCACGCTTTCCTTTCTCGCACGTGAATCCATGATTATGCCATCCTGTGAGAATCGCTTTGCGCTCGCCAACTTCAACAAAGGCTTCATAGTGCGAAGCTGGAGGTACGGTGATGTCCGCAGCGCGGGGTTTCGTGTCCACGTCAGTTTCGAATCCATCAAACCATTCGTGGGTGGCCAAAGACACGTGCGTGCATGAAGTGCTCGCAAGGTACACCGATGCAGCGTCCTTCAAGCTGTCTGGGGCAGCTGCAAGTCGTGTAAGCAGCGAAGGCTGTAGGCAGGAGGAATATAACGTCATATGCCAATGTAAGCGCCCACCCAACTGTGGCTCCACAATGGCATTAAAAGCCGAGACGACACCATAAGCTCCACGTTCACGTTGCGTGTAATTTCGACTGACGCGAGTTGTGGTCGTATCAGGACAACGAATAACGTCATCCAAAAGAACTTGCTGCTTTCGCAGAAAGGAAAGTGCAACTACCATGGGGTTTAGGCCTGTCAGTCGTATTCGGCCACCAGGTCCATCCATCACATCGCGCGGTAAGTCCACATGAGAAACCCCTTCATGCTGCAACTTCCGAACAGATGCATCCCAATTTTTGTCTCGCAAGATCGCCATGCGCAATGGTGTCAGATCCTCGAACTCAGGGGGCGCCAATGTGATGAAATGGAGCCCAACCCCATACCGATAATGCATGGACAACAGTTTTGGGCGCGTGGCGGCTCGCTCAAAGGGGCTGAACGGGACAGTAGATCCCACCATCGAGAGGACTTTGCAAATCTTTGCGTTCAGGAGCTTCGCTTCTCGAGACAAGGGGTTGTCTCGAGCCCAAACAAGTGTCTCGCAGAATGATGCCAAGTTTGCAAGCTCTCCGAGGCTTTTGAGTGCCTTTAATTTTTTCGTGGCAATGCGAGCCGCTTTGCGAACACATGCGTGCCGTTGCTTCTGGTTGAACGCGGTAGCAATCCAAAGGGCGTCCTCAAAGCATCCGTCGTAGTATCGGGCAAGGTGTCGATGGAGCCTCACGGGCATTGGTCCTTTGGGCACGCCTTTGCCCAGCAAAAAAGCGTGGGAAATGCCCCCATCAATAGCTCGTCATTTTCGTCCCACTCCACAAGTGGTGTTCCACTCCGCGACATGGCGACGACAGACCGGTTGCTTTCACGTGCATGTTTCATAGAGGGGGCATCGTCAGGCTGCACAATTTCCACCAAAGCGTCCAGGGCCAGATTTTGACCCAGCGGTACTGGGGTTTGAGTCTGTAAAACCGCAGAGTGCACCAGTACCGCGGTTGCATTGTCATCAAGTCAGGTGGGTGTCGCTTCATCTTGCAGATGCAACTCGTTGCTCATATCCGCCACAGCTTTATCGTCGTACGCAATGGCCTCGTCTTCAATTAGCAGCCAAAGTTCCATTAGCTTCGTCCGTGTTGATATAGAGTCGTCCACCACGACGCCCACAAAAGATGGATGCTGGAGCTGTTTCTAAACTCGAAGCCATGCGTAGGCACCGTCAACATCGATATTGTACAAAGCATGAAATTTGCCACAAATGTTGCGCCACTGGTCACGAGGGCCCAGAAATGTAACATGGGGACGGCGCTCGTGGTCAACAAGAGGCAAGGTTTTCGCTACTTCCACCGGGCCGTCACTTGGAAAGCAAATGCTATGCCCAGTCGAGTGGTTTGATCGCACCAAAAGGTTGATGTTAAAGTTTCGCACAGGCACAACTGCACTAAGGGTAGTCGCATTGAGCTTGGGTAGCGTGGATTTACACCCGTAGTCATGCCCGGAAGCAATGCTGTACTCGTGAGATAATGGGTCGGCAGCACATGTCGTACATAGGGTAATCGAACGGATGTTTAGAACCAAATCGGGGTTCAGGTGGTAACAACGTTGGTCCCAGCGCAGAACAGATGTATGCGCAGTAACGACATCAGCTGGCATGCTTTCCAGTTGCTCTATCTGCTCCAATGTCAAGTGGAACGAATCATGCAGACTTCCAATATCGACCACAACCGCCGGGTCTTCACCCGCAAATATGATTTCATTGCACGATGCACAGGCGTCGATGGCACCACAAGGCGGATCGTGAGTCGCCGCACTCTTTTGGCAACGTATGGCTTCATCCTTGGAAACAGGTGCACCAATGGCCCTAGAGATGCGCTCGCACGTTGCACCAGACTCGTCGCCACCGAACGTTTCATCGTTGAAGACATGGCCATTCGGGTCCGCGGAGCAAATGTGATAATATGCCAGTGCCAAATTCGGGTGCTTTGTAAAATTCTGTCCATGTGCAAGCAGCTCGATGTCGGCCTGTTCGATCGTTACTTGGCGCAAAATAGTGGATGCCAACTCCATCAGGTGCTCATCAACCGCGCTGCGTACATCCAGCACTTATGACTTGCGAGACTGTCCTCGTTTGGAACTGTTCTGAGTTCTTTCATCCGCTTTCTCCTCCCCAGGAAGCCCTGCCCGTGCGGCGCGGCGTCCCGCTGTGTTGGACTGCCGTTTTTGTTCCTTTGTCTCCACCGAGTCGGCAGCTCGGGCAGCAGCATGGTCACTTGCATTGGTATGCCGCTGCTTGGTGTTTGTCTCCTCCGAATCAGCAGCACGTGCGGCGTGGCGTCCCGCTGTGTTGGACTGCCGTTTTTGTTCCTTTGTCTCCACCGAGTCGGCAGCTCGGGCAGCAGCGTGGTCACTTGCATTGGTATGCCGCTGCTTGGTGTTTGTCTCCTCCGAATCAGCAGCACGTGCGGCGCGGCGTCCCGCTGTGTTGGACTGCCGTTTTTGTTTCTTTGTCTCCACCGAGTCGGCAGCTCGGGCAGCAGCGTGGTCATTTTCATTGGTATGCCGCTGCTTGGTATTTGTCTCCTCCGAATCAGCAGCACGTGCGGCGCGGCGTCCCGCTGTGTTGGACTGCCGTTTTTGTTTCTTTGTCTCCACCGAGTCGGCAGCTCGGGCAGCAGCGTGGTCACTTGCATTGGTATGCCGCTGCTTGCTGTTTGTCTCCTCCGAATCAGCAGCACGTGCGGCGCGGCGTCCCGCTGTGTTGGACTGCCGTTTTTGTTCCTTTGTCTCCACCGAGTCGGCAGCTCGGGCAGCAGCGTGGTCACTTGCATTGGTATGCCGCTGCTTGGTGTTTGTCTCCTCCGAATCAGCAGCACGGGCGGCGCGGCGTCCCGCTGTGTTGGCCTGCCGTTTTAGTTTTTTCTCCTTCTCCGATCCGGCAACTCGGGCGGCGCGGCGCACTTCGGTGTTGACCTGCCGTTTTTGTTGATTTGTCTTCTCTAAGCCGCAAGCTCGGGCAGCGCGACACCTTGCTGTGTTGACCTGCCGTTTTTTATCTTTTGTTTCATGTGAGTCGACAACCCGGGCGGTGCGGCGCCCTGCTGAGTCTGTCTGACGTTTTTGCGGTTTTATTTCCTCGGATTCGGCAGCCCGGGCGGCGCGGCGCCCTGCTGTTTGTTTGTCGTTTCAGCTCATTTGTCTCATTCGAGTCGACTACTCGGAGGCTGTCGTTGTTGGCTGCGTTGGACTGCCGCTGATTGCTGTGTGTCACCTCAGAAAGCCATGCAAGCGTAGCGCGTTGTTCCGTCATGCGGACATCGCGCGATTCACTTACTGGTGCATCATCAAGACTTGTCCGCAATGTTTCCTCTTTTTTTGCATCGGCTTGTGCATTGTTTTGTGATGTGCGATCGCGGCGGAGGCGTTCGGTAGTGGTCATTGCAGCCAAGTAATCCATGTAATTGAACACAGACACTGTAGGAGCTAGCTGCAATAATGTGGTACCCTGACACTGAAGGGGACGGACGAACACATTAATTTACTGCAGGCTGCTATGCCCTCAGTTTACTTCGTTTCTACCAGGTGGTGGTGGTGGTGGAGGAGCTCTGAGCACCGTGCGGATTGGCCCGTGGGGTGCTCCCCTTCCGGGAGGAGTGATCCGCGCCAGAAGCTCCGAGTCCCCGCCCTCTACCCCGCCCCTTAGCAACGCGCCCTGCTTAAGTGGTGAGGGCGGCGTGTGGTGATCGTGGTGATCGTGGGTGGCCGAGGAGTCGTGTGGACGCCGCTTTGTCGACTGTCCCCCGTCTTCAACTACTTGGGGGCGAAGTGGTCGTTTGCAGACTTCACGGCGACCGACTTTAGCGAGGAGGCGCTTTTATCTCAGCGACGCCATCAAATCGACGACGCCATGACGACAAAACGCGGCGATTTTCGCGGGAGCCGACGACTTGGTGACACGCAGTTGATAGCCCCCCCTCCAACACCCCCCAACACCACCCTCAACACCAGCCCTCCCACCAGCCCTCACCACCCCCCCACCACCCCCCACCACCACCTTCTGCACTAGGCCTCGCGAAGCCTCCCGCACTAGGCCTCGCGAAGCCTGCCGCACTAGGCCTCGCGAAGCCTGCTGCAATAGGCCTCGCGAAGCCTTCTCTGCAGTAGACTTAGCGAAGCCGCGCTTTTCGTGCATAAATAAGGCGATTAAATGTATCTCGTCTCTGTGTTAATAAGCCTGCCGCACTAGGCCTCGCGAAGCCTGCCGCACTAGGCCTCGCGAAGCCTGCTGCACTAGGCCTCACGAAGCCTTCTCTGCAGTAGACTTAGCGAAGCCTTCTGCACTAGGCCTCGCGAAGCCTCTGCAGTAGGCCTCGCGAAGCCGCGCTTTTCGTGCACAAATAAGGTGATTAAATGTATCTCGTCTCTGTTAATAAGCCTGCCGCACTAGGCCTCGCGAAGCCTGCTGCACTAGGCCTCGCGAAGCCTGCTGCACTAGGCCTCGCGAAGCCTTTTCTGCAGTAGACTTAGCGAAGCTTTCTGCACTAGGCCTCGCGAAGCCTCTGCAGTGGGCCTCGCGAAGCCGCGCTTTTCATGCACAAATAAGGCGATTAAATGTATCTCGTCTCTGTGTTATTACGCCTGCAGCACTAGGCCTCGCGAAGCCTGCCGCACTAGGCCTCGCGCCGTGTTTTTCGTGCACAAATAAGGCGATTAAATGTATCTTGTCTCTGTGTTAATAAATGTATCTTGTCTCTGTGTTAAAAAAAACGTGCTGCGTTTCAGTAAAGTAATTTGAAGCGAAGTTTAAAGTTTCGCCGTGAGGCGCCGGAAGCGACGGTCATCTTGTTTAGTTCACAGATCGCAGGGGGAGCGGGCGGCCATCTTGGCAGACAGACGGACGGACGGACACATTAATCTATTGCAGGCTGGTATACACTCAGTGTTACATCGTTCCTACCAGTATTAACTCGTCCTTCCCTACCATTGGCTCCCGTCGCGTGAATGCTCATGAATTTATTAGCAACCATGGTACCGGTCTCCAATCACTGTGAACAAAGCTATATTAAGGTACATCATTCAAGGACTTCATCCTTTCAGCACTGTTGATCTGCCATCATTTAAAGAGCTGATTAGTACACTGCAGCCTGGCATTTCTGTCATTACAAGGCCTACTTTATGCTCCAAGATAGCTGAAGCTGCTCTGATCATGAAACAGAAAGTGACTGCTGCCATGAGTGAAGATGAATGGATTGCAACCACAACGGATTGTTGGACTGCACGTAGAAAGTCATTCATTGGTGTAACTGCTCACTGGATCAACCCTGAAAGTCTTGAAAGACATTCCGCTGCACTTGCCTGCAAAAGATTAATGGGCTCTCATACTTTTGAGGTACTGGCCAGTGCTATGAATGGTATCCACTCAGAGTATGAAATACGTGACAAGGTTGTTTGCACAACCACAGACAGTGGTTCCAACTTTCTGAAGGCTTTCAGAGTTTTTGGTGTGGAAAACAATGATATCGAGACTGAGGCAAGAAGGTGTGAAAGTGATGACACTGATTCTGAAGGCTCTGGTGAAGGAAGTGATGGTGTGGAATTCCAAGATGCCTCTCGAGTCCTGGACCAAGACGATGGCTTCGAATTCCAGCTACCAAAACATCAAAAGTGTGCCTGTCACTTACTTAACCTAGTCTCAAGCGTTGATGCCCAAAAAGCTCTCTCAAATGAACACTACAAGAAATTCTACAGATCTGTCTTTGGCATATGCCAAGCTTTATGGAATAAAAGCAGCCGATCGGCTCTAGCAGCTGAAGCTGTTGAAGCAGAAAGCAGGCTTCAGCTTTTAAGGCCAAACCAAACGCGGTGGAATTCAACTTTTATGGCTGTTGACAGAATTCTTCAAATTTGCAAAAAAGCAGGAGAAGGCGCACTTAGGAATATATGCACCTCTCTTGAGGTTCAAATGTAAGTGTTTTTCCCCTCTATTGATGTAAACAAATGTGGGTTGTTGTTGTTGTATACTCTTTGATTATGCCGATTGCTCCTGTAGGTTTAATCCAGCAGAAATGCTGTTCTTGACAGAGTGGGCCAACACAATGCGTCCAGTTGCAAAAGTACTCGACATCTTGCAAGCGGAAACGAATACACAGCTGGGGTGGCTGCTGCCTAGTATCCATCAGTTAAGCTTGAAACTTCAGCGACTCCACCATTCTCTCAGGTACTGTGACCCACTTGTGGATGCCCTACAA
This sequence comes from Lethenteron reissneri, assembly GCF_015708825.2. Taxonomy (NCBI): domain Eukaryota; kingdom Metazoa; phylum Chordata; class Hyperoartia; order Petromyzontiformes; family Petromyzontidae; genus Lethenteron; species Lethenteron reissneri. The sequence goes on along the minus strand of NC_083787.1, from coordinate 10,743,123 downwards.
CAAGGAATCCAAACACGATTCAAGCATATGTTTGAAGATCCTGAGATCATCGCAGCTGCCATCCTCCCTAAATTTCGGACCTCTTGGACAAATGATGAAACCATCATAAAACGAGGTAAATGAATGTAACATACACTTGACGAATTCTAATCTGGGTAACATTTGAGCCATACCAATATTTTTTTTATTTTTTTGCACTTTTTAGGAATATTATGATCCGATCTTTGGCTGTGATCTCAATATGAATATTGATGTATAGTATTCTTGCAGCAGGTTGTAGTTATCCCTCAGTGTTTCTTGAAACAAAACTCTCGTATCATATGTGGCTTGGAAATGCTGTTAGAATTTATGCTAAAATAAGGGATTTGCATGATTTTAGACATTTAGATGTCGATGACTGCACGTAAATGTAGTTAATGACAAAATCCATAAAATTTGTTCCCAGTCAGAAGCCCCTCAACCAAACCTTTCTTTGTGTCTGCTCACTCTGCTTTTAGGCATGGACTACATCAGAGTGCATCTGGAGCATTTGGACCACAATAAGGAATTTGCTAACAGTTCATCTGATGATGATTTTTCGCTTCTTTGAAACCGACAACACATGAAGCCAGCAAAGAGTTGGATAGATATCTGGCCTGTGTTTCAGACACCAGGGAGTCTCTGCTCACGTTCCCTGCTATTTTCAGCCTCTCTATCAAGACTAATACACCTCTTCCTGCATAGGCTGCCTGTGAGAGGCTTTTCAGCACTGCAGGATTGCTTTTCAGCCCCAAAAGAGCTAGGCTTGACACTCACAATTTTGAAAATCAGCTTCTGCTTAAGTTAAATCTGAGGTTTTACAACTTTGAGTAGCATGTTGCATACTGGCATTAGACAGACTTATAGTTTGATAATTAAATACAAACAGTTCTAAAGCAGGATACATTGTATGCATTTCATTTAATGTTTTTTGAGATTAAAAGCTTAAACAAGAATCTCTAATTTTCATTATTGCTGTTACTTTTACTTCTTTAATACTCAAGTACAATTTTAATGTGGTACTTTTTTACTTTTCCTCAAGTAAGATTCCAACCAGATATTTTTACTTTTAATTGAGTAAAAATTTCCCTCAGTACTTGTACTTTCACTTGAGTAACATTTTTGAGTACTTTTTACACCTCTGGTTATTAACCAGGTAAAACCATAACTGCTTTTGGCCTGCCTTCATATCCGCATCTCCAGTTTCCTAATCCTCCCACTCCCAGCCCCGCCCACTTCCCCTCCCCACCCTGGCATTTTTTTCCTTGCTCCTAATCCCTCTAGCAGCGCTCCATTTCCCTTACCCCACACCCCCCTCTCTATCTCTCCTCCCTGGCTCCTCCCCATCTCTTACCTATGTAATGCGAGCAAGGACAGGGTGGGCGCTGCCTCCGCACCACTCACGCGGGCCGGAGTATTAGGGGAGGTAAAGCCTGGTCGTCGGGGTGAGTGGGGGCAGAGTCAGGGTCACGTGAGGAGGAGGAGGAGTCAGGGTCACGTAAGGAGGAGGATATAGGGTGGGAACCGGAAGGGGATCGGGAGTCGAGAGAGAGTGAAGATAGGAGAAGCCACGCGGGGTGCTGGCGGAGGAGTGGCACCAATTGCCACGTGGTCAGAGTCACGGCACCGTCGGCCAGCGGTGTACGTGGAGCAGCGGAGTGGCTGCCGAGTGTGCGGGAGCACGCGGAGCAGCAGAGTGGCTGCAGAGTGTGCGGGGCACACAGAACAGCGGAGTGGCTGCAGAGTTTGCGGAGTCACACGGAGCAGCGGGGTGGCTGCAGAGTGTGCGGGGCACACGGGCAGCCAAAAATATTTTTAGATTTCCAAGGTGATATTATCACAACCCACCCCCACCAGCACCTCCCCTTCTTCCTTACAGGGCGTCGCGGTTTAATAAACACATTCCTGTGGAGGGAGCTGGTAGGAACGTTGGGTTGCTCGGTCAATCGCCAGGGTCAACGGCAGCGTGGTGTACTCCACAAATATGGCCGACTGAAGGCGAGCACAAGCCGGTGTGAGTAGGTTAAATGTTGAGTTTTATAAGGGCAACACGGGGTGACCAGCCCCTCCCCACCCAGCCCCTCCCCACCCAGCACCCCCCCCACCCTCCCCTCTCCACCCAGCCCCACCCCTACCATTTTTGGATGCACGACGGACGGACGAACACAATAATCCCTTGTGGGCTGGTGTAACCAGGAGGTTCCTACCAGTACAAGCTTTACTACCTGGCCTCGCCCGAGACTTGGATTCTTGTCTTGGATTAATACACGACCTACGCAGAGGGTTGGGGGGCGGGGATGCGTGACGTCAGCAGACACACTGTAATGCTTCCGCATGTGGGTGACATCACAGATGTGACGTCACCGCTGACTTGCCGTGCAAAATATATCCATTATTGCGCCCACACACCCCCCCCCCTAAAAAAAAATACAAAAGTCTATTTTTATACCCACATGCCAAATTTCAAGTTTTGCATGTTGGGAAGTATGCTAAACATTTTGAACAGACACACATTTCCCTTTTATATATATGTAGAGGTGTTACATAACGGGGAGAAACAGGCAGTTACTCTGGGGTGTCTACATCCACGTCCGCAAACGGTTACCACCCTGGGGGGCTGTGTGGGGGGGAGGCTGGGATCCCACACAGCCCCGCCCCTCGAGGGCATGTTGGTATATAAGGCGGAGAGCGAGAGAGCTCGAAGCAGTCGTTGGGTACAGATCAAGATGAAGAGCCAGTGAAGACTGAAGGCCAGCTAGCTAGACCTGGAACTACCCTGACTCGCTGTTCTTGTAAGAGCCGAGCAGGGCAAGCCAGTGGGCGAACTCAGAGCAGCGTGGTCTGATGTCCTTGTAAGGGCCAGACTCGTGTGGCTGAGGGTCGGAACCTGCGCCGAAGCTGGGCCAGGTTAGCTAGCCTACATTGAGGAAGGTCTGGGATAGAGGGAAGTAAGGAGTTAACGGGGAGCGTTAGCTGGGAACACTTCCTTTAATAGACCGGGTGAAGAGGCCGATACCTCTTCGAGTGTTAGAGTCGTTACTCTGCTGTATTGAATTTAATTGTAATAAATACGTGTTTCCTCCATCAACTTCTCCTGCATCACATACGTCCGTTACAACTGGAGTCAGAAGTGGTCGTGTCTGCACGAGATGGATACGAGGAAGACAGTTCGTGCCCACGACCCGGGCCAGTGACGACCATGAGGAGATGAGTCAGCAGGCCTCGGACTGGGAATCTGAGGCGATGCCAACGCTACAACAACCATCGCGGCCGCCTGACATACCGCTGCAGTTGGGGCATGGGCTCCAGGACGCTCACTCCCGCCTTGCTGAATTGCTGATCGCCGCTACCTCCATACTGGCGGAGATTACCCAGTCCGGAGGAGGGGTAGCTGATGAACGCGGAGAAATTTGGCGCCAAGCAGCGGCTCCCGCCAGCACCGCGCCATGACTTGTAAATTGGCGCCAAACGCAGGCTCCCGCCACGGGCACCGCGATGCAGGTTGAATTTGGCACCATTTCACCAACCAGTGCCCTGAGTGGTGGAGGCCAGGAGCACCACGTGGGAGAGGGTCTCCAATCACCGCCTGCCACGTCATCTCTACGCGACAGACGTCGCCGCGACCAACCCGTGGCCTCTGCGGGAGGGGCCGCCATTTCACTATACGGCGGCGCTGCGCGGGAATATCGGGAGCCGGGAGCAGAGCAGACGTTCCAACAGCGACTGCCCGTGTTGATGGCCTTTCAAGCAGAAGGCGACTGGGGGACTTTTCAATGGCGGTTCCTCGCTCACTAGGAGATGTCGGGATGGACCGACGCTGAGGCACTGCGCGCGCTCCCAGCGACTCTGAACGATGACGCTCTGGCCACCCTCATGGCGACTCCGAGGTCTGACCGCTCTACACTGCATGCAGCACTTCAGCTGATGGCCAGGGTCTACGGACCGCCGTCTGCCAGTCGACACCAGTTTTACGGTCGCCGTAAGGGGGAGATGGAAACTCCTCTCGCCTATCGCACTGCACTTCTGGCTCTCGCTGACGCCGCTTCTCCTCGCATGGACGAAGAAGGCATAGACGCAATGGTCACGGAGCAGCTTTTGGCGCTGGCACAGGAGTTGGGTGTTCCCATCAAAGCGGCAGATGAGGTTAATATATGCTCCTTGCGAGTCGCTACGAGCATTCATGCGCAAGAAGTCCTTAAACGGAAACGGCCCATCGTTGCCTGCGCCTCAACCTCAGCGCCCAGCGAACCCCAAGGCGCTCTACCGCAAGAGGTCTTCGCCACGGCGCGTTCGGGGGACTGGAGGTCGGGAGGTCGGTTGCCCCAGCGCATGGCATGCAAGCACAAGGTTGTGGAGGTGGTGATGGTGGTGGCAATTTAGGACGGCGAGGAGGAGATGTCCATGAATAAACTAGTTGGCCACAGTGGAACCAGGAACCATCGTCGTTCCTGCTTCCCCTGATGTGAGCGGCGGCGCTGGAGAGCGGTTCCACGATCTCAGGCCGACGTGGATACTCATTCCCATAATCAAACAGTTACTTTACCTTGGACAAAGTATTTCAACCAAGAGATTTAGATCAAATTAATTTATAAAGCAATAATTACCTTCATAATGATATCCCATATAAATATATAAAATTAGGATGATGCTGATATTATGATGTTTGCCTATATGTGGAACTGCCCTACATGTAGTGCCAAACACTGAGGCTTTGAAAAATATTTCTGCAGAGAATCTGTGTAGCCCTATCCCCAACTCAAAGCCTGAACAGACTATGGAACATATGAAATTCAATGTCCGATTCACAAATTCGAAGAAGGCATCATCACAGCGATGCACCACTCCTCTACTTCTTACGTAATTATCTGGCTCAATGCAATATAGTTTTTGCTCTACATCAATGTCAGCCATATGAAGAACATGACTCCAACCCCTATTTGTCCCCTTGTGCAAATTCAAATGTCTACCTGTCCTAGTTTTATTGAGGTCGCATTGCTCAAGACAATGCTTTTCCATGTAGTTCTCCCCTCTTCGGGTTTTGATAGATCCTTTTTCCCATGATGTGTCCCAGGTTGTGTATGTCAGAGGTGGCGATCCTGACCCTCGTACACGGACGGTCACATAGCGTCCCTCGTCTCCTCCCATCACCCAGCACCAGCCATCCCACCCCCCCCCCCCCCCCAACGTGATCCCTCAAAACCAACTGTGATTGGCTGCAGCAGTCTTTTTCACAGCCACCAGTCTTTTTTATAAAGAGTGCCACTTGGAGTTAGTTGAATGCGCTGAGTGTGGTTCAAGCGGCGGCCGGGAGTTGGCGGGGAGTGGCGGCACGGTTAGACTCTTGTTACCACGTCCGGTCGACCTGCACCGGTGTGGCTCAATCGCCACGCGGCGTCTCAGCGAGATGAGATTTCACCGTTCTCGTCGAGAACGTGGCAACTATCTTGAAGTTCCGTGGGGGCGAGTAACCAATAGGGGGGTCCATGCCAGGTCGCCATGGGCGCCCATGAAGACTACTATCTAGGGGGGCAAGCAATATACCCTGCCCCCTGTCCCTGCCCTATTGTCCCCGCGAGCATGGGGTCTTTGCCACACCAGCAGTGTGGGGCTCATCGTGATGTGCTGCTCACAAGTGCAATTTTAATGCAAGCGACTTGTTAATGCGGTCAAATGAACCTTATGGTGGGACCCTGGGGTCCCGAAAAAACGGAAGTAAAAATCATAAGTAAAAATAAGTTCGTAATTAAAAAAAATTCGTAATTAAAAAAAATTGCGACTTCGTCCCACAGCGCACAAACGCCACAACCCACCTGGCGCGGATTATTCTGTTGTCATGTCGTACAAGCGCAGCGAGGACGAATGCGCAGAAGAAACTAAACTTTGAAACTTTGATTAGCGCATCGTGTAGAGCTCTCGAGAAGAATAAATTGCCATATTGTTCGCCTTCAACAGCAACAAAAAATCTCCCAAGTTGCCCGCACTTTGCTCTCTCGCCTCTCTCTAGTGCGGACTCTTCGTGCACAGCAATCGAGCGGCGAGGGGGCATTAGCGCATGGAGGTGCGACAAACTGAACGGAGGTAAATTACTGGAACAGCAATGGCACTGCGCTCAGGTTATCTCAGCCTTAAAGGAGTACCCGGTGTGATGTGGAAATACCAACAATGGGGAGACAAAGGCGGCCGAGCGTGGTTGTTGACCACACAACCCCTCGTGCTGTGTGGGTGATCAAAGGTGCTCGCGAACAGGACTTGCACCAACAATCTGTTAAAGGCTACACGGGAGCTTAATGTGCCGTCATCTCTATTATAAGTGGTAACTGTGAAGGGGCATTGATGCTGTGGCGGATGAGACACGTGTGTAGAGTGGAAAAGAATAGGGTAAGCAACTTGAAGGATGGGAATAGCACGTGGCAGCAATGTGTTGTGGGAAGGATCAGGAGGAGGTTGAGACGGGCGGGACACGGGTGGAGGACGAGGGCAATTTACCAAGCCGGGAATTGGAGTGGCACCCAGAAGTTGGGCGATCATGAAGCAATCATCCTCACTGGCCTGCTTCCGCTCCTCCCCTACAACCCGTTTCTTCTCCCGAGACCAGGGCTTGGCAACCTGCGGCTCTGGAGTCGCATGCGCCTCTTTAGGGACAGCTTCGAAACTTTGTTTATTTATTTAGGACCCACCCTCTTGTATTGACGTGCATTGCGGCTCTTGAAATGTTGAGGGGGGGGGGGATTGTTTCCGAATAAAAAAAAAATCTTCTTATTATGTTGGATGATGACCACTGCCCGGGTCCATCCTGCTGCTACTTCCAGCCCCCACCCCCCTATCACTACCCCAACCCCTATCACTATCCCTATCATTACCCCAACCCCTATCTCTACCCCTATCACTACCCCAACCCCTATCACTACCCCTATCATTTGGGTCTTTCGGTAAAGTCACGTAGATAGAAAAATTATAACAATAAAATAATAATAATGTGAATAAAAAATAATAAAAATATCACGTTTCGACGTTTTTTTTGTTCCTGATGACGATTGCTTGTGTTGCGATCGAAACGTCGTGATATTTTTATTATTTTTTATTATCTTTATTTTCATTTTTATTATTTTATTGTTATTTTTTTCTATCTACGTGACTTTACCGAAAGACCCAAAGAATATGAATTCCTGCAGTCACGAAAGCTTTAAGTTGTACTTATTTAAAATTTGCTTTTTATTTAGAAAGCCCCGGTCTCAATGGCCTCTTGGTTTTATTAGGGTCTATTGTGCTACTATTAATGTAGCACGTCACGACAAGCAGTAGACTTAGGTGCTACTAATCTTGATTTGAAGCTTTCGTGACTACAGTAATCCATACTCTTTGGTTCTTTCGGTAAAGCCACGTACGTGACTTGAGTTAGGTGCTACTCTTTATACTTTTTAGAACTGTATTTCTGGTTCATGTGTAAAAAACAAATTGCTCATACACTGGACTAAATTAAAAGGGGTAAATACATCCCTGATAATGGCTCGACGTTTTGACTGGATGGCCTACTTCAGAATGAGTAAAGTTAAATCGATATTAACACAATACATTACTGTATTATTATTATATTCGGTATCACGCTGGCAAGTACAAGGTCTTCATAGTTGCATTGGAACAATTACCTTGTTAGGAAATTGAACTTGAAAATGACTGAAGACGAAGCAAAATCCTTCAGCTTACATGCCAAAGTGAACGTAACTGAACGATACCAATAATATTAAATAATAAATTACTCCCACCCCGATCACTTCCCCAACCCCTATCACTACCCCAACCCCTAAATCCACCCCTATAGCGACCCCTCCTTAACCACTCACACCTGTCCTACCATAACTACACCAGCCCCTTTAATTATTATGTTATAATTGTTGTAAAGCACTTTGGAATAAGCCGCTATATAAATCTATATAAAATAGGATCAATGGGAAGACCTTGAACCAGACTGTTACCATCGAAAGACCTTGGAGGTGCGGTGTCATCTCCAACAACTGCAGGAACTGGAAGAAGGAAGGAAGCGATGGCGATGCGCGTGGCTAAGTAAACGCCACTGGCGACATCAACGACGTCATTCCCCTTCTTCACGAGTACCCGCAGTCCAGTGACGTCACGGCGGTAGCGTTCTTGTCTATCGCACCTGAAGTCTGTCCATGACATCGGCTCTGTAATGATTATTCTCCAACCCCCACACCCCGTCACGATTTTTGGTCCCCATTCGATTTGATGATTCTGATAATGATCATCTTATGATGATGAACACGATCGTGGTGATTGACATGTACATTGAACTTCTTTCGCACCGTGCGCAGCCAAACGCGCTAGTCGGAGGTGCGGGGAAGGACAACAAACTAAACACAAAACACATTTCTAAATAAATGAGTGTTCAATCTACATTTAACAGTGCATAGCTTCAGCGGCTTCCTGATATCGGAAGAAAGAGTGCTCCAGACGGCCACACATGAGCATCTGAAAGTGCGCGATGCAGTGACCGTCTTTGTTTGATGGCTATCCAAAAGCCACTGCGAGGATGACCGGAGTTCTCATGATGCTCCTTGACGAGATCAGCAAGGAATTTGTGATATATTTGTGGCAAGCACTTTGTGTGTAATGAGTGCGACCTTGATGATGATGATGAACACGTTCATGATAGTTCACTCGATCACGGTCATGGTGGTACCACTCTCGATGCTGATGGTGGTTGACTCATGATGTTGATGATGGTGGTGATGCTGAAGTCTCAGGGCTCGCACTGGAAGGTGGCTCCCCCGTGCACCTGTGGCAGCTCCGTGCAGTCGAGGCTCACGATCAGCGTGAGCTCCCCGCGGCGCTTGGGAACCACGGGCACGCGCACGCGGCCATGCCCCTCCACGTCTCTGCGCCGAGACAGACACACAAAGACAAAGGTCCCCTGTATAGCCTACAGCAAACTGTTGGGGCAAGCACTGTGAGCACCTGTTAAGGCCGGGACAGGCACACAAGCGGGTGGTGTGGGCAGCACGTCTGACCGCCTATTGTACCCCCAGTGCTGAAGCTTGCACACACCGCCCCAGATAGTCATTTGAGGCTGAATCGACCTAGGGGAGGCCCAGAACTGGGTCGCGGGTGTATAACGAATCACACTCACCGCTACACTATCTTGAAGCGAAAGACACATACGGGCACGTGTCATCATCATCATCAGCAGCAGCGCGAGCATCAGGTATAATTGTCACTAAACACATGGACAGTATTGTGAGATTGCATTAGCAGTGGTGCATACGCACGCAAAAATTAAAACTCTCCATCGTCAATAACATCCTGGTTTTAAAAGGAAAATTATATAACAGACGTTTCGGGCGATGATCTATCTTCATAGCACATGTGTTTGGTTCAATCGATAACACGTGTGCTATGAACAAGGGGTTGCCCGAAACATCGTCTATTATATAATTGATCTTGTTATGATTGTGAACTTGTGACGATGGCACCATACCCGACGAGTATGTTGCCCGGCGCGTGCACGCCGGCTGCCTCCACGCGGACGCGCACGCGGTGCAGGGCGTGTGCCACGAGGTTCGTGAAGCAGAGCTCGGAGATGAGATCGCGACCCACGTGGGTCCCCTCCATCACCTATGGGGGATATCATACCATCTACCACTGCACCATTATCACACCATCACAAACACAGCTTCGACAATCACATCACCACCAACATCATGATCACACTTTCATTAAACATCGCATCATCATTATCATCATCACATCATCAATTACCACACCATTATCATGCCATCATCATCACACCATCATTAAACCATCATGCCATCGCAAACACACCTCCGTTAAGCACTGGTGTCTACGTACATTGCGAAATAAGTTCAACATACATCTAACATCACAGCATCATCTAACATTATACCATCATCATGCCATTATAAACACACCACCATTTACCATCGCACCACTGTGTCGGGTGGAGGAGGATTAATGACACCCAAAATACATTTTGAAAAGTATAGTTGTTGCTGCTGTTGTTATTGTTGATGCTGCTGTCGTGTACCACTCACGTGCACGTGCAAGCGTGGGGAGCGCACACGGGTCACGTGCACGCGCGCGATCTTGGCGCCCGTGTCGAGCACGCGCGCGCACGCCACCAGCACGAGCGCGAAGTGGTCCACGGCCAGGTGCAGGTACTCGCTCGCGGGCACGCGCACCAGCACGCGCCGCTCTGCGCCGGACAACAAAGACAAACGTCCCCTCATAGAGCCTTCAAACAGACTGTTGGGGCAAGTGCTGTTAGCAAGCATCTATGAAGGCCGGGCCAGTACACGAGGTGGTGGGTGACCAGTACCACGCAGGACTGCCGTTGTCCCTGCAGTGGCGATGTTTACACACCGCACCCGGCAGTCATTTGAGGCTGCGTCGACCTAGAGGAAGAGGCCCAGGACCGGTTCAGAAAATCGTCACTGGTGTTGGCCATGAGTGGGAATAGAACTTGGATCCCCGGGTTCGTAGCACAGCGCAAACAACTACACTACCGCTCATATACACGCATGCACACAAGTGCACTTGACTATAATACTCATATAATTGCCCTCAGGTTGGTGCCCGTGTACGTGGCCTCGTGGCCTGCACGCTCACGCGGAGTCGCGTGCTTGTTCTCGCCACGCGCACCTCGGCTGTTAACTCCCAGCCCAGCGCAGTCTCCTCAAGAACCTGCACTGTCAGAGTCACCTCGGGGGGTGGTGGGTCCCCACCCGGGTCCCTGCCCGTTGGGGCCCCAATAGGGTCCCCGCTGGGGGATACAATCAGGTGCCCATCGGAGTTTACAATGGAGCGTACATCCAGAGCCCTGCCGATATCCGCTGCGTCTTCTGCCCTCTCGACCCCGCCAGGACCCCCTGTGCCGCTCGCGTTGTCCTCCCAGGAAGACCCTGTCCCTCTTGTCTCCACCTCGTGGGGTCGCCTCTCTGCACTCCCGCGCTTCAGTAGGCTGAGTGCTTACACCACCACACAGCGCTGCTCCTCGGAGCCTGCGGGGGTGGACGAGGGTGGGTAGGGAGGGGCATCGTCATCATCAGCAGCAGATGCAGCATTATTATTATTTTAGCAGCTACAGCAATAGTCGCAGCATCGTAATCATCATCTGAAGTACCACCACTTAACAGGAGCACTATCATCACCATCTTCAACTTCCCCAGCCATCACCAGATTGATAGTTCCCTACCATCACCATGCGTAAATACATTAGCATTATCATCACTATCTCCCGCATATCCTAATCTCAATATAATTATCGTTAAACATGATAATAAACATCATCGATCAACGCACACTTGTAAATTGTTCTAGTTGTATTCAATAAAAATCAGTCAACATTTGCATCACTCGAACATTCCGCGCCACTGACCCACTCCCCGCTGCCCTGCTCCATCCTCCCCTTGCTCCTTGGCCCCTGACCATCTGCCCACTTCCCCCCTGCTGCCCGGGCTCATGGTTACCCTCAGAGGGTTTGTATTTGGCTGTGATATCGAGGCTGCAATACATATCCACGTGATAAGCCACTTCGTTGAGCTATCATTTGTGATAGCCAGGTAGCTTCTGAGAAACACCTATATAGCTCATTGAGCTTTACCGGGTAAAATAAAAAAAATTGTTTAATTTTTGTTTATCTGATGGGGAGGTACCACAAGAACCACCACCACCATCATCATGACCACTGTCAGGCTTCGTAGAGCAGGGTGCGTGTTTGTTGTCATCATCGACAAGAGCTGCACGTGGCAAACGGGGGCGCTGTCGCATGGCTCGGCGATTGCGCACTCGCTGAATGAATCTGGCAAGGGCCACGTGGTCAGCAAAGGGGCAGTACAGCAACATGAACCCTTGCATAGTGCCCTGCCTCCCACGCCTGCAACCAACCCGCACCGACCAGCGTGGTGAAGTATGGTCAACGATCCACTAGGTCGTGGTGGTGGGGAGGTCCCCATACAGCATCGGATTCGTGAAAGGGCCATGACGTGGACGCACATGCATTGTCCCACTTGATACCACCTGTGGAGCACGCCTCGCGACGCTCAGGTGAGCGTTACCTGCGCTCGCTTCCTGCGGGATAGCTTCAACCGCCTGCAGCCATGATGTCCCGATGGGAAGTCAGGTCGCTTCATTTGCGCGTCGCTCCACGATTGGAAGTTCCTGGCACAGATGCGCGAGGTGGACGAGTTGCAGTCCTGTCTGTGAGTGTGTGGGTTTAGAAAGCTGCGCTATGATGAATCCAATGACCCGATTCCCGCTTACGGCCACCATCACCAGTGGCGATAATCTGAACCAGTCCTGGATCTCCAGAGGTCGGCTTGAAATGAGTATCTGGTGCAATGTGTACACATCGCAACTCGAGAGACAAAGGCGGCCGAGGATGGTCCCGGCCACCCACACAGAACACGTGTGAAACACTGAGATCATGCGTGAAACACATGCAGATCATTCGGAAAGCAAGCAAAGATCTTGTTTGATATCACATATGGATCGTGCCTCGAACGCATACCGATCATACATGAGAAACAAACACCCAGGTAATGTATGAAACGCACTCGTATGCTGCTGTAGGATACGTTGGTTCAGCAGGCGTATAAGGGTGATTGATTACAATGTTAGTTTTTTTTCAATGGCGATAAAAAATCTTGTTCATTCATTTGCTGTCCAGCTGTACATTCTTGTTTGATATCACATATGGATCGTGCCTCGAACGCATACCGATCATACATGAGAAACAAACACCCAGGTAATGTATGAAACGCACTCGTATGCTGCTGTAGGATACGTTGGTTCAGCAGGCGTATAAGGGTGATTGATTACAATGTTAGTTTTTTTTCAATGGCGATAAAAAATCTTGTTCATTCATTTGCTGTCCAGCTGTACACTCATTCATTCATGCGCTATCATATTCATCTGTGCATCTGGCAATCCACAAGGTACCTACTATGATAACAGCAGTGCATACTGTGGTGGTACATTGTTTCACAACAGCAGTGCATACTGAATGCGCTGGTACCTGCTATGATTACAGCAGTGATATTGACTGTGGTTGTAGCTGGTATGATTACAGCAGTGCATACAGTGGTGGTACCTGCTTTAACTACAGCAGTGCATACGGACTTTGGTACCTGCTTTCACTACAGCAGTGCATAGTGACTGTAGTGGTCCCTGCTATGATTACAGCAGTGCATACTGTGGTGGTAGCTGCTTTCACTACAGCAGAGCAATACCGACTGTGGGGGTGCCTGCTATCACGACAGCAGTGCATACCGACGTTGGTGGTACCTCGTATGCGAAGTGAGTGCATACTGACTGTGGTTACCTGCTATGATTACAGCAGAGCATACTGTAGTGGTAGCTGCTTTAACTACAGCAGTGCATACTGTGGTGTAACCTGCTAGGATTACAGCTGGGCAAGCGACAGTGGTGGTACCTGCTATGGTTACAGCAGTGCAAAGTGACTGTGGTGGTACCTGCTATGATTACAGCAGTGCATAGTTACTGTGGTGGTTACCTGCTAGCACTACAGTAGTACATGCTGACTGTATAGCAGTATATATCGAATCTATAGCACAAAGTAGTGAGGCGTAGTCACGTGCAGAGCCCCCAGCCTCGCCTAGATTTCACAGCCCGCCGAGGTGTGACCTTGGCAGGCTGGGGGCTGGGCCGCTCCCCCCGGCCGCGCTACAATAATGGCATGTAAGCGCTAGAAGAATAATCTGCAGGGGCTCTATAGTAGTTTCAGGACGCATTGGGGTATCATTGGGGTGGGGTGAAGAGGACATCGCACTGTGAACACATTCCTGCGGAGGGAGCTGGTAGGAACGTTGGGTTGCTCGGTCAATGGCCAGGGTCAACGGCGGCGTGGTGTATTCCGCAAATATGGCCGACTGAGGGCGGGCACAAGCCGGGGATTATTGTGTCCGTGCGTCGTGCAGGGAGGGACTGGGTGGGGAGGGAGGAGCTGGGTGGGGAGGGGAGGGTGGGGCTGGGTGGGGAGGGGCTGGGTGGGGAGGGGCTGGGTTGGGAGGGTGGGGAGGGTGGGGCTGGGTGGGAGGGGTGGGGCTGGGCGGGGAGGGGCTGGTCACCCCGTGGTGCCCTTATAAAACTCAACGTTTAACCTACTCACGCCGGCTTGTGCCCGCCCTCACGGTCGGGCATATTTGCGGAATACACCACGCCGCCGTTGATCCTGGCCATTGACCGAGCAACCCAACGTTCCTACCAGCTCCCTTTGCAGCAGGAATGTGTTATAAGGGAACCACAGGGTGACCAGCCCCTCCCCACCCCACCCAGCCCCTCCCTCCCCACTTAGCTCCTCCCTCCCCACCCAGCCCCTCCCTGCACGACGGACGGACACAATAATCCCCTGTGGGCTGGTGGAACCAGTGGGTTCCTACTAGTAATAATTTACGTGTTCCGTGTGTTTTTGCTGCATGTTTGAGGCGAATTAAAATCCGTGCCGATCGTGTGCGTTGCTAGGGGCAACCCATGTGAGCAGTGCCGAGTGTAATTACACAAATGCTTATAGTACTAATGTGTGCGACTTACGTCTTGTATAAATGCACATAATACAAAAGTGTGCGCCTGACCTTTGGCGACGGCGCGTGCGGATTGCTGCTGGGGGGTCACCTCGTGCGCGTTGTGCGCAAGTGCAGCTGGCTGCGTTGTCAGCCCGCGCGCGGCGAAGGGAAATAAATAAACAATCGCGAAACTTTCTCTTTAAATAAAGAAAAATCGGCAAAAGACGCGAATTTAACTAATTTTAAGGTGACGGGCGTGAAAAAGGAATCGCCTATGCCAGCGGACATATATGGCATGTAAGTTGAAAAAAAATAATTATAAAAAAATAAAATCAGTTTGGAACTGATTTTAAAATACTTGTGATATTGCTTAATAATACTGTGTCATTTTAAAGTAAACAGAAATTAGTTTTGAAGATACAATTTCTCGGGTCACGGGTTCCGTGACCAGAAGTCGCATTAAAAGTAAGACATATTTAATTTATTATACGTTAAAAATACTATATGTCTCTCAATGAAATATATTTAGAAATATTTGGCTTTTATGGCTCTCCCAGCCAAAAAGGTTCCCGACCCCTGGCCTATGCCAAGCACGGGGCTTCCGGCGTGGTACCTGGTTAATTTTTGTTTACGCGAACCCCACCGTTTGAGAGCCAAATCCCTCGCAAGCGCGTGAACACTCACAGACAGGCAGAGACACAAAATGACATTTATATAGGTAAAAATTTAACCCGTAAAAACAAAGTTTTTCACTATAAATCCTTTATATGCGTGCGGCTAGAGTCCTCTCGTCCTCTGGCTTGAAATGGCTGCCACCTATGGGTCAGATGATTGTCTGCCAGCATTAAGCAATTGGTAATTAAATATTGTAAAAAAATTCCCTAAACAGTGTAAAATTTTGGAAATTTTTTTCACTAAAATAAATTGTCACGCACAACGAGTCTGTGTGCAAAATGTCAGCTCGATTGGATCACGGGAAGTGGGTTAAAAAATGACCGAAAGATTTGCACGGTCGTAAGCAAGTAAGCACGCAAGCAAGTGAACTTAATATAAAGGATTTAAAAACAGATTATACGTGTCTGCTACGAAGAGGGTAGGAGGATGAGGTGAGAATGAGGTGAGGAGGATGAAGTGAGTGAAGATAACGAGCAGAGGGATGAGGACGAGGCGAGAAGGACGAGGGGTGAGGACGAGGTGAGGTCGGTAAGTGAGGTGCCCGTCTCAGGAGTGTTGCATATTTGTTGCTTATGCTCGACGTTTGATTTGTGACAAAACATTGAACAAAGTACTTAATACATCGTGAATTATCGTCAATTATTCGTGTCTGCAACATCTATCTACACGCGTGCGCGTATTTATCCCAGAGGGATCTCATGAGTTTGGCGTTCTCATTCACACACGTCAAGAAGGGGCGGGTCAGCCAGTTGCATCAACAACAACAAAATGTAATAAAGGATACTAGAGTCAGGATTGAGAAAATGTAATCAAGACATAAATAAATATGTCGCAAAAAAACAAACTGTGCAGCACATACCTTCCTGTAGATTTGTCAACATCATATCCAAGCTTGGGCAAGACGGCAAAACACCGACAGTCAAAGGAGCACACCAAGACCAGAGACAGTCGCCTCGTGAGTGAATTTCACTGCGACATTGAACTCTCGACACGTGGCGAGGAGGCTCCGAGTCTCAAGTCGCAGGGAGCTTCCTCTGCCCCCATTGGGTGTCTGAGGGGGCGGGGTTCACGGCTCTGGCTCCGCCCACAGTAGGCGGGGCCAATGACGTCACCTCCGGCTTTGACGTCACTCCGACAGGGCGAGCGAGCTGAGCGGCTGCTTCTATCTCTTGCGCCCCCAACAGGAACTATGAGGTTCTTCAAGAGAGCGCAGCAGTTGCAAGCGACGCTGGAGACTTCGAATTCGTCAACAGTGGAGGTGAGTGGCGCCACCTCTTGCCTTTCAGCGGTATCGGAGTTATACGAAATAAATACCGTGATCATATCGAGAGAAAAAAATATCGATTTTTTTTCCGTTATTTAAGTTTCACTTTAAAATTGAACGCTTGATACGTAGGTAAGGAGGTTCATAGTTTAATATCACAGATTGAGGGTTTCATCAAGGATTTTAGTCGGAAGGAGCTTTCTCTGGGCAAGGTGGTCCTTGTTTGCGTTGCCATGGTGACAGCATCTCGGACCAACTGCCGTTGTCCAGCAGCTGTGCCTGGGGGTCACGTGGTATTTGGTGACGCGCTAAGGACGAGCCGTAGGCTCCGCCCATATAGGGTTGGCTCCGCCCATATAGGGTGGAGCCAATGACGTCACCACTGTAATTTCTGTTACGTCATTCAAATCGGTTTTTGGGTGAGATCGCGTTATTATAAATGTGTCGCAACCCTCCACCACCCGACACGGCCAATCAGTAAAAAATGTGTCACGTTAACAAAACGCCAATTAGTTACTTCTTCAGCCCACCGGTGTGTTTGAAGAGTGAATCCACAACATTTAGAATTTGAGTACGACGTTTCGCTGGTAATTACATTACTAATCTTGACTTAGGGGCCGTCCATAAATGACGTCACGCAATTTTGGGCGATTTTTAACCCCCCCCCCTCGTCACACGGCGTCACCAAAAGTCAGACCCCCTCAAATATGACGTCACATAGCTATGCCCCCCCCCAAAACCATATTTCCATTTTGAAAATAAAACATGCTTCAAATCACTTTAAACCAGGGGTCCTCAAACTTTTTAAACAGGGGGCCAGTTCACTGTCCCTCAGACCGTTGGAGGGCCGGACTATAGTTAAAAAAAAACTATGAACAAATTCCTATGCACACTGCATATATCTTATTTTGAAGTGAAGAAACAAAACGGGAATAAATACAATATTTAAAATGAAGAACAAGTAAAGTTAAATCAACAAACTTGCCAGTATTTCAATGGGAACTATGGGCCTGCTTTTGGCTAATGAGATGGTCAATGTCCGGTTCCATATTTGTCACTGCTAGTCGTAACAAGTGATGCAAGTGTGCATCTATTAGTCTAGATCTGGTTGGAGATTTCAAATGTTTCATTCTGGAAAAAGTCTGTTCACAGACATAAGTGCTGCCAAAGATGGTTGCCATTTTGAGTGCATGGTTCCTGAGATGAGGATATGTCTCAGAGGGGAGAGATGCATAGAAATTATGAAGGCTGCTTGACTTGAATGCGTCTTTCGGAGAGTCACAATTCTGCAGTTCAGCCAGTTCCATTTGGTAAATTGTATCCACATTTTCAATGTCAATAGAAAATGGGTTACGGAAAAGCTGTATGTCCTGTTCATGGAGATGAAGCTCTTTAAATCCAAATTGGAACTCCTTTTGCAATTTTTCCAGTGAATCCACACGTTTTGTTTGGGAATGCAACCAATGGTTTTTCCGCTAACAGATTTTGAGTTGTGGGGAGATGGCAGAAGTTTTCCTCCTTCACTTGTTTGATGAGGAGGCCTAATATTACTTCAAATGCTTTGACATGTGATTGCATATCACAGATGAGCTTCCCCTTTCCTTGAAGTTGCACATTGAAACTGTTGAGTAGCTCTGTTACATCTGTCAGAAAGGCAAGGTGCCATTTCCATTCTGCATCATTGAGCTCTGGTACTTCTTTGTTTTTTTAAAGCAGAAAAGCTGTAATCTGCGGAAGTAAGTCATAGAAACGTTTCAAAACTCTCCCTCAACTCAGCCAACGGACTTCTGTGTGATACAGAACATCTTCATAGTCAACATTTAGCTCAGACAGAAATGCTTGAAATTGTCTGTGGTTTAGTGCATGAGCTCTAATGAAGTTAACACAAGATACCACAAATTTCATAACCGAGTCCCACTTCAGTGATTTACTACACAGCGCTTGTTGGTGGATGAGGCAGTGTATGGCTATTGGATGAGAATGGTTATGTTTGTCCATCTCTTGGTTAATGCGAGCAATTACTCCTTTCTTAGACCCCACCATGCTAGGAGCACCATCAGTTGTCACACTGGCTAGTTTAGCCCAGTTCAGCTCCAAACCATTCACAGTTTGGCAAACCTTTTCATAGATATCCTCTCTTCTTGGTTCTTTCGGTAAAGTCACGTAGAAGGGAAGTGATAAAATAATAAAAATAAAACATAATAAAATAATTCTCACGACGTTTCGGCCACAACGCAAGCAGCCGTCCTCAGGTGAAAGCCAGGTCTGTCGGGGAGACAGCGTCTGAATGAAACAGCACACGAGCTTGGAGCATATATATAAGCTGGGTTGGAAACGGGGGAAAGAGCGCCTTGACAAATAATTTGCATATCAAGAGGAATTTAGCATATTTATGGGACATGCAGGAATGTTATTAGTACTACATATGCAGCACGGGCATATGTAGTACTAATCACATTCCTGCATTTCCCATAAATATGCTAAATTCCTCTTGATATTGAAATTATTTTGTCAAGGCGCTCTTTCCCCCGCTTCCAACCCAGCTTATATATGCTCCAAGCTCGTGTGCTGTTTCATTCAGTCGCTGTCTCCCCAACAGACCTGGTTTTCACCTGAGGACGGCTGCTTGCGTTGTGGCCGAAACGTCGTGAGAATTATTTTATTACTTCCCTTCTATGTGACTTTACCGAAAGAACCAAGAAGATGAATCCCTGCAGTCACGAAAGCTTTAAATCGAAAGATATCCTCTCCTGTAGTTGTTCCTTTGATGCTTTGCAGTGCAGCAAGCTCTTCTGTGACTTCGAAATAGTCATTCGTCGCACGAATAAAAATTTGAAGTTGTGCAGAATCACGAACATCATTGCTTTCGTCGAGTGCCAAGGAAAAATAGGAAAGTTTTTTTGTGGAGTTTTGCAAATGCTGATGCAAATTGTCTCCCATTTCTTCAATCCTCCGTGTAATTGTAGGTCCTAAAAGACTCACTGTACTAAATAAATCGGCCTTCTCTGGACACATCTCTTTGGCAACAGAAAGAAGGCATTCTTTAACAAATTCTCCCTCCACGAATGGTCTGCCAGTGCATGCTATTAGCTTGGAAACTAGAAAAACTTGCTCGCAGTGATGAAATATTTAGCTGCTTCTGCTTCACAAAACTATTTCGCTGAGTTGTTAATGTATCTTTCAGTTTTAATATTTTATCTTTTCTCACTTCTCCGACCAAACAAGCATATTTATCTTTATGTTGAGTTTTATAGTGTTGACGTAAATTGTATTCTTTGAACACAGACACTATATTCTGGCATATCAGACACACAGCTCTTTCCTTGTACTGCATGAAAAAGTAATCATAAGTCCACTGTTCTTTGAATATCCTACACTCCGAGTCAATTTTTCTCTTTCTTGACATCATTGTTTCCTAGGGAGTCAAAATTGATATTAGTAAAATACCAATATATATACAGCGCTACAAAAACAATATACCAGTAATAACTTTGCCCACACAGAGACATACAGACTGCACTGCCCATCAATGCAGTCTGATTGGGGGAAACTCCGCCCCCTCTCCCTCTTCCACCAATGACCGTCCTTCTCATGCAGAAAAAAAGTGACAGGCAGCGGCGGCAAAAACACCCGGCGGGCCGGATAAATGTCCTCGGCGGGCCGCATGTGGCCCGCGGGCCGTAGTTTGAGGACCCCTGCTTTAAACTATCGTCATTGTAGTGCGCATTTAATGTGGCGCTACACTCTGATGTTGTAGAAGAAAATATGTATTAAAAAGGAAGCGTTGGAAAGCTGAAATTTAGCATAAAATTCACTTGAAAATATTTAACGTCCAACTAAAACTGCAGATGTTCAGAATATTATATTGAAATTCTCTTATGATTATAAAATTTTAAAAGTAATTATAACTAAAAAAATACTTTAAACTGTGCAGTAGAACGAAGCAAAATGGAGAGTACAATTATAACAATCCCATATTCATTTCACAGAATGTTTTGATGGCAGAGTTGTACTTGGCAAGAGAGGGGAGACAAAGCTAGGCTGGAGTGGAGGCCACCGCTGCAAACCTGTATGGAATTAATACAGGCAGTCCTCGCTTAGCGCTCAAGATGCGTAGGTGGAGAAGTGAGCATTCATCATAATAAAGGCATTCATCGAATCATCGCTTGAAGGGTTATTATACCATTGTACATATGGGGATGCCTTCCCTACAGCGTTGTCTCTTATGAACAATAAAAGAGGGCTTCATTGGGGTGTCAGTATCAGCACAATTTAATTACAGTAATAAAACAGATAGTAAACATTATATCAAAACAAATATATATTTGTATTATCAATAAGTATTATGTAATGTACTCGCCTGATGCTCACCCACTCGAACGACCTTATCACTTGCATGTTACCATTCTAAGTGATGCTTTTCCTTGACCTGTTGGTCTCATTTCCAGCACTAACACTTGCAGGCCTCTTTCCAGACATTTTGGGGCTAAGATGCTCACAAAAAATATGAAAACAAGGCAAAGAGAGACCAAGGAATAGCAAACACGTCGGCGGACCAGGGTGTCTTTTAAAAACTGGCGAGCGCTGCGTGGCTCAGAGCGTACTGTGATAAAACTGAATAACAAATATTGTAACAACACTGACAAAATTATCAAAACTTTTTTTTTATGTACTCGTAACCATACATCGTCATAATTGAATCGCGGGGGTTGGTTGCTGGTTGCCCCAGAGCGTTCGTCACTCTCATTGGCTGAGCGAATGTAAACAGAGATGGCGGTGGGTGAGTTTCTGAGACCAACGCTGCTGCGCGTTCTACCACGGTGTTTAGGCTGTGAGGAATCGTGTTGTCTTGCGTGGGTGTGTGGGTGTCAGCGTATCTGTCCGATGTGTGTCTACCTGCGTATGAGGCACTTCACTTGCCATGTGCCATGGTGTTGTCTCCACCATCCGTGTCAAATGGCGTCCGTCACAATGCGAATGAAGGCAGGATTTACACTGGGAGGAGCTAACGTGCCCATGCCATGTGCCCTTGCTCCCGTCGCAGTTGCCAATGCCGGAGAACGAAATGCACCAGCTGTCTCAGGAGGTGTCGAATCTGCGGGCCAACCTGGGCAGGGCACGAGCGCACTTCAACACCCTGCGTCGCGCACTGAGCCAGAAGGATAAGAGCCTCCACGAGATGCTGCACCAACTAGAGATCCAGCGTTCTGAGGAGGTATCCTGGCTGCCGCCAAACCCCCCTCCCCGTCCCCTTGTTGCACGGAGCGCGGCTAAAATTAAACGTGTTCTCGTTGTGAAGCTCCGTGGCGCACAAGCATGGATAACAAAACCTCAACATATTCGTTAATAAAACTGCAATGGATATTGCTGTAAAGAAGGACCATTGCCTGAAACGTCGCCGTTTAGATGTTCTGCCCTATTGAGTACATCGTTTTTGATGAATGTGTTGAGTTTTTATTCAGAGTGCGATCTGAATGTCAAGGAAATGGACCATTAAATAAGTGCATTCTGGGAGGTGGCTGTGCCAGCACTGCTGAGATGCCAGGATCAAATCCAGATTACAGCCGCCCAACCAGTGATTTAACCGGGTTCCCAAGCGTAATGAGTTGGTGGTCTCAGCCTGGTCGCCAATGAGTGCACAAAAAAACCCAATGAATAATATTTCGGTTCTGTACTTAATTTGGCTAAATTTGACTCCTAATACTGTTGAAAATGAAAAAGAAAAAAAGCAGATCAAACACAATTTTTGTATCATAGCATCTCCCCACAGAATGAGCATGAAGTATGTTTTACTGATTAATACACCTGTATGGGGCTGACCAGCATGGGGAAGTATAGTAAAACACATCCCCATGACCGACATGGCATTGTGAGTTGTTCTGAATATTGACTCCATTTGAAGACGATAATTTGGGTGCTTGGAATTTCTTCATAATCTTATGATGAAGAGTGTATCCATGTTATATGCATGCTTACAAATGGTTGATATATCATGGTTATATTTTTGGAATTTCTTTTATTATTTGAAATATTTTATATTCTCTTTAAACGTGATTGTGGTATGTTGATTACGACCATGGGTGTGTGCCACCTTTATGGGCACATGTGCGTCTCTGTACTCGATCCCCGTGTCTCTGCATGCTTACGTTGTCTCCCTGTACATGTTGTGCCTGTGGCTATGTACATGTCTCTCCATATGCACTGTGACTTTCCGTACATGTGTCCAAATTTTTACATGTGACTTGCTTGTGTCTTTGTGTGTATATGTCTCTGCATGTTTGTCATTTCTCTATTTCTTTTCGTGTGCCTCCTGCCCATGTCTCTGTCTCTATTTCTCTGTACAACTACATACTGCGTGTGTCAGTATGTCTCTAAATGTCCTCATCTGCACGCTACACGTGTCTGTGATGAGGGGCTGCCCACCTATGCATACACGTGCCTGTGCCACTGTGCCCATCTGTCCGTGAGCAGCTACGGGTGCACTCGCAGGCCATCAATAGCCTGCAGGCGGAGTTGGAGGCAGCGCGGCGGGGTGAGCGGGAGGCCGAGGAGCGTTCCATGCATGACGCCAAAGCCGCGTCATCGGAGCTGGCAGAGTTCACGCTTAGGACTGAGCGGTTTCAAGAGCAGCTGAGACAGGAGCACGAGGAGACTCTGAATCTGGCACGCATGGAGCTGGCCGAATATCGTGCATCGCACACGCACGCCGACTCAGAGTACGACGCTCACGTCGTGCACATCGCAGTCCTGCAGAAGGTGAGGCCTCCACTCTCGCAACAGCCCCCCCCCTACCCACACTCTAGCTCCCTTGTCATTCGGGGCCATTGATTGGTGTCCTGGAAAATACTTCATAAGCCACATAATCCCTTGGAGCTCTTTTCATAATTGGCTAAGGTTCATCCATTGCTGGATGTAAGCCTCCCTTAAGCCACCACCACAACCTCTCACGATCTTGCAATTGTAGTGGTGTTAACTACTCGCTGTTCGCAAACTGTGAGAGAGCGGATCGTAAACAAGGTTATCCCGCTCAATCAAACGGTCAGGGTCAAAGGGGGTGAGGTAGGATCCAAACGCCAGATTGGGAAAGACCAATCGGAGGGTCCTACAAGGTGGCCGGGGATTGAACAACCAGGCCACGAACAGGTAGAAAAGCCAGAGCGCTGAGAGCTTTTGGCCGAAGACATCTAGGACCCTGGACCAAGCCCTCCAGCCCTTATCAGGGCTAGGGCTCAGTGTAACCAGTGGTTGGGGAGAGATCCCCTAGGTCCAGCCAGAGGACGCTAGGATAGCAGGGAGATTAGATAGCCTGAAAGGTCCGGAGGCTGTGTCTCCTCAGGGTAACGGGTGAGTGGACCATATACCCCCTTTGTGTGATAGGGACTGTGTATTAAGATAATAAACAGTGTGTGCCATAAAGAAGTTTACAAGTCCATCCTTTACAACACTACACAATGATAACAATCCACCTAGTACCTGTAATTTAGATACTGCCCATTCTCCTCCCGCAGGAGCTGAAGGAGCGTGACGAGCTGCTGCAGCGCTCTGAGGCCGACCTGGTGGTGGCACAGGAAGTGGCACGAGAGCGTGGCACTGAAGCCGAGCGGCTGGGCGCCGAGGCCGCGGAGCTGAGTGCGACCGTGCGTGACCTCTATGCCAACCAAGAGGCGCAGCAAACTGAGGTGGACACCCTGCGGCATGAAGCGCTGGAGTTGCAGCAACGGCTGCAGGAGACCAACACTTGCTTCGAGGAGACTGGTGGGTAGGGGCCTGTGCTCCCAATCTTTCTAAATCCACGGACCCATTGAACACTCATTTTTGTAGACCACTATGCACCAATAACTTATTTTTACAAGTTGAAACGAGTCTAAGTACTAGAAACATTTCACATGTGGACCACTTCCACTATCTAACATGGTAGGACTGCACTGGGTTTACTAAATGCTCTCTCGCTAAGTCCTTCCTGTGCATGTATTGTTATTTTGGACCCTGTTTGAATGCAAGCTGGTGAATAGGTCTGAGGTACCTAATTCCTCTTATCCCTGAGTCTCTGCTACTACTCCCGCTGCTGTTACTGTTCCTCCTGATGCTTGCTGCTCTTTCTCCACCTGCTGCCGCTGGTGGCTATACTGTCTTCATCGCCGTGGTTTTGTGTCCCTTTCGACAGCCAATTCTCTGGAGCAACAGCATCAGCTTGCAGAGCTGTCTCAGACAGAACTGGTGGCGTTGCAGGCGCGGCTAGGCGAGCACAAGGTGGAGTGCGAGCGGATGCTGCAGAATGAGAAGTGCCGTGCCCAGGAAGAGCTCGACAACACCAGGTGCGTAGCGCAGGCACTGGTGGGAGCGACGGTGAGATTGGGGGACATGGGGGGCGTGATTAGGAGGGTGCTCGGTGGGTGTGGGAGTGATGGGATGGCAGTCCGTAGCGAGGTGGCAGAGGTGAGCGGTGGTGGGATGGCGGTAGAGTCACGTCAAGGACTCATGGCACGAGGACAAATACGTGCAACGTCCAAGGTGTTCAGATCACGCATGTGCGAGCGTGTGCTTCCGAAAAGCAGAACACAGGGTGACTGAGGTTGAGTGATGGATACACGGGAAAGTAGAAAATCAAGGAACAATTTGTAATACAATCCACGTTTGAAAAACGTTCCCAGGCTGCTCTGCTTGTCGCGCCAGTCGCACCATGCCCATGCAATTGCTTTTACTGACATTTCGTGATCTGCACATACGCACCGCGGCCTTCAGCTTACCGCTTCTCGAATGCCCATTCTGTTCCTCTTCACTCCCCTTGCCCCGCTGTTTCCTTTACCTCCCCTACCCATTCGTGATCCTGAAGTACCCTATGTCACGGTCTCTCATTCTTTAACCCTTGTATGCCCCTGCCATCTAAATTATTAAATTCTGTCACTTTTTTTACTATGTCAAACGCTTTGAGTGAATTCGCTTTATAAATATACAATTAGATCAGATATATAGGACAGTGCAGTGTGAGATCTTCCACGGTTCTGTGTTGGATTCTCAGTGCGAGTGAGCGAGCGAGTTAGCGAGCGTGGGAGTGCCCGTGCTTGACGCCGTGCTGCCTCCTTGTGGTGTTGTACAGGGGCAAGATGGAGTTCATCAAGGCTGAGCTAGGAGTCTCCAGGGCAGAGGAGGCTGCGACGGCACAGGAAGTGGTGCGGCTGCAGTACACAGTTCATCACGCGGATGCGGAGATGAATTTCATGCGCGGCCAGATCGACGGGCTGCAGCACCAGGTAACTAGAGGCTTAAGCTGCAGCCCCACACCTCTATTTGTGTGCACGTGGGGTCTGTCCTCATCCGCTGAGCAGTGCACCATCGCAGGTTAGAGAATGGTCCGCAGAAGCATATATCACAGAACTACTTCTGAGAAATATTTAAGCGCCCTCTGGTCCACACAATAGGAGGAAGTACTTTGATACATGCTATGCTATGGAGGGTAATGAGTAATGTTCATCACAAAACAGTCAGATCTTTGGTTTTCAGAATTGGAATTTAGCTCGATTTAGTGCAAAGCCAACATTGTTTTCCTGAGCTTTTCTGTGCAGTCATTGATGACCAGGCTAAGTTGATTAACTTATTGCACATATGTACCTGGCTTAATCACAGGTGGCTGAAACCTGAAGGGGTTATGAAGTAACGTAGATGCAGCCAGGAAGGCAATCACCCATTATAATTTTTTTTCTAATGTCGTATGATAATGCATTTCTGCATGGCAAAAAGTATAATTGTGAACACAAGTTTTATCGTGAACAAAGTAATGCACAAACAATGCAAGACAGGGAGTTAAGGGACTAAAACAAACCACACGATGTAACAGATTACAACAGGGAGAACATACGGCATTTTAAACCAATAAGAAGTTATATACAAACAGGTAGAGAGAAAACTAAATATTTGTGATTATATACAAAATAGTAATTTAGTGTGATTAGTCTTCTGCACTCTGAACCAAGCTGTCAGAGTTTGATTTCCAGCCATGGGTAGCATCGATGGCCAGTGATATCTGAACCAATCTTGGGTGTACCACCTCTTGCTGACCAGTGTGATGAAGTACGATCAATAAATTACCATGACCGGTATGGCTCAGGGAAACCTTCATCCAGCAGTATCACAAGAAGTACAATCATTCAGAGGTGGACGAATCATGGCTGCTCATGATGACGATGCTAATGATGACGATGGTAAAATGATCGTTGTCTGTAATAAGGCTCAGAAAGACGAGGCAGTATTCATGCAGCTGAGGGAGGAGCTCAAGGCGCTCTCCACACATTCACTTTCATACACACACACGTGCGCCCGCGCACACACACACACAAAGCCTCACTCCCAGCACGAGTCTGAGTCATTAGATTTCGCGGAGGATCGCTCCACTTAACAAAATAGCTCCACAGTAAAATTTGCAAGTGTGAGTTCGCGTTTAAAGTCAATATAAAAAAATATATTTCATGGAAGCAGGTTAAGTGCGGATGTTAGTAAGTCCGGTGTTCGTAAGCTGAGGACTGCCTATATACACTTATTTTTCACACTGATGTATAGATGCGCGCTGGGTTACTGAACATCCTCTGTTTAGGGGCTGTACCACGTTACGATCCATCATCCCACCTCTATTAGAAGTACCCACTACTACTACACAATCTCCCTGTTGCTACGTGCATCTCGATCCCATCCCTTAATTTGACCTTTTAATGCACCTTTTGGGTTAATTGGTTCATATATATGGGCTTTTATAGGTGTTATTTTGAGTTGTATGGATGGTGGTCGCCCATCCAAGCACTATCAAAGTTCAATCGTGATTTTCTTATAAGATATAATATTGAGTGTATTCTGGGTCATTTGGTCATGGGTGGTGTGGTGTATGGACATCTGTTAAATATAGTTTCATAGCTGTTCAGATTCCTATATTTAAAATAAAGATACTGGTTTGTATGTCTTTGTTGTATCTGAATGTTATATAGCAACTGTACACAGGCATTAAAACGCTTTGCCGTATCTCTCTGCTGCTTTATGCCCGTGGCCCACACAGCTCTTTGAGAACAACAATCAGATGGGATCCCTGCAGGCGGGGATTCTGGACTACCAGCGCGTGGTGGGAGAGCTGCATGCTGCGCTGGCGCCATCCCACGAAAACTTGCAGAGCTTGCACGCACAGCTCCAGGATCTGCAAGTGCTGCACCAGCAGAGCGAGGCGAAGGTGAGTGCACAGCATTCGGCGTCACAAAGATCCCCCGTATAGCCTTAATAGACTGTTGGGGCAAGTGCTGTTAGCGAGCACCTATGAAGGCCGGCACGGCATGCGAGGGGATGTGTGACCAGCACCACACCTATCTGCCTGTGTATCCCAAGTGGTGATTTTTACACACCGTCTAGGTCAGGGGTCGGCAACCTACGGCTCCGGAGCCGCATGCGGCTCTTTACGGGCTGCTTCTTGACGATATGTACAGTATGTACTCAGATGCATTGCGGCTCTTGAAATACTGAATTTTGTACCGAATTGGAAAGAAATGGCTCTTCTTGTTATTTTGGTTGCCGACCCCTGGTCTAGGTGCTCATTTGAGGCTGAATCGACCTAGGGGAGGCCTAGGAACGATTCAGAAAATTGTCACTGGTGTTGGCCATGAGTGAGTGAGAATTGAACTCGGTTCGCTGGGTTCGTAGCGCAGCGCGCAAACTGCTACAGTGCCGCTCCCCACACACTCACTTTCACATACACACACATGTGCGTGTGCACACCCACATTCACTCCCAGCACGAGGCTGACTCATGACATCTCATGGAGGATCGCTGCACTGAACAAAATAGTTCCACGGTTCAGTTTGCAAATGCGAGTTCGCGTTTTAAGTCAATGGTAACCGAAAATTAATACATTTCATGTAAACAGGTTCGTCAGCCAGGTATCCGTAAGTTGATGACTGCCTGTATACACTTCTTTTTCATACTGATGATTGGACAGTATGGATGCGCACTGGGTTACTGAGCATCGTCTGTTTAGGGACTGTACCACGTTACGATCCACCATCCCACCTCTAGTAGAAGTACCTACTACTACTAGACCATCTGCTCCCCTCTGCTACGTGCATCTCCCTCCCTGTTTTTGGTTGGAAAGCGATCTTAATCTGACATTTTAATGCAGCTTTTGGGTTAATTCATATATGTGGGCCTTTATAGGTGTTATCTTGGGTTGTATGGATGGTGGTCGTCCATCCAAGCACTATGGAAGTTCAGCCATGCTTTTCTTCCAAGATCTGAGATGATTGGGTGCATTCTGGTCATTTGGTCATAGGTGGTGTATGGACATCTGTGTAAAAGAGCTTAATAGCTCATTACATTGCTCAATTATAAATAAAGATTCCGATTCGATGTGTCTGTTGTTGCATCTGTATATTATACAATAACCGCACGCAATCGTTAAAATGCTTTTCTGTGTTTCTTTGCCGCCGTTTTCCCGTGGCCCACAGCTCATTGACAGGAATTGGCAGCTGGAATCTCTGCAGGCAGAGATTCAGTGGTACGAACGTGTGGTGGTGGAGCTGCACGCCGAGTTGGTGCCCTACCGCGACAACAGGCAGAGCGCACACTCAGAGCAGCAGCATCTGCAGAGCGAGGTGGAGGTGAGCGCACAGCACTCGTGCGTCGCACACACACAAGTACATAATTTGCGTTTAACGTAAATAATATATTCATACACACACGATTCAGTGTATGATGATAATGATGAGCTGGTCTAACCATCTCGTTAAGCCGTCATGGTCCTCATTTACAAATACAGATTATCTATCTATAGACAATTCCATTATTGCTGTAAACAATGATAACGATAAGAATGATTTAGCACCTTTCTGTTCACCGGGGCATCTCAGAGTGCTTTACATCACATCTCATCTCAACACGTTTGAAAGGGCACCCTCAATGACAGATGTCCCTGTGGGCACAAGGTGACTCAGCACCTGGCGTGAAATCGACATTTGTCTGCCAGTAGGGGGTGCTGATTGTTGTGTGTATTCACAGTTGAGCTGGTATATGTACTTAGTTGTGTGTAGTGTCTAATGGGTCGGTTTGTCCACAGCTTCCTACGGTTGAGGAAGAGGACATCTCTGGCTGCTCACTGGAGCCCAGCGTTCAAGAAGCCTCCTAAGACCTGCCCCCCAAGGCCTCCAACACCCTCTGCGCCTCTCACATTGACTAACACACGCACATATCGACTGACACACACACACACACACATTGACTCACACACACACACACACATGGACTTACACACACAATTACATACGGACTTATACACACAAATATCGACTAAGACACACACACACGTGGACTTACACACACACATGGACCCATGCACACACATCGACTTACACACACACATCGACTCACACACACTGCCCTACACACACACATACACATATGGACTCACACACACAGACATCGACTTAAAATACACACACATGGAGTTACACACAAAGACAAAGATCCCCCGTATAGCAACAGACTGTAGGGGCAAGTGCTGTTAGCGAGCACCTATAAAGGCCGGAATAGCACACGAGGGGGTGGGTGGCCAGCACCACGCCCGGCCGGCTTTGTCTCCCCAGTGGCGATGTTTATGCACTGCACCAGGTACTCATTTCAGGCTGAATCGACCTAGGGGAGGCCCAGGAACGATTCAGAAAATTGTCACTGGTGTTGGCCATGAGTGAGAATTGAACTGGGTTCGTAGTGCAGCGCGCAAACTGTTACAGTGCCGCTCCCCACACACTCACATTCACATACACACACATGTGCGTGTGCACACCTACATTCACTCCCAGCACGAGGCTGACTCATGGCATCTCGTGGAGGATCGCTGCACTGAACAAAATAGTTCCACAGTTCAGTTTGCAAGTGCGAGTTTGCGTTTTAAGTCAATGGTAACCGAAAATTTCATGGAAACAGGTTCGTCGGTCGGGTATTCCGAAGTCAGGTGTTCATAAGTTGATGACTGCCTGTATCCACTTCTTTTTCATACTAATGGTTGTACAGTATGGATGCGTACTGGGTTACGGAGCATCCTCTATTTAGGGACTGTACCATGTTACGATCCACCATCCCACCTCTAATAGAAGTACCTACTACTACTAGACCATCTGCTCCCCTCTGCTACGTGCATCTCACTCCCCGTGTTTGGTTGGAAAGCGATCTTAATCTGATATTTTAATGCAGCTTTTGGGTTAATTCATATATGTGGGTTGTATGGATGGTGGTCGTCCATCCAAGCACTATGGAAGTTCAGCCATGCTTTTCTTCCAAGATCTGAGATGATTGGGTGCATTCTGGTCATTTGGTCATAGGTGGTGTATGGACATCTGTGTAAAAGAGCTTAATAGCTCATTACATTGCTCAATTATAAATAAAGATTGCGATTCTATGTGTCTGTTGTTGCATCTGTATGTTATACAATAACCGCACGCAATCGTTAAAATGCTTTTCTGTGTTTCTTTGCCGCCGTTTTCCCGTGGCCCACAGCTCATTGACAGGAATTGGCAGCTGGAATCTCTGCAGGCAGAGATTCAGTGGTACGAACGTGTGGTGGTGGAGCTGCACGCCGAGTTGGCGCCCTACCGCGAAAACAGGCAGAGCGCACACTCAGAGCAGCAGCATCTGCAGAGCGAGGTGGAGGTGAGCGCACAGCACTCGTGCGTCGCACACACACAAGTACATAATTTGCGTTTAACGTAAATAAAATATTCATACACACACGATTCAGTGTATGATGATAATGATGAGCTGGTCTAACCATCTCGTTAAGCCGTCATGGTCCTCATTTACAAATACAGATTATCTATCTATAGACAATTCCATTATTGCTGTAAACAATGATAACGATAAGAATGATTTAGCACCTTTCTGTTCACCGGGGCATCTCAGAGTGCTTTACATCACATCTCATCTCAACACGTTTGAAAGGGCACCCTCAATGACAGATGTCCCTGTGGGCACAAGGTGACTCAGCACCTGGCGTGAAATCGACATTTGTCTGCCAGTAGGAGGTGCTGATTGTTGTGTGTATTCACAGTTGAGCTGGTATATGTACTTAGTTGTGTGTAGTGTCTAATGCAGGGGTCCTCAAACTACGGCCCGCGTGCCACATGCGGCCCGCCGAGGACATTTATCCGGCCCGCTGGGTGTTTTTGCCGCCGCTGCCTGTCTGTTACTTTTTTTCTACATGAGAAGGACGGTCATTGGTGGAAGAGGGAGAGGGGGCGGAGTTCCCCCCAATCAGACTGCATTGATGGGCAGTACAGTCTGTAAGTCTCTGTGTGGGCAAAGTTATTGCTGGTATATTGTTTTTGTAGCGCTGTATATATATTGGTATTTTACTAATAGCAATTTTGACTCCCTAGGAAACAATGATGTCAAGAAAGAGAAAAATTGACTCGGAGTGTAGGATATTCAAAGAACAGTGGACTTATGATTACTTTTTCATGCAGTACAAGGAAAGAGCTGTGTGTCTGATATGCCAGAATATAGTGTCTGTGTTCAAAGAATACAATTTACGTCGACACTATGAAACTCAACATAAAGATAAATATGCTTGTTTGGTCGGAGAAGTGAGAAAAGATAAAATATTAAAACTGAAAAATACATTAACAACTCAGCAAAATACTTTTGTGAAGCAGAAGCAGCTACATATTTCATCACTGCGAGCAAGTTTTCAAGTTGCCAAGCTAATAGCGTGCACTGGCAGACCATTCGTGGAGGGAGAATTTGTTAAAGAATGCCTTCGTTCTGTTGCCAAAGAGATGTGTCCAGAGAAGGCCGATTTATTTAGTACAGTGAGTCTTCTAGGACCTACAATTACACGGAGGATTGAAGAAATGGGAGACAATTTGCATCAGCATTTGCAAAACTCCACAAAAAAACTTTCCTATTTTTCCTTGGCACTCGACGAAAGCAATGATGTTCGTGATTCTGCACAACTTCAAATTTTTATTCGTGGGACGAATGACTATTTCGAAGTCACAGAAGAGCTTGCTGCACTGCAAAGCATCAATGGAACAACTACAGGAGAGGATATCTTTCGATTTAAAGCTTTCGTGACTGCAGGGATTCATCTTCTTGGTTCTTTCGGTAAAGTCACATAGAAGGGAAGTAATAAAATAATTCTCACGACGTTTCGGCCACAACGCAAGCAGCCGTCCTCAGGTGAAAACCAGGTCTGTTGGGGAGACAGCGTCTGAATGAAACAGCACACGAGCTTGGAGCATATATAAGCTGGGTTGGAAGCGGGGGAAAGGGCGCCTTGACAAGAGAATTTGCATATCAAGAGGAATTTAGCATATTTATGGGAAATGCAGGAATGTGATTAGTACTACATATGCCCGTGCTGCATATGTAGTACTAATCACATTCCTGCATTTCCCATAAATATGCTAAATTCCTCTTGATATGCATCTCTCCCCTCTGAGACATATCCTCATCTCAGGAACCATGCACTCAAAATGGCAACCATCTTTGGCAGCACTTATGTCTGTGAACAGACTTTTTCCAGAATTAAACATTTGAAATCTCCAACCAGATCTAGACTAATGGTTGCACACTTGCATCACTTGTTACGACTAGCAGTGACAAATATGGAACTGGACATTGACCATCTCATTAGCCAAAAGCAGGCCCATAGTTCCCATTGAAATACTGGCAAGTTTGTTGATTTAACTTACTTGTTCTTCATTTTAAATATTGTATTTGTTCCCGTTTTGTTTCTTCCCTTCAAAATAAGATATATGCAGTGTGCATAGGAATTTGTTCATAGTTTTTTTTGTAACTATAGTCCGGCCCTCCAACGATCT
This sequence comes from Lethenteron reissneri, assembly GCF_015708825.2. NCBI lineage: Eukaryota > Metazoa > Chordata > Hyperoartia > Petromyzontiformes > Petromyzontidae > Lethenteron > Lethenteron reissneri. The sequence goes on along the minus strand of NC_083787.1, from coordinate 10,709,770 downwards.
GAGGGACAGTGAACTGGCCCCCTGTTTAAAAAGTTTGAGGACCCCTGGTCTAATGGGTCGGTTTGTCCACAGCTTCCTACGGTTGATGAAGAGGACATCTCTGGCTGCTCACTGGAGCCCAGCGTTCAAGAAGCCTCCTAAGACCTGCAATTACATACGGACTTATACACACATATCGACTAAGACACACACACACGTGGACTTACACACACACATGGACCCATGCACACACATCGACTTACACACACACATCGACTCACACACACTGCCCTACACACACACATACACATATGGACTCAAACACACAGACATCGACTTAAAATACACACACATGGAGTTACACACAAAGACAAAGATCCCCCGTATAGCAACAGACTGTAGGGGCAAGTGCTGTTAGCGAGCACCTATAAAGGCCGGAATAGCACACGAGGGGGTGGGTGGCCAGCACCACGCCCGGCCGGCTTTGTCTCCTCAGTGGCGATGTTTATGCACTGCACCAGGTACTCATTTCAGGCTGAGTCGACCTAGGGGAGGCCCAGGACTGGTTCAGATAATCGTCACTGGTGTTGGCCATGAGCGGGAATTGAACCCGGGTCGCTAGGTTCATAGCGCAGCGCGCTGCTACACTACCGCTCCCCACACAAATAGACAAATATCCCCCGTGTAGCCTTAACAGACTGTAGGGGCAAGTGCTGTTAGCGAGCACCTATGAAGGCAGGCACGGCACACGAGGGGGTGGGGTGGCTAACACCACGCCCGGCCGCCTTTGTCTCCCTAGTGGTGATGTTTACACACCGCACCAGGTACTCATTTTAGGCTGAGTCGACCTAGGGGAGGCCCAGGACCGGTTCTGACAACCGTCACCGGTGTTGGCCGTGAGCGGGAATCGAACTCGAGTCGCCGGGTTCACAGCGCAGCGCGCTAACCGCTACACTACCGCTCCCCACACACACACACAAACGTACACACACACATATGGACTCATCACACACACATACACATCGACGTACACACATATCAACTGACACATATGTAATATAGCTCGCAGAGACGGCGTCGTCTCTTCTGTTTGTTTATTATCAAATAAATATCAACCAATAACTCAACGTGCAACTACGAGTGACTATATACACACGGGTGTTTCACACGACACGATTCTGGGATAACATAACTTCCTCTTGTAAGACAACTCGCGGACGATGAAGACGGCCCGGACCCAGAGCACGACGACGCAGTGCCCCACACCAAGCACAACCCTGAACCTTCACTCACACTGCTATTTATCCTCGCCGGGCCCGACCACACCCTATGCCTTAATACAATTTGTTCCCGTCTAAGGAATGCTTATTAACTCGTCCTTCCCTACCATTGGCTCCCGTCGCGTGAATGCTCATGAACTCATTAGCAACCATGGTCCCGGTAATCCTTCCATTAGTGACCATGGTCCCGGGGAGCCACACCATCCGCCATCGCCCCACACTGTCATTACAACACCCCCCCTTTGCAACGTCAGTAACGTCTTCCGAACGCCGAGATGTAATAATTTGGTTTCGTGTACCACTCGAGTCAACGCACCCCGTAAAACCGTAAGAACCACCAGGCCGTAGCGTTGAAACCCTCATCCCATCTCATAAGCAACCCGTCCCTCAGCACAATCTTTGAGGACTTCGCCAAGCTAGGGTTCGTTAGTTCCCGCTCCGCACGCCCCCAGAGTCGCAACAAGGACGCGTGATCCATTTGCAACCGACCCCATTCGGCAAGCGTGAGGCCCAGTATTCCATCTACCGGTGCAACGTTACCAATGGGTGCTGCGCTCTCCACTGACGCCACTACCCCAGATGGCTTCGCGCCCCGTGGCTTACATCGTCCTGCGCCCGTTAAACAAGCACAGCCCTCTCCCGTCGGCATTCCTTTTGGTTAAATCACCCGAAATGAAAATTCCTGTAATATCTCCAAGCAACGTGACAGTTGGCCCGAAGGTTGAACCACACGCAAGGAGTATTGAAGGGCCGCGTGGTCCGTGTGGACCACGAATTCCCTACCGTACAGGTAAGGCCTGTACTGTTGCACAAAGTGCACCATGGCCAAGAGTTCCCTCCTGGTCATGCTGTAACATCGTTCCGCGGATGACAGGATGCGGCTCCTGTACGCTACCACCCTTCCAACGCCGTTCTTAACTTGGGACAGGGCAGCCCCAAGACCCGTGTCACTGGCATCTGTATCTAAGGTAAACGATAGGGGAAAATCCGGCTACTCCAGGGGAGGCGCATCGGCATGGCTTTTGCGCAGTGTAACAAAAGCGGCATTCTCCTCCTCTCCCCACCTAAACTTTTGGCCTTTAGCCATTAAAGCATGAAGAGGCGTAGTGATCATCGCGAACTGCGGAATGAAACTTCGGTAATAGGGCGCGAAACCGACAAAACTGTGCACCTCCCCCACCGACTGAGGAGTCGGCCAATCGCGCACACACGCCGTCTTGTCGGGATCCGTTGCTATTCCGGAATCGCCCACGATGTGACCCAGATATCGCACAGAGGTTTGCAACAGGTGACATTTCGCAGGTTTCAACTTAAGGTATGCCGACCGTATCCTCAACAACACGGAATGCAACCATTGCAAATATTCCTCGAAAGTGCGGCCAAACACAATCATATCGTCAAGTTAAATGAGAAGTGAGTCCCATTGCAACCCCGCTAGGACTAGTTCCATCAACCTCTGGAAGGTGGCCGGGGCTGAGTGTAAGCCCATGGGAAGGCAGTTGAAATGGTACAATCCTTGAGGTGCTCTAAATGCCGTTTTTGGTTTGGATGACTCATCCAGGGGAAGTTGTCAAAATCCCGACAAAAGGTCTAAGGTGAAAAACAATCTGGCCCCCGATAGCGCATCCAACGAGTCGTCCATTCGGGGGAGTGGGTACGCATCTGCGACTGACACTTTATTCAACTTGCGGAAGTCTACGCAGAACCCGCACCATGCCATCAGCCTTTTTTACCAACACTACGGGAGCACCCCAAGGACTCGGCGAGGGGGAAATAATATCTGCCGCCAGCATTTCCTCCACCGCCAGTTGCACGCTTTCCTTTTCCCCCGGGCTTAACCTATACAGATTCTGTCGAATGGGGGCAGCCGTTCCCGTGTTAATATGGTGTTGCAGAAGGGAAGTGCGCCCAATATCAAACTTACCCTTACTGAACACCTCCGAATATTCACGTAGGAGGGATCACAACACGGCCCGCTGCTCCATGGACAACTTCGGGTTTTTCCCACACAGCTTTTCTATCCATGCTTCATCCTCTCCCCCTGTCTGCACCACTCCGCCTCCCACGGCATCCCCGGTGGCCTTGAGGGAATCTCTCCCCATCAACATTGCATGGGCTAACACCGTTCCCGCCTGAACCACCACCGGCTCTACCCGAACATTGCGGACTTGTAAGAACGGCTCCTGACCAACTCGCAACAGCGTCAACGCACCCACCAATGTAAGCCCCCGGGATACCGCCTTAGACAGGGTAAGGAGGACACCTGCCTCCAGGTCAGACAGGTCCAACCGTCTACGGTAACGCAGCGGGACCAAAACTTGAGTACCGGGCAGAATCTCCAAAGTTTCCTTAACCAGAACCTGGACCGACAACCCCTGTATTTCGCGTCGATGCGGGGAATAAAAAAAAAACAACCGCCGCCCTGACGGCATCTGAACACAACTTGTCCGGTGAAAATCAGTAGGGGCATCCTACTAAAAAAATCCGTTCCCAAAAGGCAGGGAACTGCTAATGTTCTCGAAATTAATACTGGCCCTGGTATCTCAATCTCCCCCAATGAAATGTGAGTATCTATTTGACCTACAATACCCATACTTCCCCTGTACGCCGCCACGCACACGTCAACCACCGGCACCACACAATGATTAGCAAAAGGCAACGTTTCAAAAACAACCTCCGATATGATAGCAGCCGATGCGCCCATGTCAACCAGAACCCAAACGTCCACCCCTTGTACGCGCCCGACGATAACCGACGTGCCTGCCGCCCCTGATACCACTCTGTGTGCCAGCTGTCGCCATTGCGTGCGCGAGTTTGGCCACCCCTGCATTGACCGTGCCAATCGATCGTTGCCCCCAACTAGAGAGCCCCCTTGTCCCGAAGCGTAAAATCTGGGCGATTCCTATCTGAAACCTGATTCTCACCACTATCTGGCACAGAAGAATTCCCTCATCAAAACACTAAACCATAGGGCCCCACTGCATTTCTGACCAACACCACCTAGCCAGTGAACTGGAACACGTACACTAGGCCCTGAAGATGAATGGATATTCGGACCGCATTATCCGCAAAGCTGTTTCTCCAACCATGGAGAAACAACCCCCTGAGACGCCGATCAAAACCATCACGTTACCATACATAGCAGGCGTTACCAAAAAGATTTCCAAAATCTTAAACAAACACAAGATCCAGGTCCGATTCAGGACAGTACACAAAATCCGTGATCTAATCCCATCTGTGAAGGATGCGATTCCTGACATGCAATATCCTGGAGTCTACAAACTTGTTGTACCTGTGGTGATGGGGAAACGAAACGTCATCGCTCGGACCATGTTAGCGAGCACAAGGCAGATCTGAAACACGGCAGAACTAATACCTCCGCCGTGGCTGACCATTGCTATAACGCTGTGGGCTCTCATGATATTGTTTTTTACTGAGACCAAGGTGCTCTGCAAACCTTCGGGCAACTATCAAAGGTTTGTTCATGAAGCCATCCAGATATATAAACATAGAAATAACTTCAACTGGGAAGATGGATACAGATTGAGCAATTTGAAGGATGTTATTAACAGAGGTGTAAAGTACTTGAGTAATTTTACTTGATTACTGTACTTAAGTATTATTTTTGGGGATTTTTACTTTACTTGAGTACGAATAAAAATCAATACTTTTACTTTATTACATATTTTTAGAAAAAAAAAGTACTTTTTACTCCTTACAATTTTATTTACAGTCAAAAAGTACTTATTTTTTGGAGATCACTTCATCTATTTTCCCTTGCTATTACCAAACCAATTGAATTGCGCTGATGCCCAGTTTAATTTAAATGTTATTTATTCTGCCTATGAAAATCGTTTTCACATTACATGAAATTGGTCAGACATGTTCATTGGTCCTTTGGAAGTGACGTCATGTCACATCTATTACCACAATGCACAGCACCTTGACCTCGAAATTAGAGAAATTATAACAGTCAATCAGTGGAAGAAAATGGAGGAAGAACGTGATTCAGCTGTGAGCACAGTCCAAAATCAGCCAAAGGATCAAGAGCACCCGTAGCCGTATCTTAGCGAATTCTTTTCTTTTAGTGGTATTATTAAGGATTCATTCAAGATGAAATGCGTCCTTTGTCTCCTGCTTAATAAGGAAATATCGGCCTTCAAAAGTTCGCCATCAAACTTAAGGAAGCATATTGAGGTAAGTACGTTAAGTATTTTGTTTTACTGATAGTTTTTTTTGTGCATGTTTTGACTTTGACGGCGCGCCTTTTATATGTGTAGTAGGCCTATTTTCACTAATGCATGCGATTGACAATATAAGGCTCACGTAATAAAATGCTAAAATGTATTTGTAATTGTCTGTAAATTATTTGCTATGGTAACGTTAGGTCCACGGGAAACGTGGCGCCTATAGCAGTATTGCTTTGAATCATCATTATCGTTCCGTGCTCTCATTGTGTTTGAATTCATGCACAACACAAGAAAACCAAGCGAGAAATTTTTTATTTTTAATAATTACCAAACCATCATGTTGTATTGTCAAAACGGTAACACTTTACAATAAGGTTCATTAGTTAATGTATTAACTAACATTAACTAACCATGAGCAATACATTTGTTACTGTATCTGTTAATCTTTGTTAACATTAGTTAATAGAAATACAGCTGTTCATTGTTTGTTCATGTTAGTTCACAGTGCATGAACTAATGTTAACAAGATTTTAATAAAGTATTAGTAAATGTTGAAATTAACATGAACAAAGATTAATAAATGCTGTATACGTGCAGTTCATTATTAGTTCATGTTAACTAATGTAGTTAACTAACGAACCTTATTGTAAAGTGTTACCGTCAAAACTAATGAAATAAATTCACCCTGTCATGTCAGCCTTACAGTCCTGTGTTTTTGTCAATATAATCAGAAATAAAATGAATGTTTGATAGTCACTAAATGCTACTGTATTTCTAAAATCAACAAGTATTTAACATTATAAAGTGTGCAATTGGATGCAAATGTCAGTTTTATTAATGCTGTAATTGTTATATTTATATTGAATATAAATATTTATTTGTTGTTTTTACAGAGAATGCACCCAAATCACCTCAAAAACTACTCTAAATTGACAGCACGGAAGAAAAAGATCGGGACCTCCACCCATGCTTCCAGCAGTAAGCAACTGAAAGTTGACTCAGTTTTCCCAGTCAAACACGTGTCTCCAGTCACTGTGAACAAAGCTATATTAAGGTACATCATTCAAGGACTTCATCCTTTCAGCACTGTTGATCTGCCATCATTTAAAGAGCTGATTAGTACACTGCAGCCTGGCATTTCTGTCATTACAAGGCCTACTTTACGCTCCAAGATAGCTGATGCTCTGATCATGAAACAGAAAGTGACTGCTGCCATGAGTGAAGTTGAATGGCTTGCAACCACAACGGATTGTTGGACTGCACGTAGAAAGTCATTCATTGGTGTAACTGCTCACTGGATCAACCCTGAAAGTCTTGAAAGACATTCCGCTGCACTTGCCTGCAAAAGATTAATGGGCTCTCATACTTTTGAGGTACTGGCCAGTGCTATGAATGGTATCCACTCAGAGTATGAAATACGTGACAAGGTTGTTTGCACAACCACAGACAGTGGTTCCAACTTTCTGAAGGCTGTCAAAGTTTTTGGTGTGGAAAACAATGATATCGAGACTGAGGCAAGAAGGTGTGAAAGTGATGACACTGATTCTGAAGGCTGTGGTGAGGGAAGTGATGGTGTGGAATTCCAAGATGCCTCTCGAGTCCTGGACCAAGACGATGGCTTTCGAATTCCAGCTACCAAAACATCAAAAGTGTGCCTGTCACTTACTTATCCTAGTCTCAAGCGTTGATGCCCAAAAAGCTCTCTCAAATGAACACTACAAGAAACTCTACAGCTCTGTCTTTGGCAAATGCCAAGCTTTATGGAATAAAAGCAGCCGATCGGCTCTAGCAGCTGAAACTGTTGAAGCAGAAATCAGGCTTCAGCTTTTAAGGCCAAACCAAACGTGGTGGAATTAAACTTTTATGGCTGTTGACAGAATTCTTCAAATTTGCAAAGAAGCAGGAGAAGGCGCACTTAGGAATATATGCACCTCTCTTGAGGTTCCAATGTAAGTGTTTTTCCCCTCTATTGATGTAAACAATGTGGGTTGTTGTTGTTGTATACTCTTTGATTATGCCGATTTCTCCTGTAGGTTTAATCCAGCAGAAATAATGTTCTTGACAGAGTGGGCCAACACAATGCGTCCAGTTGCAAAAGTACTCGACATCTTGCAAGAGAAAACGAATACACAGCTGGGGTGGCTGCTGCCTAGTGTCCATCAGTTAAGCTTGAAACTTAAGCGACTCCACCATTCTCTCAGGTACTGTGACCCACTTGTGGATGCCCTACAACAAGGAATCCAAACACGATTCAAGCATATGTTTGAATATCCTGAGATCATCGCAGCTGCCATCCTTCTCCCTAAATTTCGGACCTTTTGGACAAATGATGAAACCATCATAAAACGAGGTAAAATGAATGCAAGCAACATACACTTGACGAATTCTAATCTGGGCAACATTTGAGCCATACCAATATTTTTTTTTTAGGAATATTATGATCCGATCTTTGGCTGTGATCTCAATATGAATATTGATGTATAGTATTCTTGCAGCAGGTTGTAGTTATCCCCCAGTGTTTCTTGAAACAAAACTCTCGTATCATATGTGGCTTGGAAATGCTGTTAGAATTTATGCTAAAATAAGGGATTTGCATGATTTTAGACATTTAGATGTAGATGACTGCACGTAAATGTAGTTAATGACAAAATCCATAAAATTTGTTCCCAGTCAGAAGCCCCTCAACCAAACCTTTCTTTGTGTCTGCTCACTCTGCTTGTAGGTATGGACTACATCAGAGTGCATCTGGAGCCTTTGGACCACAATAAGGAATTGGCCAACAGTTCATCTGATGATGATTTTTTCGCTTCTTTGAAACCGACAACACGTGAAGCCAGCAAAGAGTTGGATGGATAACTGGCCTGTGTTTCAGACACCAGCGAGTCTCTGCTCACGTTCCCTGCTATTTGCAGCCTCTCTATCAAGACTAATACACCTCTTCCTGCATCGGCTGCCTGTGAGAGGCTTTTCAGCACTGCAGGATTGCTTTTCAGCCCCAAAAGAGCTCGGCTTGACACTCACAATTTTAAAAATCAGCTTCTGCTTAAGTTAAATCTGAGGTTTTACAACTTTGAGTAGCATGTTGCATACTGGCATTACATAGACTTATAGTTTGATAATTAAATACAAACAGTTCTAAAGCAGGATAAAACATTGTATGCATTTCATTTAATGTTTTTTGAGATTAAAAGCTTAAACAAGAATCTCTAGTTTTCATTCTTGCTGTTACTTTTACTTCTTTAATACTCAAGTACAATTTTAATGTGGTACTTTTTTTACTTTTACTCAAGTAAGATTCTAGCCAGATACTTTTACTTTTAATTGAGTAAAATTTTCCCTCAGTACTTGTACTTTCACTTGAGTAACATTTTGAGTATTTTTTACACCTCTGGTTATTAACCAGGTAAAACTATAACTGCTTTTGGCCTGCCTTCATATCCGCATCTCCAGTTTCCTAATCCTCCCACTCCCAGCCCCGCCCACTTCTCCTCCCCACCCTGGCATTTTTTGCCTTGCTTCTAATCCTTCGAGCAGCGCTCAATTCCCTTACCCCACATCCCCCTCTCTATCTCTCCTCCCTGGCTCCTCCCCGATCTCTTACCTATATAGTCTCTCGTCACGGCAGCCCTTTTGCCCACTTCAGCAATTGTTTTTTGCTGTGGTTGTCCCACCTGATGACGGACGCTTGTGTTGCGCCCGAAACGTCGTGATTTAATGTATTTTATTTTATACCTACGTGACTTTACCGAAAGAATATGGATCCCTGCAGTCACGAAAACTGCAAAACGAGATTTAACACAAACACATCGACTGCACACACATCGACTGAGACACACACACATGGTGGCAGACACGCACACGGACTCACACGCAGACAAGAACTTAGACACAATAATATATATATTAATACTGACCAAGTAATTTTTTTCGAAATATTAGTTGTCAGCACACAAAAAAAATATTTTTAGATTCCCAAGGTGATATTATCACAACCCACCCCCACCAGCACCTCCCCTTCCTTACAGGGCATCGCGGTTTAATAAACACAATCCTGTGGAGCTGGTAGAAACGTTGGGTTGCTCGGTCAATGGCCAGGGTCAACGGCGGCGTGGTGTATTCCGCAAATATGGCCGACTGAGGGCGGGCACAAGCCGGCGTGAATAGGTTAAACGTTGAGTTTTATAAGGGCACCACGGGGTGACCAGCCCCTCCCCACCCAGCCCCACCCCTCCCACCCCCACCCAGCTCCCCCCCCCCCCACCCTCCTCTCTCCACCCAGCCCCACCCCTCCCATTTTTGGATGCACGACGGACGGACACAATAATCCCTTGTGGGCTGGTGTAACCAGGAGGTTCCTACCAGTAGAAGCTTTACTACCCGGGTTCGCCCGAGACTTGGATTCTTGTCTTGGATTAATACACGGCCTATGCGGAGGGTTTGGGGGGTGGGGATGCGTGACATCAGCAGACACATTGTAATGCTTCCGCATGTGGGTGACATCACAGATGTGACGTCACCCCTGACTTGCCGTGCAAAATATATCCATTATTACGCCCACCCCCCCCCCCCCAAAAAAAATACAAGAGTCTATTTTTATATTTTTTTCATTGTGTACAGTCGGGAAGCTACCCACATGCCAAATTTCAAGTTATGCATGTTAGGAAGTATGCTAAACATTTCGAACAGACACACGTATTCACAAATTTCCCTTTTATATATATGTAGAGGTGTTACATAATGGGTAGAAACAGGCAGTTACACTGGGGTGTCTACATCCACGTCCGCAAACGGTTACCACCCTGGGGGGCTGTGTCGGGGGGGAGGCTGGGATCCCACACAGCCCCACCCCTCGAGGGCATGTTGGTATATAAGGCGGAGAGCGAGAGAGCTCGAGGCAGTCGTTGGGTACAGATCAAGATGAAGAGCCAGTGAAGACTGAAGGCCAGCTAGCTAGACCTGGAACTACCCTGACTCGCTGTTCTTGTAAGAGCCGAGCAGGGCAAGCCAGTGGGCGACCTAAGAGCAGCGAGGTCTGATGTCCTTGTGTAATGCGAGCAAGGACAGGGTGGGCGCTGCCTCCGCACCACTCACACGGGCCGGTGTATTGGAGAGGCGGAGCCTGGTCGTCGCGGTGAGTGGGGGCGGAGACAGGGGCAGTAAGAGAAGGTGGAGTTTGGGTCACGTGAGAGAGGGGATATAAGGAGAGAGCCGGAAGAGGAGGGAGAGGAGAAGAGAATGAACCACGGAGGGAGCCACGCTGGCAGTGGAGGGAGAAGTGGCGCCATTGCCACGTGGTCGGGGGTCATAGGCGCACTGGGGTCCAGCGTGCGCGGGGCAGCGGAGCGTGCGGGACCGCACGGAGATAGAGAGAGCCAGCAGCGTGTGCGAGGTACCCGAAGGGTGGTGTGGCCCGGGCGGGTGAGGAGAGAGCACACGGAGGGGCCGGAGGAGACGGCGTGGCGAGAGCCACACGGAGCGTGTGCGGGGCGCACGGCGACGGAGAGAGAGAGCCACACGGAGCGTGCGCGGGGCGCACGGCGAGGGTCGGAGCGAGGACCAGCGGGTGCGAGGAAAGAACCCAATAAAGGACCAACGGAGAGCGACATTGTTGTATACTAACCCTTCTTCCAAAATTGAGATTAATAATATTTGATGATATTTGTATATATTATCTTTTTACTTGTTTTTTTTAATGAAGGAAACACACCAAAGCGCAGCAAACTGCAAAACACCAGGTGTTGTTAAGTAATGAACTGGAGGAGGGCTAGGATGGCAGAATTTGCAACCTTGCTTCAAGGAAAGATAAGGCCTGATGAACGGGCACATGTCACCCGTGCAGGCGGCAGAGACAGTGGGAGTGTCAGCCAGACATAGTTAAGGCAAAAAGCCCAACCATCCTGCATGGTTTTACAGTAACGTCAAAATTCGAAATTCAACAACAGAGTAGGCTAAATTATCGATCCTCGCGCTCGCTCAAATTGGAGACCAGGCTGCGAGCTACATCAATGAACCATTGCCCATTTGCTAATCCAATACTGAATGTTAATATTACTGAAGTCAAAACGAATTCTATGACCTCAGCACATGGGCAAATAATAGGGCAGTGTCGACTCAAAGGCAATGGAAGAAAGCAGAGGCGCCTTTGTCTAAATCACAACCACAGAAAGCCAGGAATCATCACTGATTGTGTGTTTAGGGATTCCGAGCTAGTTGGAACACGTGCACACAGGGGGGAGGTAGAAGTACGCCTTGTCCTCCTGCAGCTGAGGGAGCAAAGATAAACCCAAAAAGGCCAAGGAATTAAATTATTAAATCCAGGGTGAGTGGTCAAATGAAGTGGGTCAGCTCAAGGCTGTGTGCACAGGGGAGGGAGCTGATTTAAACAACCCTGCACGTCTGAACGTGAGGGGGCCTTTGACCTGAAATTAAGAATAACACTCCCAGAGCAGAAGGTTGGATGGCCACAGTGAGACGAGAATAAGAGTGGTGTATATCTCTCAAGGAGGCAGACCCAGCTGAACAACAAGGCTGCGGGGGTCACCAGAAGTTCGCGTTCGCCTAGTTAAGACAAAAAGCTCAATTATTCTGTATTGCTATTAAAGTAACGTTAAAGTCGGAATTTAACAACAGGGTAGGCTAAAGTTATTGATATTCACACCCACTCCAATTAAACCAGGCCACAAGTTACGCCTACTGAACCATCACCATCATTAAGTCAATATGAAATGTTATTTCCATACTTTAATACTTTCTATACAACTCGACCCGAAGCATATGACAATCAGAACCTTCCTAAGTCAAAATTGAATCGCACCCAGACAGGAGCGAATAGTCGATATAAGGTTGAAGAGGGAAGGAAATTAAGAGCACGGCGAACTGCAAACGTAAGCAAAAAGCCGGGAACGACACCAGCCCAGCAACAGCGAGTCGGGCTTCGACAGGCCATAAAAGTAGAAATAATAACTCCCGGGGTCAGGGGACACAAGAAGAAGCAGGCAGACAAAAACCAGAACTGACTCCAAGGTTCAACCGCCCTCACCTACAAGGAGTGACGGAAATTAATGAGGCCTTGAGTTAACGGCGTCAGCTGGACAGCAACAACAACGGCGAGCAGAGATAGGGTGGGGCAAAGACTGCGGGGCTATGGAATGCAACTTCGTGTCAGTAAAGCCCTGACAACTAAGTTAAGTTAAAGACATCACAATACATAATATCGTACATAACATCAATGTTAACGCTATTCACCGTAAACTATATTCCGCTTATATAACCATGCAGACACCAAGGAATACGAATTCCTAGGATCAAGAAACTTACCCCTTAACCTAAGATATCGGAAATAAATTAATAATAATAAGCATATGCATGAAAAGACAAAAGTAAAACTTATGGAAAAGCCAGGATAACGGGATGAATCACCACCAGGTCGAATATAAATACATAATAAAAAAAAAACGATGTTAAACCCAGGGTTGGAGAGAAAGGGAGATCCCGGCCGTCTTTGTATCCCCGCAGCGCGGGATAGGAGTGTGTATACGCTCGGGGAAACACCTCCACTTGAGTCAAGCACCACGATGGGAAACGACAGACCTTAGGTTACATACAGAATCATAACTGTGAAATAGTAAGGGACAAATGTTAACTTAAAACTTTTTAACCATTTCTTTGTGCGCCGGGTCGGAGAGAGTGTTGCCCCTCCCTCCAGGTTGTGCAACACGAACAAAGACGCCTATGAGACGATTTGTAACGTCTGTGTTTTGGGTTCATGAAGAAGGCCAGACAAGAGATAATATTGCACCCAGACAGAGAGACGACTTCGAGGCAATTTGTAACATCTGATTGTTTGCTCGTGGGTTTTATGGAGGGAGTGTGACAACGGAATATACCGTGGGTGATGCACACAAGGACATACGGACGTACGGACACACACATGGACACACCTGCCTACGGACAGATCCTGACACAGCAAAAATCGAAAGAAGCCCCGCCTTGTGGGCGGGATCCAGGGGGATTTTTCGGCATAAAGGAAAGGATCCTGAGCATTGGAAACTAGTGCGACCAGCGGGTCGACTCAGGAGCGAGTGCGACCAGCGGGTCGACTCAGGAGCGAGTGCGACCAGCGGGTCGACTCAGGAGCGAGCTCGACCGGGAGGGTCGGCTCAGGAGCGAGCTGCGACCAGCGGGTCGGCTCGACTCATCTTCAGCTCGTCTGGGACTCAGCCGAGTTCGATCGGCTTACCAAAGCCGGCTCTCGGGGCTCGACTCAAGCGGCTCCCCATCTCCTCTGCAGGCGGGCAAGACCCGCTTGACAGCTCAACTCGGCCTGCGTGGGTCAACCTCTGCCGAGTCGGAGGTCTCTGCTGCCGCCGGAGTGGTGAGGGTCGCGGTTTGGCGACGAGGCTCCGTGCACACCCTGGTCGACGACCCAACACTGCACGCTGCGAGCGAGTTGTGGGCGCCACCTACCGACCGGGTTCCGAACTGCGACAGCGTATCAACGGGCATCCGAACCAGTTCACCACGGTGACAGGGGAGCGACTGATACGTATGACGCGCACCGCCCCCTCACCACACGACCACCAGGCGTCTGTTTGACATAAAGAATCGACTCCGAACACTGACTATTCAAGACAACTCTTACCACTCAAACACACTCGAACCCATAAGCCATCCGTGGCTGGGAAGGCATCACAACGAGACCGAGTGATGGCCATCCGTCGTTTATAAGAGTATTCGTAATTTTATCTTTAATATTTAGTGGGCTGTACTCTTAATCGCATAAATTCCCAACAGATCCATCAATACGAACTGATTCTTGGCACCTCCTTCCGCCGAGCCACGCTCACGTGGGGAGTGGTGGCCCACCGGATCCTTATCAGGTGATCTGGTCCCCAATTAGTAAACTTGGTATAAGATAACGATCTTCGGAAAAGGAGCACCGTCGCAGGCCCTTACTCCGAGCCGTTCTGTTGTCAGATAACCTGCCGATGTATCTGTTGAGATTGATGCCTTTAAGAATAATAACTGTTTTTGATTGTGTTTTTTTTATCGCCGTATAATCTTTCAAGTATCTTTCAGTCATAATCGCCGCACGTACTCGCATCCTCTACAGAATATTCAACTGTCCCGTGACCCAAGGTGCTAACAACGTGATAAGGGTTGCGTATGATCAATAAGGAGTGCGGTACTGCGTGAACAATATTGAGTATAATCATTCATTAACGTTAAGGTTTTCTTAGCATAGTATTTGCATATTTTAACGACTCTCTCTCTCACTAACAACCATCGCGTTATGCGGGATCCATGTGCCGTTGTCAAAGTGAAATCAGACAATCGTAGATGATACTGTATTGATGCCGTGTTGACGTTCCGGGATTGAGAGTTCGCATACTATATCATAGTTAAGGTTGAATTAGTAATAAATTGATCAATACAGAAGTGGTTGTGTGATTCTTTCCTGAAATCTATGCATAAGATCTGCTTCTGCGTTGAGATCTGAACTTGGTGACCTTAATAAACACACTAACACATACTCAGTAAATGTTAAAGCGATAACGGGGTGAACCGGGGACCTAAAATATAACCACGAATACACACTCTGGGAATGTTAAAGCGAGAATGAGACGAACCTAGACAACGATGCCGAGTTAATCTAAGTTAATCTTGCATACTTACACCACACCTGCATAACTGCATACGATTAATTGCCTTATTCCGATCGATAACCCACCCTCGTCACCGAGGCGGGGTCTGGTTATCATAACGACTTGCATTATCATAATTACACCCACTCGCATAATTAATACGATTACCTCTCGAATTGGCATAATTAAAATGTGCATAATTACATAAATTAACATATTT
The DNA here is from genome assembly GCF_015708825.2 of Lethenteron reissneri. Lineage (NCBI taxonomy): Eukaryota > Metazoa > Chordata > Hyperoartia > Petromyzontiformes > Petromyzontidae > Lethenteron > Lethenteron reissneri. Next base: position 10,694,457 of record NC_083787.1, on the reverse strand, counting down.
CCGGATAATTACACATTTGGCCAAATTTCATTTAATTATTATTATTTTCACTGAATATTCATAACCCACATATACAACATAATAATTTCACCCACGCACGCATACAACATAACAAATTTTGATAACCAACATATACAACATAATGGGTGGCGTCGTCCGGGATCTCTCGCAGACAGTTTATGCATGAATTCAGGAACGAATCACTGTTGTGTTAATCAAAGTGTTGTGAACTAACGTTGCCTTGTGATTGTAAACGGGGGTATACAAACAAAACGCGCTCTGAAGGGAAATACCAGAGTAGCAGAGTATAACAAAGACAGCTGGGCTGAGATTATTTGCTCGAGTTGAACTGACGCATCCTGTGATACAATTGTTTATATGTGCTCTGAAGGGGAATTCTAGAGTAACTCACGACGCACATGAGATGTTAGAATTAAGATACACTCTTAAGTCTATTAACCACACTACATAATAGAGATGGCACAGGATCCACAACATTCTGAGTTTGACACACCAACGCATAACACTGATACAGAGTGGACCTCTGAGGAGGAGATGGAATCTATGGAAAAACAATATCGGGAATTTGTGTTAAAACGTACTGGACGGACTGCTAGCCAGCAGACGGAGCAGAGAGATATATGGGAGGGGAGCCATACAGAAGATGTTAAGGCCCATAGAAGGAAACTACTTAAGGACGTGATGAAATGTGGCAAAGCCAAACGTGACGTAAAAATTGCAGAAATAGCGAGGGTAGACTCGTATCTCCTCGCACAGACAGACAGAGAAAGATTATGGAATGAGGAAAAATTTGAAAGGGAGAGACAAGAGAAACTGTCCTTAATGGTGCAGGTAGAGCGTCTGCACGCCCTCGTGAGAGAGAAAGAATCCGCACTAAATGCACCAGTGAAACACCCAGACGTTGATACACAGAACACATACGGGAGTAACAATTTACCACACTCCGAGCCACGTGGACGTAGCCCAGGGCCAGGTCTCACAATGAGTATGGCTACTATGCAAAGCAATTTTGATAAAGTAACACCCTCGCAAATCGAGGAGAGAGAAGAGGAAATAATAATACAAACGGGAAAACATGAGGCCGACCACCCCAACGTTAGAGAGAGACAAATAATTAACCCTAAGTCATCAGGATACACTGTAATGATAGAGCGGAAAAGGGCGGAGCTGGTGCAAGACGGGAAACATGACATAAACAGCACACCAGGCAGACGCACGCTACGCAAGTATGGCCGACATGATGCAGATGACAAAGACAGCTCACCAGAGAAACGCACCTCGCACAAACACGACCAACACGACACGGGTAACAGGAGCTCACCAGAGAGACGCACATCACACAAGCATGAGCCATGGGATAAGCAGAAATCACCGAGCCAAGTTGACCCACGTAACAGGTGCAAAAGGCACTACAAAAGTTATGTTAAGCAGAGCCACCGTGATGGTGACGGCTCATCTGACACTGACTCCTCTGACGATCACCAACACGACATGGGTAACAGAGAGAGCTCACCAGAGGGACGCATGACATGTAAAAATCACCCACGCAAAACCACCCGCACCACAGATGACAGAGACAGGAATCCCGATAACCATGAAGCACGAGACAAACATAAATACAACACCTCACCTAGCAGGCACCACACACGTAGTAGGCAGCATGAAGATCAAGGACAAAAACACTCACCACATAGACACCGCTCAAGGAGATCACGCACACCAACCCACAAGCACGAATCACAAGACCCACATAAGGAAAACAAGAGACACAAGCAACGGGACAGATACGAATCCTCGGACAGAGGGAGATCACGACACAGACACGGGACACATGACAACAGTGATAGTGGAGACAAGGGTAGCTCAAGGGAACACTCCTCAGGAACCGACACCACTGATGACGAACAACACACTTTTAACAGTAAGACACTAAAACTAATGGACAAAGCACTCGTGAGAATTCCCTATTTCGATCCACATAACAAGAACAGGGATATACACACTCACATAGCTACAGTAGAACAGGAGGCTAAGATCCGGGGTCTGGGTAAATCAGCAGAAAAGGCATGTTTATTATCAAGGAGCCTACATGAACCCGCCAGACCATGGGTAGCCTCCCTGCCAAATAGGGTGAAGAGTGACTTTAAACAATTGAGCCGAGCAGTAGTTAAGAGATTTGGGGAATACTCCACACTATCCGAAGGATTGAACGCGGCAAAGTTGATGACCCAGCGTGTAGACGAAGACCCACGAGATTATCTCCTACGCCTTAAGAAAGCATATTACGCAGGGGACGTGGACAATGCCCAGGGAGATAAGACAGTCTTAAAAGTGATGTTCTTCCAATCATTGAGACCTGAAATAGTGAGAATAGTAGGAATGATGTTGGACCCCGAGACTGCCTCCCTACGCCAGATTGGAAGCAAGGCCCACACGGCCTGGGTGAACGGACGGAAAACCACTGGCATAGCCAAAACCCACATCGTCACCAGAGATAAAGAATGCCTCGATCTGGAGGGAAGCGAATCTCCAAGGAATAATATTAGCGCCACACGGGGTGGACATGAATTCCCCCAGGAGAGGGCGCCTAACCCAATAGAATCAACACCCGTCCACAACACGCTGAATAACGTTCCACGTGGGGGGAGGAACGAGGCCAGAGGAACCTGGCACCCACAGCCGCCACCACCATGGAATGCAGAAGAGGGCGGAGGCTGGAATTATGGAGGAGGAAGAGCGAGTGACGGGCCATACCTACCCCGCGGAGGCCGACGCCCACCAAACCAGTCACCATATCGTCCCCCACTGCCGCCTCCACTAGCAATAGAGCATAGACCACCGTTAGCTAACAGGAATCGATATGCTCACCACATTAGGATGGAAAAAGAGTTCCTAGGGAGTATGAAGACTCCCATGCAAGTAGCGAAGGGAAGAATACCAACTGTACCCACACAGGAGGAGGACACACCCAGCGCAAAGGTAGCCCAAGTGAACGTAGGGAAGACAAGAAGCCTCGAAGCAATCACCGAAGTGGTACCAGAGGGAAAAGGGTACCATCTGGGGGAATTGATTCCCGTAGGACCAGTCGGACGAGTCCACGTGGAAGTAATACTGCAAGACACCCTGACCAGCCAGGGCCTTTGTGATACTGGAGCAGAAATATCCATGATATCCAGAGAATTATTTGACGAACTCCAGACTGCCCTCCAGAGGAAGAATGAAACACTACAAATGATGCCAAGTAAACTTACCTACTCAGGATGTGAAGGGACCCACATGCGACCATTGGGCAAAGTTATGACGAAGTTGACGTTCAACAAAATCAACATGAACCATCCCCTATATGTCGTACGGAACCCCGGAAAAGAGCTGATCATTGGGATAGAACTACTGAATCGCCTGAAACCCATTATGAACCTTGAATCCCGACAAATTTGGGCACAGTCAATGCCGGAGCAACAAAGGGACTCAGAAGATGAAGACGTTATGAGAGACTCCACGGGAATCCAAGTGATAACACAAAAGAGCTCGACGACCTATCAACGACAATCAGGAACGAAGACGAGCTCCCAGCAGGAATTCGAATCACTCAGCTAATGACTAACAGACTGAGAGAAGACCGAAAGGAAGCCGACTTAGAGTCAGTATCACCAAATGACCGTCCCCTCATGGAGTATATACCGCCCCCTGGAGGCCAAACCGACGAACTGCAAACTGATGAAGGAGAACACAAGGGCAAGAGCGTATTACCCTCGGATGAAGCCAAGGCAACTCAACCGATAGTAACGCAAAAGGAACTTTCAACCGAGCCGCCCGAAACCACGAAGGCCTTGGACCCAGACCCAGGACAAGGAGTCTCCATAATAGAAGAACAAATCGAACAACAAATTGAAGCAGCAGACGCCCTCGAGAACGACACTCAACGAAATGAGCTTCGTCAACTGCTCCACAAATACCACTTCCTGTTCTCAGAAGACCCCTATGATTGCGGCAAAACCGGCCTACACGTGGTATCTATTCCCACACTGGAAGGAGCGCCAGCGGTATATGTGAAACAATACAAGATTCCACTGGCTGCCTACGAATCAATCCAAGAAACCTTGGAGAACCTACTCAAGAAGAATATAATTCGAGAATGCAACTCAACCTACAACTCACCGATTAGGCCTGTATTGAAACCCACAGGCAAGTGGCGACTCACCATCGACTATAGGCAACTCAACAAAACGGTTCCCCTATCTCGATGGCCAATGGCAGAAATCGACCAGAATCTCAACCAAATAAAAGGCGCAAAAATTCTCACCACCATGGATCTATCAAATGGCTTCTGGACCATGCCCGTGAAAGAAGCGGATCAATACAAGTTGGCATTTACATTCAATAGAATACAGTATACTTGGAACCGATGTCCATTTGGATACTCAAATTCACCTGCGGACTTTAACATATTCCTACACAAGGCAATGGACGACGCAAAAGAGCGAGGTACCATCGTCTATGTCGACGATATACTGGTCAAGGACTCCTCATGGGAAGAACACCTCGAGAGCCTCCAGCATACCCTCGAGCAGTTAAAGGAAGCAGGCGCAAAGATTTCAATACAAAAAGGACAGTGGGCACGCAAAAGGGTGGACTACCTCGGGCTCCAGGTCGGCACTGAGGGAATGTTACCCCAAACCAAAAGACTTGAAGCCCTCCTCGCACTCAAATCGCCCACCACAGTCACGACCCTTCAGAGCTTCTTAGGGATTTGCAACTACCTTCGACAGTTCGTGGACGACTACGCAGGAATCGTTCGACCCTTAGTCAAACTACTGCAAAAAGACGAACCATGGGAGTGGGGACAGGAACAGGAAGCCGCAGAAAAAGAATTAAAACGACAGATCACAGAGGCATCCTGCCTAGCATACCCAGAGAAAGAGAAAGAATACTACCTGGAGACCGCATACTCAGATCATAGTATCAGCTCGGTACTGTACCAGAGACAGGAAGCAGAGAAACGAGTTATTGCCTATGCCAGCAAAGCCCTCCGGGGAGTGGAGATGAAGTTCTCCGAGTGTGAGAAGGCGATATTTGGAAACATCTGGGCCATACAACATTTTCGGAACTTGTTGAACGGAGAGAAGATCCTCCTGGAAACGAATCATGAATCCTTGGCATACCTCAACAGTAAGAAGATTCGAGAGGGCCGCGTAACCAGCAGCCGAATAGCCAGCTGGGCACTGACACTCCAAGGCCTACCAATCACAGTGAAATACGCAAAAAACAAGAAAAGTCCAATGGCCCAAGGTCTTGCCGATTTACATGATTGTACCTTTGACAGCATAGAAGCAGAGGACGGAAAGATACCTCCGGAGGACAACAGGTACCTGCCCTTCAGGAAGGAGACATGTGCCGACCTACCAGTGGTATACATCGATGGATGCTCCAAGATGAAGGAGAACAAGCTTCACGCTGGGTCAGGAGTCATTTGGGAAACTGGCCCACTCACAGGGATTCAAGAGGGATTTCAGCTGGGACCAAAGTCAAACCAGTATGCAGAGTTGGTCGGGGTACACATCGCTGTCCAAATGGCATCCGATAACCAAATACGGACCATGGTGGTGTGCACTGATTCCAACTACGTACAGCACAGCTTCCTGCACCACCTACCCATATGGAAAAAAAACGAGATGAAGAACCATAGGAATAAACCAATTCACCATCGAGAACTATTCGAGGCCATAGATAAGATGGTTCAGAACAAGGATATGAAGATATTTTGGAAGAAAGTCAAAGGGCACTCCAAGATACCTGGTCAAGAGAAAACTGGGAACGACCAAGCAGATGCCATAGCAAAAGTGGGAAGCCTGGAAGGCACCCCGTGGAAGCTAGAAGACCAAACCGACAGAGACGGACAACAAGAGTCGACGAACCAAGACATCGCCGTGATAAGACTGGTCACAATACCAAGAGGAACATTCGTACGCATAGGGGACAAGGTATTATATAACCTAGACAAAAGCCTACACCAAGCGGAGGTAGAAATAGTAGACACATTCCGAGGCCACAAGTTTGAGATAAGCAGCACTCTGTCCAACTTGTTGAACAGTAAAGAATTCCATATGGTGAAATTATCCCTCAGCGAATCAGAGATTAACATAACAGATCTTACTTGGGCGACCGAAGAGGCTGGATATCAGCGAAATCAACAGATGGGGATGGGAATCACAGGGGCAACAGGGATGATCATACTAGTCCTGGCTATTCTAACCTTAACATACCATGTGGCCAAAATGAATGCCGAACTTAAAAGACTAATCGCAGACACAAGCCACCTACCATTCAAGCCCAGGAACAGGGATAGAGCCAAGGCCTGATGATGCCACCCAAGAATAACCGTAGAAACTATCTTTTTAACGATATCTCCTATAACACGTAGTCAATAGAATAATTTTTCCCTCCCTTATCGTTTTACCTTCCTTTAGAATTTTTTTTTTCTTTTTCTTTTTTCCTCTCTCTTGTCACATATAACCATGTTAAGTTGTGACACGTACGCGCGCGTTGTAAGGAATAGCAGCAAAACTTGAGGACAATCGATGGTTCATGATGGAAGAAGGGTATACATATTTTTTTTAAAAATAACCCGTGGCCATTTGACCACTGGTCATTTTTAAAAGGGCGGAATGTTGTATACTAACCCTTCTTCCAAAATTGAGATTAATAATATTTGATGATATTTTTATATATTATCTTTTTACTTGTTTTTTTTAATGAAGGAAACACACCAAAGCGCAGCAAACTGCAAAACACCAGGTGTTGTTAAGTAATGAACTGGAGGAGGGCTAGGATGGCAGAATTTGCAACCTTGCTTCAAGGAAAGATAAGGCCTGATGAACGGGCACATGTCACCCGTGCAGGCGGCAGAGACAGTGGGAGTGTCAGCCAGACATAGTTAAGGCAAAAAGCCCAACCATCCTGCATGGTTTTAAAGTAACGTCAAAATTCGAAATTCAACAACAGAGTAGGCTAAATTATCGATCCTCGCGCTCGCTCAAATTGGAGACCAGGCTGCGAGCTACATCAATGAACCATTGCCCATTTGCTAATCCAATACTGAATGTTAATATTACTGAAGTCAAAACGAATCCTATGACCTCAGCACATGGGCAAATAATAGGGCAGTGTCGACTCAAAGGCAATGGAAGAAAGCAGAGGCGCCTTTGTCTAAATCACAACCACAGAAAGCCAGGAATCATCACTGATTGTGTGTTTAGGGATTCCGAGCTAGTTGGAACACGTGCACACAGGGGGGAGGTAGAAGTACGCCTTGTCCTCCTGCAGCTGAGGGAGCAAAGATAAACCCAAAAAGGCCAAGGAATTAAATTATTCAATCCAGGGTGAGTGGTCAAATGAAGTGGGTCAGCTCAAGGCTGTGTGCACAGGAGAGGGAGCTGATTTAAACAACCCTGCACGTCTGAACGTGAGGGGGCCTTTGACCTGAAATTAAGAATAACACTCCCAGAGCAGAAGGTTGGATGGCCACAGTGAGACGAGAATAAGAGTGGTGTATATCTCTCAAGGAGGCAGACCCAGCTGAACAACAAGGCTGCGGGGGTCACCAGAAGTTCGCGTTCGCCTAGTTAAGACAAAAAGCTCAATTATTCTGTATTGCTATTAAAGTAACGTTAAAGTCGGAATTTAACAACAGGGTAGGCTAAAGTTATTGATATTCACACCCACTCCAATTAAACCAGGCCACAAGTTACGCCTACTGAACCATCACCATCATTAAGTCAATATGAAATGTTATTTCCATACTTTAATACTTTCTATACAACTCGACCCGAAGCATATGACAATCAGAACCTTCCTAAGTCAAAATTGAATCGCACCCAGACAGGAGCGAATAGTCGATATAAGGTTGAAGAGGGAAGGAAATTAAGAGCACGGCGAACTGCAAACGTAAGCAAAAAGCCGGGAACGACACCAGCCCAGCAACAGCGAGTCGGGCTTCGACAGGCCATAAAAGTAGAAATAATAACTCCCGGGGTCAGGGGACACAAGAAGAAGCAGGCAGACAAAAACCAGAACTGACTCCAAGGTTCAACCGCCCTCACCTACAAGGAGTGACGGAAATTAATGAGGCCTTGAGTTAACGGCGTCAGCTGGACAGCAACAACAACGGCGAGCAGAGATAGGGTGGGGCAAAGACTGCGGGGCTATGGAATGCAACTTCGTGTCAGTAAAGCCCTGACAAACAAGTTAAGTTAAAGACATCACAATACATAATATCGTACATAACATCAATGTTAACGCTATTCACCGTAAACTATATTCCGCTTATATAACCATGCAGACACCAAGGAATACGAATTCCTAGGATCAAGAAACTTACCCCTTAACCTAAGATATCGGAAATAAATTAATAATAATAAGCATATGCATGAAAAGACAAAAGTAAAACTTATGGAAAAGCCAGGATAACGGGATGAATCACCACCAGGTCGAATATAAATACATAATAAAAAAAAAACGATGTTAAACCCAGGGTCGGAGAGAAAGGGAGATCCCGGCCGTCTTTGTATCCCCGCAGCGCGGGATAGGAGTGTGTATACGCTCGGGGAAACACCTCCACTTGAGTCAAGCACCACGATGGGAAACGACAGACCTTAGGTTACATACAGAATCATAACTGTGAAATAGTAAGGGACAAATGTTAACTTAAAACTTTTTAACCATTTCTTTGTGCGCCGGGTCGGAGAGAGTGTTGCCCCTCCCTCCAGGTTGTGCAACACGAACAAAGACGCCTATGAGACGATTTGTAACGTCTGTGTTTTGGGTTCATGAAGAAGGCCAGACAAGAGATAATATTGCACCCAGACAGAGAGACGACTTCGAGGCAATTTGTAACATCTGATTGTTTGCTCGTGGGTTTTATGGAGGGAGTGTGACAACGGAATATACCGTGGGTGATGCACACAAGGACATACGGACGTACGGACACACACATGGACACACCTGCCTACGGACAGATCCTGACACAGCAAAAATCGAAAGAAGCCCCGCCTTGTGGGCGGGATCCAGGGGGATTTTTCGGCATAAAGGAAAGGATCCTGAGCATTGGAAACTAGTGCGACCAGCGGGTCGACTCAGGAGCGAGTGCGACCAGCGGGTCGACTCAGGAGCGAGTGCGACCAGCGGCTCGGCTCGACTCATCTTCAGCTCGTCTGGGACTCAGCCGAGTTCGATCGGCTTACCAAAGCCGGCTCTCGGGGCTCGACTCAAGCGGCTCCCCATCTCCTCTGCAGGCGGGCAAGACCCGCTTGACAGCTCAACTCGGCCTGCGTGGGTCAACCTCTGCCGAGTCGGAGGTCTCTGCTGCCGCCGGAGTGGTGAGGGTCGCGGTTTGGCGACGAGGCTCCGTGCACACCCTGGTCGACGACCCAACACTGCACGCTGCGAGCGAGTTGTGGGCGCCACCTACCGACCGGGTTCCGAACTGCGACAGCGTATCAACGGGCATCCGAACCAGTTCACCACGGTGACAGGGGAGCGACTGATACGTATGACGCGCACCGCCCCCTCACCACACGACCACCAGGCGTCTGTTTGACATAAAGAATCGACTCCGAACACTGACTATTCAAGACAACTCTTACCACTCAAACACACTCGAACCCATAAGCCATCCGTGGCTGGGAAGGCATCACAACGAGACCGAGTGATGGCCATCCGTCGTTTATAAGAGTATTCGTAATTTTATCTTTAATATTTAGTGGGCTGTACTCTTAATCGCATAAATTCCCAACAGATCCATCAATACGAACTGATTCTTGGCACCTCCTTCCGCCGAGCCACGCTCACGTGGGGAGTGGTGGCCCACCGGATCCTTATCAGGTGATCTGGTCCCCAATTAGTAAACTTGGTATAAGATAACGATCTTCGGAAAAGGAGCACCGTCGCAGGCCCTTACTCCGAGCCGTTCTGTTGTCAGATAACCTGCCGATGTATCTGTTGAGATTGATGCCTTTAAGAATAATAACTGTTTTTGATCGTGTTTTTTTTATCGCCGTATAATCTTTCAAGTATCTTTCAGTCATAATCGCCGCACGTACTCGCATCCTCTACAGAATATTCAACTGTCCCGTGACCCAAGGTGCTAACAACGTGATAAGGGTTGCGTATGATCAATAAGGAGTGCGGTACTGCGTGAACAATATTGAGTATAATCATTCATTAACGTTAAGGTTTTCTTAGCATAGTATTTGCATATTTTAACGACTCTCTCTCTCACTAACAACCATCGCGTTATGCGGGATCCATGTGCCGTTGTCAAAGTGAAATCAGACAATCGTAGATGATACTGTATTGATGCCGTGTTGACGTTCCGGGATTGAGAGTTCGCATACTATATCATAGTTAAGGTTGAATTAGTAATAAATTGATCAATACAGAAGTGGTTGTGTGATTCTTTCCTGAAATCTATGCATAAGATCTGCTTCTGCGTTGAGATCTGAACTTGGTGACCTTAATAAACACACTAACACATACTCAGTAAATGTTAAAGCGATAACGGGGTGAACCGGGGACCTAAAATATAACCACGAATACACACTCTGGGAATGTTAAAGCGAGAATGAGACGAACCTAGACAACGATGCCGAGTTAATCTAAGTTAATCTTGCATACTTACACCACACCTGCATAACTGCATACGATTAATTGCCTTATTCCGATCGATAACCCACCCTCGTCACCGAGGCGGGGTCTGGTTATCATAACGACTTGCATTATCATAATTACACCCACTCGCATAATTAATACGATTACCTCTCGAATTGGCATAATTAAAATGTGCATAATTACATAAATTAACATATTTCCGGATAATTACACATTTGGCCAAATTTCATTTAATTATTATTTTCACTGAATATTCATAACCCACATATACAACATAATAATTTCACCCACGCACGCATACAACATAACAAATTTTGATAACCAACATATACAACAACATCTTGTGAAGGAGTCCTTTATTACACTTGTGTAATGCGGGCGTAAATGGGCGGGGCGGATATGACGATCCGAGAGGGAGGAGTCAGGGTGACGTGGGGGAGAAGTTATAGCGGGGAGACAGGAAGCTATCTGGTCAGTCGGGGGAGTGAAGGGTGGTGAACACGTTGGGTGGTCGCCGTGCCTCAGCCTGGTGGCTGAGGGGCTCATGACGGCGCCAGCCAGCGGGGTGGAAGAGAGAGTGGAGGATTGAGGTTGGAGTGGCGAGATAGCCACAGAGGCCACGAAGGGCTGAGGTAGGAAATGGCGAGATAGCGATAGAGGCCACGAAGGGCTGACGTTGGGAGGTGGCGAGATCGCCACGCACGGAGGAACAGGGAGCAGCGATGGAGCTGCTGGGGGAGCAGCCAGAGGGCTGTACCAAGAGCCTGCAGCGGAGCTGCAGGAGCGTGGAAGGCTACGGGAGCGAAGGCAGATGTGGGGCTGCCAGGGAGAGAGTCTCAGGAGGAGTGCCGTGTGGGAAGGAGAACGCGAACCCCAAATAAAGGACACGGAGTCAGCAAGAAGTGTCTGAGTCCTTTTATTACACTGGAGTCAGAAGTGAAACGGCATCTCAAAACAACTGAGAGAAAGAAGAAAAAAAAGAATATTCCTGCTACATCATCCGACGACGACGACCTTCCTCAGACGGTGGACCTGCCTGCGATGGAAGAGGAGATCCGTTCTGGAACGAGTACGGGTCCGGGTGAGCAAGGTGTCGCCGCGTCGGTGGACCTGTCTGTGCCGGAGGACGCCAACTTACGATGGAGACAGATGGCGATGCAGATGGGGACCTTGAAAATCGTGCTGGCGCAACTGTGTGAGTTCACCACGCCGAGGACGACGTCGGGGAGGCCCGGTGGTGATCCGCAGGCCTCTGCCTTTCCTGCGCTGCCAGCGCCATTGCCACGTGGCACGAAGACGCCATCTTGGGCGTGGCAGGGGAGAAACGGCGGGAAGCCGCCATCTTGTCTTCACCGCGGCGGGAGGACGCCGCCATCTTCAACATCGCGGCGGAGAGGCAGCCTTGCGCTGCCATCTGGAGGTGCCGCGGGGTGAGCAGCCTGCTGTGAGCTGCTGTTTTTCGAGGGGGTGCTGCGAGGAGAAGACGCCGATGCTGCAGCTGCTGGGGCGGGAGCTTCCCGTCCTGGCTCGGGTGCGTGACAACGGAGCCGTCAAGTCGCCGAACGAGTTCTGCGAGGCGTCTCAAGTTGCCACCCTGCCGTCCTCTTCTTGCTGCAGCCCCGGGCGAGTCATAACGATACGCACCCGGCCTTAACACACACCTCACTCATCTTTCGAGGGCCGGGGGGCTATTTTGGTTTTCTCTTATGACTCGATTGTGCGGAGCGCGGTTCGGACTGTCTGTATGTGTGTGTAATAACGATGAACGCGCTATCTGCTTGTTGCTTGGTGTCAATATAAGTGTGTGCGTGTGTTGAGAATGGACGGAGAGTCTGCTGTATTTGCTGAGTGTCAAATTGTGTGTGTGTGCTGCTGCGTGGAGTTGTTATCTTGATGGTGAAGTTAATTATTAACTTGGGAGCGTCGGGTATCTTGCGCTGTATTATTTGTGGGTTACCTTGTGTGATGGGCTTAATTGGAAAAAAATATATATTTTTTTTGGTGTATTGTGCTGCGAGGTGCTGTGTGCGATGCGATTGTTGCAAGAGAGAGAATAATTGTGTTGTTGCTGCAAAGTTACGACAGGATTAATGGTGTGTTGGTTGCCTGCAGATCTGCTTGCTATTGTGCTTAAATGTGCGCGTGTGACCGCGATATGCTGATTGCATGTGCTGTTATACCGTTCTGTATGGTTATGGGGTGCGATGCAGTGGTTGATTATTGGAATTGGGATTGTTATTATATTGTGCGTACCTGTTGGAAATTGGTAACAAATTCGAGGGGGACCCTAAAATTCGGTTGTATTGGTGTTGTGCACACGAGATTGCGTGTATATTATAGAGGGGGACCCTAAAATTCGGTTGTATTGGTGTTGTGCACACGAGATTTCGTGTATATTATGGGTAATTGCGCTTTTTGAGAGAGAGAGCGCGCTTTGAGGGTGCGTGATGACGCCGTTGTGGGTGTCTCAAAGGTTAATGCTAATGGGACCGTAAATTGGCGCCAAGTGGCGTCGCGTATTCGGTTGATCGCATGCAACCACGAGTTGCTTGGCGAGTTGGGTTGTGTAACTAATGTGGTTGGTAAAATATTGGTTAAAAATTCCACGATATGACAGCTGTGCGCAGCAAGCTGGGGCTGTGCGTCTATCGTTGGTGGGGTTGTTATAATGTGACGGGAGATGCGTCTTGTGACCCCCAGCTAAGGGAAGCTGGGGTGCACGAATGGAGAAAACTGGCCACGTGTTCGCACGTTGGGCCGCCATTTTGCGCGCACGCGGGGTATGGCGACGATGCGCTTTGCGGGAAGGGCCGCCATTTTGAGTGCGCGCGAGATATTGCGCGAACGCGCTGGGCGAAGGGGGACGCCATTTTGAGCGCGCGGGAAAAACCGGGGTGGGGCAAATATTCCATCTGTTATGCCTGCCATTGTTGATTGGGTGATGCACGAGTTGTGGTCACATCGGCTGATGGCTGATGGCTGACCTGACAGCCCGGAGGCGAAACCTCCGTGGTATGTCTTAAACTAATGGGCCATGTGCTCATATGGCTCGGGGAGTCATGGTTCAGTTGTGCGGGGGCAGACTGAACCTGGTGTGCCGGGGGCTCACGGGATCTGGGTTAGGGTGTTATTGTCTCTATAAGAGAACATTGCCCTGTGGGGGGAGTACAGGGGGTCTGGCATTGCTGGGGGATGAACCTTCCCTGGGCTATAAAGCATCGGACTATACGAGGCTGGTGTGTGTCCATCTCTGATGGGATAGTAAGGGAGGAGCGTGGCCGAGTTGCTGCTCATCCCCGAAATTGCACTAGCGGAGGGTATGGTCAGTGGATGTTGCTGTGGGTTGACGACCACGTTTGGGGTTAGGGCGAGTTAAACATTACCGCTGGGGAGCGTGGCTCTCTCCACGCGAGGGTGTGCGATTAGGCGTTTTGTTGGGTTGCTGAGAGTGACCGTGGGTACATGCTGTGTACGTGCGATGTCTGTGCTGGTCCTCAAGGGAGGACTGCTGGTGGGTAGGAGCAGAAAATGTTGTTGTTGTTGTTGTTGTCACGTGTAAATAATATTGTTGTTAAAATGTAAATACTGGGGCATCCATTGCGTTATTTTGGGTATTTATGGGGAGTTTTTTTTTTAAGCGGGCTGGATTTACATCATCTCCACTACCCTGAGGCCGGGTGGCTGTCGTGTACGACATGCGGATGTGCGTTGTTGTGCTGTGCCTCAGGGGATTGGATTCTCCTTCTCGTCACAGATTCTTCAGCTCCCGTCGCACTGGGTGTTACCTGGTGTGCTAGCTGGATGAGGACTTGAAGGAGCAATTGAGCGCCGTTCGTCGTTCTGCTCTACCACTTGCTCTTTGACGTTGGACTTGAGCCGAGCGGATGGAACTGCAACATGGACACGCACTAAAACATCACATTTCTGGGTTGTGCGCGTTGGCCGTTCTTGCGTGTCAGTTGCCGTTTTTGTTCATTGTGCCATTCTTATTCTTGTTGTTGTTGCGCGGAGGACAGGCCGGTGTTCTGTTCCAGTTCCTGATACCTCCCCTTTCGTTGCTTGTGTTGTTGTTGTTATAATCTCCGTTGTGTCTGGGGGACTCCTGATTGTGATGCCTTCGCCCGCATTATTTTGTTCTGTTTCAGCCGAGGACGGCTGGGATTTTCTCTACGGGGGAGGGTAGTGTAATGCGGGCGTAAATGGGCGGGGCGGATATGACGATCCGAGAGGGAGGAGTCAGGGTGACGTGGGGGAGAAGTTATAGCGGGGAGACAGGAAGCTATCTGGTCAGTCGGGGGAGTGAAGGGTGGTGAACACGTTGGGTGGTCGCCGTGCCTCAGCCTGGTGGCTGAGGGGCTCATGACGGCGCCAGCCAGCGGGGTGGAAGAGAGAGTGGAGGATTGAGGTTGGAGTGGCGAGATAGCCACAGAGGCCACGAAGGGCTGAGGTAGGAAATGGCGAGATAGCGATAGAGGCCACGAAGGGCTGACGTTGGGAGGTGGCGAGATCGCCACGCACGGAGGAACAGGGAGCAGCGATGGAGCTGCTGGGGGAGCAGCCAGAGGGCTGTACCAAGAGCCTGCAGCGGAGCTGCAGGAGCGTGGAAGGCTACGGGAGCGAAGGCAGATGTGGGGCTGCCAGGGAGAGAGTCTCAGGAGGAGTGCCGTGTGGGAAGGAGAACGCGAACCCCAAATAAAGGACACGGAGTCAGCAAGAAGTGTCTGAGTCCTTTTATTACACTTGTAAGGGCCAGACTCGTGTGGCTGAGGGTCGGAACCTGCGCCGAAGCTGGGCCAGGTTAGCTAGCCTACATTGAGGAAGGTCTGGGATAGAGGGAAGTAAGGAGTTAACGGGGAGCGTTAGCTGGGGAACACTTCCTCTAATAGACCGGGTGAAGAGGCCGATACACCTCTTCGAGTGTTAGAGTTGTTACTCTACTGTATTACATTTTATTGTAATAAATACGTGTTGCCTCCATCAACTTCTCCTGCATCACATACGCCCGTTACATATAGATTATCACCACCCACCCCCACCAGCACCTCCCTTTCTTCTTTACAGGCGTTGCGTTTAAATAATAAAGGTTTGTTATTAATATTATGGCCTCGTCTCAATGCTTTTGAGTGTCTGGGACACACCAGTGGGCTCACATTTCCCACGCTAAGGGCTATTTCGACAGTGTGGCTGTTGCGGAGCTTCTAGAAACCACATGTGAGGCAGAGTTCTGTGTTCCTTGTGAAATGCCAGCCCTCCAAGGGGTTTGCACAGCTTGAGTAGGGGGCGACAAGCACAAGGTTGTGGAGGTGGTAATGTTGGTGGCAATTTAGGACGGTGAGGAGGAGATGTCCATGAATAAACTAGTTGGCCACAGTGGAACCAGGAACCATCGTCGTTCCTACGTCCCCTGATGTGAGCGGCGGCACTGGAGAGCAATTCCAAGATCTCAGGCAGATGTGGATACTCATTCCAATAATCGAACAGTTACTTCACCTTGGACAAAGTATTTCAACCAAGAGATTTAGATCGAATTAATTTATAAAGCAATAATTACTTTCATAATAATATCCCATATAAATATATAAAATTAGGATGATGCTGAAATTGTGATGTTTGCCTAATATGTGGAACTGCCCTACATGTAGTGCCAAACACTGACGCTCTGAACAATATTTCTGCAGCGAATCTGTAGCCCTATCCCCAACTCAAAGCCTGAATAGACTATGGAACATATGACAATTCAATGTCTGATTCACAAATTCGAAGGAGGCATCATCACAGCGATGCACCGCTCTTCTACTCCTTACGTAACCTCAATGCAATATAGTTTTTGCTGTACATCAATGTCAGCCATATGAAGAACATGACTCCAAACCGTTTGTCCCCTTGTGCAAATTTAAATGTCCATCTGTCCTAGTTTTATTGGAGGTCGCATTGCTCAAGACAATGCTTTTCCATGTAGTTCTCCCCTCTTCGGGTTTTGAGAGATCCTTCTTCCCAAGATGTGTCCCAGGTTGTGTATGTCAGAGGTGGCAATCCTGACCCTCGTACACGGACAGTCACATAGCGCCCCTTGTCTCCTCCCATCAACCAGCACCAGCCATCCCATCCCACCCCCCCCCCAACGTGATCCCTCAAAACCAACTGTGATTGGCTGCAGCAATCTTTTTCACAGCACTGTTGTGTATATGCCCCTTTTTCCAAAAATAATATTACAAATAATTCGGCCAATAATTTTTTTGGTTCACATAGTCACTCGGAAGCGCAAACACCCATTTCCCCACCTCCGCGAGCAACTGCTCAGACACGCTCGCAACAAAAAGCCAGAGGGCAGGAGATGAATCATAAATGGTCATAAACCCCTCCCCGTATACCCGCAGAGAGAGATGGGGGGAAATCGCAAATGGGGTTAAAACAGTCACCTACACTTCAAAAGGCCCCCACACAATACAGGCAGTAGGCGCCACGAGATATATATAATAAAAAAAATGTAACGGTTAAAAGTTCTAAAGTTGCCAACAGGGAAAGCAAACAGGCGGGTTTTGAGCCATATTAGTTAAACAAAGTTACCAACTTAGCCACGAAGATTAAGCAAACATTATCTATCCTCATCCTCACTCCAATTGAAAACCAAACTACAGTCTGCACCAGGGGGTCGTGAGTCCTCAATTGTTAATTCAATACTGATATTATTTACCTTTAATCATTTCTACGCGACCTGACCGAAGCATCAAAGAATAATTATGGCAGTCAGGGTCGCTCTTAAGCCAAAACAAATTCCCTAGCCCCGTGATATCAGAAAAAAATAATAACTCAAGAACAAACAGCCAGAGAACCCACAATACAGGCAGTGGAACGAAGATTAGTAAAACCCTATGAAATACGTGGTAATAACAGGCTAAGTCACAAATCTTGAATAAACACAAACCAAATAATAAGTATGAAATTATCACTACCCCTATCATTACCCCAAATCCTATCACTACCCCAACCCCTATCACCACCCCTATCATTATCCCCAACCCCTATCACTAACTCTACCCCTATCTCTACCCCTATCACCACCCCATCCCCTA
This sequence comes from Lethenteron reissneri, assembly GCF_015708825.2. NCBI lineage: Eukaryota > Metazoa > Chordata > Hyperoartia > Petromyzontiformes > Petromyzontidae > Lethenteron > Lethenteron reissneri. Next base: position 10,676,698 of record NC_083787.1, on the reverse strand, counting down.
TCACTACCCCAACCCCTATCACTACCCCTATCATTACCCCAACGCCCAACACTACCCCTATCATTACCCCAACCTCTATGTCTACCCCTATCATTACCCCTATAACTACCCCAACCCCTATCTCTACCCCTATCACTACCCCAACCCCTATCACTACCCCTATCATTACCCCAACCGCTATCACTACCCTTATCACTACCCCTATCCTTTGGGTCTTTCGGTAAAGTCACATAGATAGAAACATAATAATACAATAATAAAAATAAAGTGAATAAAAAAAATATCACGACGTTTCGACGTTCTTTTTCCTCCCGATGACGATTGCTTGTGTTGCGATCGAAACGTCGTGACATTTTTATTATTTTTTATTAACTTTATTTTCATTTTTATTATTTTATTATTATTTCTATCTACATGACTTTACCGAAAGACCCAAAGAATATGAATTCCTGCAGTCACGAAAGCTTTAAGTTGTACTTATTAAAAATTTGCTTTACATTTAGAAAGCCCCCATCTCAATGGCCTCTTGGTTTTTATTAGGGTCTATAGTACTACTATTTTGGCGTCAGATGGAGCGACCCACCGGCCAAAGTATTTCTGTGTCGCATCTATGGCAACGTCAAATCAACTTGGAACAAGCTAGGGCGCCCCCCGGGGGAAACGCACGCCGCCCTCGCCCAAACGACGCGAGAAATGGACGAGGGCTACCTGCTCATGGACGGGGCAGGCTAAAGAAGTTAGTCCGACTACGGCTGGGAACACTCAACATCGAAACATTGACAGGGAGAAGTCGAGAATTGTCAGCTGCCCTAAAGGCCCGTCGTATCGACATCGTATGCATCCAAGAAACGAAGTGGAGTGGAGCAAAGGCCAGGGAGATTGGAGGATACAAACTGTTCTACAACGGTGAAAGAAACACCAAGAACGGCGTTGGAATCGCAGTCAGCCAAAATCTACGAGACAACGTCGTGGCCGTCCACCGTGTTTCCGACCGCCTCATGTCCATCGAAATCGACTCAAACGACCTACGCCTCCGGGTGGTATCTTGTTATGCGCCGCAGTCTGGCTGCCCAGCAGATACCAAGGAGGAATTTTGGGAACAATTTGATGGACACATGCAAACGATAAATGGAGAAGAGCAGTTAGTAATTGGTGGAGACCTAAATGGACACGTTGGAAACGCCCGGCATGGATACCCTCGAAACCATGATGGCCAAGGATATGGTACCCGGAACGATGAGGGAAACCGAGCCCTGGACTTTGCGGAAGCCCATGATCTTGTCCTCGCCAACACCTTCTTCAAGAAGAGACCGTCCCATCTTATTATGTACGCCAGTGGTGGGAGATCAACTCAAATTGATTACTGGCTTGTCAAGCGGGATAAGCTGAAAACGGTGACAAACACTAAAGTCATACCATCGGACAACATCGCCCCACAATATCGCATCCTGGTCATGGACATGAAAATGGACTTTGGCCAGCGACATCGCCCACCAACAACGGGACAGCAGCGAATTAAGTGGTGGCGGATGAAGGAATGCAAGGATCAGCTGAGAGTCGCCCTCAATCAGATTGACGTGAACACCAACTGACCAGCGAATGCGATTTGGGAAGATCTCGCCGGCCAACTGTGCACAGCAGCAACGGAAGCACTGGGGCTAACGAAGCCAGGAAAACGCTTCATTGACAAGCAAATATGGTGGTGGAACGAAGAAGTGCAGCTACCAGTGAAAGAGAAGAAGCTAGCTTTCAAGAAGTGGCGCCAAACGCTCGCATATCTGGATAACCAACACTACAGAAACTGCAAATCGGCAGCGAAGCGAGTAGTAGCAGCGGTGAAATTAGCTCAATACGACCAACTGAGATGTCGAACTGGACACCCCAGAAGGTGCCAATAAGATCTATCGACTGGCAGAGACGCGCCATCGTTCGACTCAGGATATTGGTCAGGTTAAATGCATAAAGGATGAGAATTACAGCACTCTCAGAGACCCGCCCGCCATCCTTCAACGCTGGAGCGACTACCTCTCTGGAATCTGCAACCAGGAATTTCCCCACCCACCAATTATTAGCGCTGAACACGTCCTCGGTCCCGTTTTGCTTATCACCATCATCGAAGTGGAACAAGCTATCAATAGAATGAAGAATGGGAAAGTGACTGGCCCGGACGATATCCCTGCTGAGGCCTGGAAGATCCTTGGCAGGCAGGGTGCTGCCCTCCTTACCCAGCTCTTCAGCACCATCACGAGCACCGGTGAGGTCCCAGAAGCCTGGTCGACCAGCACGACGGTTCCAATTTGGAAGGGTAAAGGGGACGTGGCAGAATGCTCGAAATACAGGCCAATCCGGCTCCTGTGTCATGCGATGAAGATCTTTGAGCGAGTTTTGGACACGAGGATTAGAAATATCATCACCCCATCACCCAACCAATGCGGCTTCATCAAAGGATGTGGCACTACGGACGCCATATTCGTGGCGAGGCTCCTGCTGGAGAGGCACAGAGAGAAGAACAAAGCTGTGCACGTGTCGTTCCTAGACCTTGAAAAGGCATCTGACAGGGTCCCCCACGACCTCATCTGGCACTCGCTTCGATCCCATGGAGTCCCTGAAACCTACGTGCATTGGGTGCAACTCCTATACAAGAACGTCACCAGTGCAGTCAGGTGCGCAGTGGGCATATCACCGCCATTTCCCATCAGCGTTGGAGTGCACCAAAGATCGGCCCTGTCACCACTCCTGTTTATCCTGTGCATGGACATGATCACTGCTGACCTGCACACGCCCCTGCCATGGTCAATTCTATATGCGGATGACGTCCTACTCTCAGATGAAGAGAGAGGAGATGTGGAAAGACAAACGCGCCTGTGGAAGGAACGTTTGGACGAAAATGGAATGAGGTTCAACATCAAAAAGACGGAGTATATGGAGTGTGGCACCCAAACCGACGGCACCATCAGCATTGACGGAGAAGATCTGAAGAAAGTGACGGACTTTAAGTACCTGGGCGCCACCATCAGCTCAGATGGAAGCATCACGACTGATGTGAGGTCACGAGTCAATGCGGCATGGATGAAGTGGAGGCAAGTCACCGGAGTCCTCTGTGATCGGAAAATGCCGGATAGGCTGAAGGGAAAAATGTACAAGATCATCGTCCGACCAGTGGCACTCTATGGATCCGAGTGCTGGCCAGCCACAACTGTACACGAACAAGCCCTCCATACCATGGAGATGAGGATGCTCAGATGGAGCCTTGGACTGACTCGATGGGATCGTGTCATGAACGAAGACGTTCGGAAGCGACTTGGTGTGGCCCCCAGTGCGGACAAGATGCTTGAGGCAAGGCTTCGGTGGTACGGCCATGTGATGCGAAGTGAAGAGTCATCAGTGGCCAAGACTGCCATGCGTATTGAGCCAGAGGGACGCCGTCCACGCGGACGTCCGAAGAAGCGATGGATGGATCGAATAAAGGAAGACATGAAGACGGTCAACGCATCCCCCGAAGATGCCCTAGACCGAGCCAAATGGAGAAGACAATGCCGAAAAGCGGACCCTGTGCCACAGCGGGAACAACGCTAGGAAGAAGAAGAAGTACTACTATTAATGTAGTACGTCACGATAAGAGGTAGACTTAGGTGCTACTAATCTTGATTTGAAGCTTTCGTGACTACAGTAATCCATACCCTTTGGTTATTTCAGTAAAGTTACGTACGTGACTTGAGTTAGGTGCTACTCTTTATACTTTTAGAACTGTATTTCAGGTTCATGTGTCAAAAACAAATTGCTCATACACTAGACTAAATTAAAAGGGGTAAATACATCACTTCATTCCGTCCCTGATAATGTCTCGACGTTTTCACTGGATGGCCTACTTCAGAATGAGTAAACTTAAATCGATATTAACACAATACATTACTGTATTATTATTAAATTCGGTATCACGCTGGCAAGTACGAGGTCTTCATAGTCGCATTGGAACAATTACCTTGTTAGGAAATTGAATTTGAAAATGACTGAAGAAGAAGCAAAAATCCTTCAGCTTACATGCCAAAGTGAACGTAACTGAACGATACCATTAATATAAAATAAGAAATTACCCCAACACCTATAACTAGCCCACCCCTATCACTACCCCAACCCCTATATTAACTCCTGTAGCTACCCCTCCTTAACCACTCACACCTGTCCTACCATACTACAACAGCCCCTTTATTAACCCATCATCTTATATTATAATTGTTGTAAAGCACTTTGTAATAAGCCAAAATATAAATCTATATATAATAGGATCAATTGGAAGACCTTGAGCCAGACTGTTACCATCGAAAGACCTCGAAGGTGCGGTGGTCGTCTCCAACAACTGCAGGAACTGGAAGAAGGAAGCGATGGCGATGCGCGTGGTTAAATAACGCCACTGGCGACATCACGATGTCATTCCCCTTCTTCATGAGTAACCGCATTCCAGTGACGTCACGGCGGTAGCGTTCTTGTCTATCGCGCCTGAAGTCTGTGCATAACATCGGCTCTGTAATGATTATTCTCCACCCCCCACACCCCGTCACGATTTTTGGTCCCCATTCAATTTTGATGATTCTGATAACGATCATCTTATGATGATGAACACGATCCTGGTGGTTGAAATGTACGTTGAACTTCTTTCGCACCGTGCGCAGCCAACCGCGCGAGTCGGAGGTGCGGGGAAGGACAACAACTAAACACAAAACGCATTTCTAAATAAATGAGTGTTCAATCTACATTTAACAGTGAAGAGCTTCAGCGGCTTCCTGATATCGGAAGAAAGAGTGCTCCAGACGGCCACACAAGCGGATCTGAAAGTGCGCGATGCAGTGACCGTCTTTGTTTGATGGCTATCCAAAAGCCACTGCGAGGATGAGCGGAGTTCTCGTGATGGTTTACGCTCCTTGACGAGATCAGCAAGGAATTTGTGATATATTTGTGGCAAGCACTTTGTGTGTCATGAGTGCAACCTTGATGATAATGATGATGATGAACACGTTCATGATAGTTCACTCGATCACGATCATGGTGGTACCACTCTCGATGCTGATGATGGTGGTTGACTCATGATGTTGATGATGGTGGTGATGTTGAAGTCTCAGGGCTCGCACTGGAGGTGGCTCCCCCGTGCACCTGCGGCAGCTCCGTGCAGTCGAGGCTCGCGATCAGCGTGAGCTCCCCGCGGCGCTTGGGAACCACGGCACGCGCGTGTAGCCGTGCCCCTCCACGTTGCTGCGCCGAGACAGACACAAAGACAAAGGTCCCCTGTATAGCCTACAGCAAACTGTTGGGGCAAGTACTGCGAGCACCTGTTAAGGCCGGGACAGGCACAAGAAACGGGTGGGGGCGGCAGCACGTCTGACCGGCTATTGTACCCCCAGTGCTGAAGCTTGCACACACCGCCTCAGTCAATTGAGGCTGAATCGACCTAGGGGAGGCCCAGAACTGGGTCGCGGGTGCATAACAAATCACACTCACCGCTACACTATCGTGAAGCGAGAGACACATACAGGCACGTGTTATCATCATCATCATCATCAGCAGAAGCGTGAGCATCAGGTATAATTGTCACTAAACACATAAACAGTATTGTGGGATTGCATTAGTAGTGGTGCATACGCACGCAAAAATTTTAACTCTCAATCGTCAATAACATCCTGGACTTAAAAAGAAAATTATATAATAACTGACGTTTCGGGCGATGATCCGTCTTCATAGCAAATGTGTTTGGTTCAATCGATAACACGTGTGTTATGAACAAGGGTAGTTGCCCGAAACATCGTCTATTTCCATTTGATCTTGTTATGATCGTGAACTTGTGACGACGGCACCATACCCGACAAGTATGTTGCCCGGCGCAGGGCACGCCGGCTTCCCTCTACGCGGACGCGCACGCGGTGCAGGGCGCGTGCCACGGGGTTCGTGAAGCAGAGCTCGGAGATGAGATCGCGACCCACGTGGGTCCCCTCCATCACCTGTGGGGGGATATCACACCATCTACCACTGCACCATTATCAGGCAATCACAAGCACAGCTTCTAGCATGAAACCACTATCATCATCTTGACACTATCATCGAGCATCGCACTATTATCACACCATCACACAAACACAGCTTCGAACATCACATTACCACCATCATCATGATGACACTTTCATGTAACTTCGCATTTTCATCATCACACCATCAATTACCACCACACCATTATCATGCCATCATCATCACACCATCATTAAACCATCATGCCATCGCAAACACACCTCCGTTAAGCACTGGTGTCTACGTACATTGCGAAATAAGTTCAACATACATCTAACATCACAGCATCATCTAACATTATACCATCATCATGCCATTATAACACACCACCACCTACCATCGCACCACTGTGTCGGGTGGAGGAGGATTTATGATACCCAAAATAAATTTGAGACGTATAGTTGTTGCTGCTGTTTGTTATTGTTGATGCTGTTGTAATGTGCCACTCACGTGCAAGCGTGGGGAGCGCACACGGGTCACGTGCACGCGCGCGATCTCGGCGCCATGTCGAGCACCGCGCACACGCCACCAGCACGAGTGCGAAGTGGTCCACGGCCAGGTGCAGGTACGCGCTCGCAGGCTCGCGCACCAGAACGCGCCGCTCTGTGCCGGACAACAAAGACAAACATCCCCTCGTAGATCCTTCAAACAGACTGTTGGGGCAAGTGCAGTTAGCAAGCATCTATGAAGGCCGGGACGGTACATAAACACGCATGCACACATGTGCACTTAACTATAATACTCATATAATTGCCCTCATTCTCTCCCTCCCCATCTCCATCCTTCCGTCTCACCCTCGTGCGGTCCCAGCTCCAAGATGGGCCTCCTCCTCCTCAAACCTGCCCAGGTTGACGCCCGTGTAAGTGGCCTCGTGGCCCGCACACTCACGCGGTGTCACGTGCTTGTTTTCGCCACGCGCACCTCGGCCGATAAATCCCAGCCCAGTGCAGTCTCCTCAAGAACTGGCACTGTCACCT